>NW_021620574.1:82413-151455 GCF_004785775.1 Grammomys surdaster
GTGCGCGGGAGCGTGGGGAGGGGCGGGGCCTACGCGGGCCGGCGTGCTGCGTCACCGCGTGGTCACGTGGGCGCCGCCATCTTGGCGAGCCCGGGAGCGCGCGGCCGGGCGCGAGGGCAGCGTGGGAGCTCCGGGGAGTCTCGAGAGGGTCGTGCGGGCTCCTGGCTGCTCTCCGTCGCGTAGCACTGCTGGGACTCAGCTACTTGCTCTGTTTGAGTATCTGTGAAACCTGAAGCTGCCATCGTGATGCTTTGGAAAGGACTTAGCATGCCCTTCTGCGGGAGTTGACCTTCAGCCTGAGGGCTTTATCAGGTCCTTTGCAGTGGTCTGCTAGGGCATCGTAGCGGTTTGTTTAACATACCCCCTATAAAGTGCGTATCAAAAGTTTTGTGAGGTTGTATCTGACACCTTCCCTCCTAATAACCGGGCGAGTGAAGACTTTTTGGTTTTGACCCTTCAGAACACATGGTGTGATTTAAATCCGAAGCGTTAGAAGGACTTAACTAGAATCCAGGCACTGTGCTTCAGCAAATCGTGCCCAATAAAGCTAAAACTGATGACTATCTTTAAGTTAGAAGTACCCGGTTTTTGGTTGATTAGGCTGATTACCCAACCTCTCTTGAGTCAGGATATCAAATTTATGGAAATTGCCAGGCGTGGTCACCTGTGCCTCTAACCCTAGCACTCTGGGTTGGCAGACGCTGGACTGTCTCTTATCTAAATAGGAAGTTCCAGGCAAGGCTATACAAAGAAAGCCTGTCTCAAACAACTATGGAAATTTCAATACTAAGTCAATGTCTACATAGAAAGAGGCCTACAAAAGTAAGGTTAGGGGAAAAGCTTAGATACCAGCCTTGCCTGAACAACAAGTTTCAGCCACAGTCATTCCATGACTCAGTACTTTTAAAAAGTTTTGTTTTTGAGTATAATATTTCATTTTTTTCCTCCCTCCAAACTCTTCTATACATTCATCCTTTCTTTCAAGCGTTTGCTTTTTAAATATTTTATTTTAAATTTTGTGTGTGTGTGTGTGTGTGTGTGTGGCAGAGGGGGCACAGTTTGTGCACAGGTTTCTTCAAGGTCCAGAAGAGAGCGTTGGATCCCCTTGGAGTTGGAATTACAAATGGTTCTTGTCAGGTTCCAAAGAAACCCAAGACAAATGGCTAACTGTGGTGTCTATTAGCATGCCAAAGCCCACGATGGCAGCCGGGCTCACAATCTGCTCTTCTGAGCACACACCAACCCCCTACCCTAAACCCCAGGCCAAGGACCTTCAACTCCCTTCTCTCAGCTTCTGATTCCTATAAAAACCTGCCAGTTTGGCCAGCTCTCTTGGCGCTCTGCCTCTTCTCTTCCCCCTCCCCCCCCTTTCCATCTCTCTCCCTCTCTTGCCGCTTGCTCTGTCCCCTGTCAAGGCTCTGGTCAGTCTATTTTGTCTCCCTGCTCTGGCCTCTTCCCATGCCTCTGGCTGTACTCTCCCTCACATCTGTGCTCAACGCCTTCCCCTCAACCACACCTTGGAACAGTCATGTCCTCATTCCGTTCAGTTGTGAGCTGTCTAATGCGTGCTAGAAAGGTAACATGGGAAGCCCTCTCAACCTTTAACCTGGAGCCATCTCCCCAGACCCTGCTGATAATTTAAAAATAAAGAGGAGGATGAAAAAGTATCTGAGAGAATCCCTGGGTTGTGTGTGGTGGCACACACCTGAGGTCCCAGCACCTGGGGGGGGGGGTGGTAAAGGTGAGAGGCTTAGAACATCAGCTTCCACCTCATGACACCTTGCCTCATAAAAGAGAAAAGGAAGCAACAGAAACCACTTACAGATATGCACAGGGAGACCTGTTACCTTATCTACTCGTTAAAAAGGATTTTTTTTTTTTTTGGTTTTTCTTTTTTTTTGTTGCTTTTGGTTTTTGGTTTTTGGTTTTTCGAGACAGGGTTTCTCTGTGTAGCCCTGGCTGTCCTGGAACTCACTCGGTAGACCAGGCTGGCCTCGAACTCAGAAGTCCACCAGCCTCTGCCTCCCAAGTGCTGGGATTAAAGGTGTGCACCACCCACCGCCCGGCGGAATTTTTTTTTTAAACTTTGGAATATTCTTGAAAATGAAACCTTTAAAAGGCCTTGAATCTGAATAAGTTTCAGCTTAGTTTGAACTTACATTTTTTAAAGGTGTATATGGATTATATAATGTGTGTGTAATGTGTATGTGTACCTAAGTGTATTAGCCAGGGTTCTCTAGAGTCACAGAACTTATGAGTAGTCTCTATACAGTAAGGGAATTTGTTGGTGACTTACAGTCTGTAGTCCAACTCCCCAACAATGGTCAGCACCAGCTGTGAATGGAAGTCCAAGGATCTAGCAGTTGCTCAGTCCCACAAGGCAAGTAGGTGAAGATAGTCTTCCTTCTTCCAATGTCCTTATGTACAACTCCAGCAGAAGGAGTGGTCCAGATTAAAGGTGTGTACCAACAACGCTGGAACTGGGACTTGCTTTTTCCCAGATGACCTTGAACTCAGAGATCTCCTTGCCTTGATCTCCTGGGATTCATAGGCACCATGCCTCAAGATCTCCATGCCAAGATGCAGGTCAGAGACTTGTATCTCCCGGCCTCAAAATGAGGATCACAGGTGAGCCTTCCAATCCTGGATTGTAGTTCATTCCAGATATAGTCAAGGTGACAAGGGAGGGGTGGAGTGTAGTGGCTATTCCTGGTTGTCAACTTGAATCCCAGATCAAGGCAAGGAGATCTCTGAGTTCAAAGTCATCTGGGAGACTAGGGCAGCACAGAGTCCTCCCCCCTGCTGGGGGAGCAGCAAGCCTAGGCCTCTTCTGTAAGACTACTTCTGCCCAGGAGGTAAGGGAATCCTGCAGGGCTGTGACAGACTTTTCCATGTCCTGTGTGTCTGCATCTATTGCTGTCCATAGGGCCTTGTAATTTTTATCTTGGAGTATTACAGCTGAGGTCCCTACACTGTCAGCTCTGGCCAGCCCTATGCCAAGGAGAGAACCTAGTAACACAGTGGAAATGGGCATCTTTGGCACCCTCTTTCCTCGATTATTTGGAGGTGCTAGCTGGTTGATGACATCCTCCCCAGAGTAATAAGTCATTCTAGATACAAGATGTACTAAAACACAAAAATCCTCTGTCATATTTACAACCAGGCCATAAATGCCTGGGGTAAGCCCATAGGTACAAGCTCACCAAGTGTTTTCTAGGGGCAGTACCTATCCTGCAACAGTAGAGGTTACAGTGTGGTTGCAGAGGTGGGAATAGGCTGAGGGTTCCTTATTTCCAATGCAGACTCCCTGTCCTGTCATTGATTGTAGGGTCAGCTTACCTCCTTCTGGTTGCTGCCATCTACAGTAAGTACTATCTGTAGTCTGTGAATGGTCTCCGGGGATAATTATTCATTCATAGAGGGGGAGGGAGTAGGGGGTGAGCATTTAAGCACAACCAATAGTCCTGTGCTAAGTTGCTCAGCAGGGTGTACGGGTTTGGAACTGTGGGATGGATTTCTTCCACTCACTTATTCACCTCCCTTAAATCCTGCACAGGATAGTCATTAGAATGGGGCTTCACGACCAGAAGGAGGGGAGTGTTCCTTGCTGATTGACAAGAATTCAGAATCCCTGCTTCCCAGAGCTGATTAATGTGAGAGGTCTGGCATCTCTGGGCATTGGATATTGCCTGATTCAGGCTTGGGTGGTCCCAGCTTTTAATTGAACTGGAACAGGAGCCCAATGTCAGGTGAGTCCCATTGGATTTTTTTTTTCTGCCCAGACTTTGGGGACTTCGGCTAGGAACCTCTGAAGTAACATGCTTGAAGATGGGGCTGGTTGAGGGAACAGTTTGTATTCTTCTAGGGCCAAGGTCAGAACATGGATGGGGCCTTTTTTTTTTTTTTTTTTTTTTTTGAGATAGGGTTTCTCTGTGTAGCCCTGGCTGTCCTGGAACTCACTCTGTAGACCAGGCTGGCCTCAAACTCAGAAATCCGCCTGCCTCTGCCTCTCAAGTGCTGGGATTAAAGGCATGTGCCACCACTACCCGACAAATCATTTTTTTCTTTTTTCTTTCTTTTTTTTTTAAGATTTATTTATTTAGTGTAATCATCATTGTTCTCTTCATACACACCAGAAGAGGGCGTCAGATCTCCATTGCAGATGGTTGTGAGCCACCATGTGGCTGCTGGGAATTGAACTCAGGACCTCTGGAAGAGCAGTCAGTGCTCTTAACCACTGAGCCATCTCTCCAGCCCCGATATTTAACAAATTTAACTAAGCGATTTAGAATGTAGGGGCCAAAGGTGAGCAATAGAAGCAAGATTATAAGGAGTCCCGTTATGGCCAAAAACAAGGTAGTAAACCAGGGAGATTTATTGACCCATGACTCCGAACCACCCTAGATTCTGTTCTCCTTGTCTCTTAGCTAGCCTTTCTCGGAACTCAGCCATGGAATCTTTGATTACTCCTGAATGATCTATATAAAAACAACATTCTTCTTTCAAGGATGCACACAACCCACCTTGTTGGAGGAAAAGGAGATCTAATCTTCTGTTTTGCATGACTACCTCAG
Source organism: Grammomys surdaster (assembly GCF_004785775.1). Classification (NCBI taxonomy): domain Eukaryota; kingdom Metazoa; phylum Chordata; class Mammalia; order Rodentia; family Muridae; genus Grammomys; species Grammomys surdaster. The sequence goes on from NW_021620574.1 coordinate 86,988, forward strand.
AAAGAGAGGCCAAGGACTCCTGTAATCTAGAGATTGAACCTTCTATAGCCTGGATATCTACATCAATAGCTTCTCTAAATCTAAATCCTCGGTAGTACTCAGGCTGTAGAGCTAGGGCTGTTCCTCCAGTAGCTACTCCTGCGGTCACTCCCAAGCCCAAGAGGACTTCAAGAGTTGTGCTAACGGGTTCTCTCTTGGGCCTGAGGAGTCTTCCTTCTCAGGCATCTAGGAGATCATTTTCAGCATGATATATTAGCCTAGGCACTAGCTGGACCATGACACAGAAGTCTTGGTTTTGGCTCAGCACCGTGGAATTAACACAGGGGGTAAGCCCTGTTCCACATGTCCACTAATCATCTTTGGGGGAGGGGGAGTAAGTAACTAACACTGTCTTCCTTTGCTACACAGACAGTTGTATTGCACAGGTGAGAGTGAGTATGTGGGACCTTTCCCCGGCAGAGCCCTCATCCAGAGACCGCTGTTAGTGTGATCTTAGCACCTCGAGAGGTCTAGTAGCAGCTTGAGGGTGAGACAGAGGTTGAGTAATTACCTACGAGCCCCACACCCTCATAGTAAGGAGGGGCTACATCATAACAGAGCCAGCAAGCCTGAGTAGCCTCTGGGTTAGTAAAATTTAACACCTCAAAAGCCTGCTCTATCATCTGGATCAGTCTAGGCTCTGATTTATCTGAACTCGGCTGAGTCTCTACCACCTTAGCTCTCTGGGTCGGAAATATCTTACATCCAGAGGCATAATAGTCTGGGATATCTCATGTTTACTGGCAGACATCTGGGGGGTGCGGGGGCCACCAGGTATATGGGGCCGCCATCTTTGAAATGGACCAAGCAACGTCTCCAGTTTATGAAAGAACCTCCCATGTTAGCTTTTGGGAGACATGAGGGTTACCTTTGAGGGCTAGTCCAGGCCTTCTTGCCAGAAGCGAGATCACGGTCCAGACCGCGAGTACCTCAGGTGGAATCATATTAGTCAGCTTTAGTCTGACTTTGGGCTCAGTGTCACCAGACATAGACCGTGTCTCTGACCTGGAACCTATGGGATGTTTCTGGTGTCCCCAGTTCATAGGCGTGGGCCAACACTTCTTTCTGCATCACCTGAAGTTCTTTTAACCTAGCATACAAATCACTGTTACTATGACAAATAAGTCCAGTCACCTCTTCTAAAGTGGTCAGAGGAGCAGGTGCCTCATACAGAATCTCAAAAGGAGTTAGGTTAAACCTTGAAGGGGTGTTTCTAACCCTAAAAAGAGCCAGAGGAAGGAGCATAATCCAGTCTGTACCACCAGTCTCCATGGACAATTTAGTCAAGGTCTCTATTAAATTTCTATTTATTCTTTCTATCTGACCTGAGCTTTGGGGTCTATAAATGCAATGAAGTTTCTAATCAATCTCCAGGTACTTGGCCAATCCCTGACTTACCTGGGTAATGAAGGCAGGCCCCTTATCTGAGCCAATTACCTTAGGCACTCTGAGCCACGGAAAGATTTCTTCTAGGATCCTTTTCACTACCACCATTGCCATTTCTTTCTTTGTTGGAAAAGCCTCTACCCACCCGGAGAAGGTGTAGGATATAAGTCTGTCACGTGCTTGTTTACCTCACGTAGGTCTTGCACCGGACAGTAGTCATTGATACCTGGCTTCCATGCTGGGAGTAGGGGTGTGTTCCATGTCAACTGACACCCTTTAAGTATCCCCGGATCTAGCAATCTGAGGATGTGAGGTCTAATTCCATCTTGGGTTTCCTTTCTCATTGGATACTGACAGATGGTTATTGAAGTAGTCAAGGCTTTTAGCTTCACCTGGACCACCAGCTGGTTTTTAGCCTCACCCATTCCTGCAGTTTCTGCCCATGCCTGATGGAACTGGTTCAGCCACCAGTCCATATCTCTGGGATTCTCTTTTCTCAAAGAGGCAATGTTCCCTACCATCAGGCATGTTGAAGTCTCAATCAGGTCTGGTCAGCGGGAACTCAGTGTCTATCTCAATGGTGAGTTTAGAAGTAGTGGGGGAGGGGCCTGCCCTGTCATGCAGCAGTTGTTCTGCCACGTGGTGGCTGGGTGTTCCAGCAGATCCTAAATGTGGAGGAGAGGAAAGGCCAACTTTGAAGAAAAGCTTAGAGGAAGAAACATAGAGGCTTGCTAGGAGAGTCAGAGGGAGTGAGATTTTGAGTCATGGGAGAGAGATATGTGGAGGCTGGCTTGGAGCCGGTAGCTCTTGGGAGCAGTTTTTCCAGGCCCAGCATAGAGTTCTCAGCCACAAGAAAAAAAACTGTCTCAAAACGAAAAGGAAATTTTTCACCCAAGGGGAGAAGTCCTAGAATGAGAGTCTAAGGAACACAGGGACAACAGTAGCAAGCAGGGTCCCAGACCCTCTGCTTCAGGCAAGCTGGCTGGGCTGTAGCCTGCAAATGACCAAGGAGGAGGGGAAGAAGCCTACACTAGCAGGCAACACATGAAAGACTGACCCCTGGGGGAGATACACTAGAATAAGAGAGAAAGACTGAAGTTGGTGCTCCTGAGAGCTCAACAAAAGGGGAATCTCTCACCCAAGGGAAAGAGTCTTAGAATGAGGGTCGTGACAGGCGCTGTGGCCTGAAAGACAGCTGTTAGCTGTGAAGGAGTCCTCTCTGTGGAGCTGGGTGATGAGCAAAGTGGAAGCCAGGGAGTCACCGCCATCTTGTCCTTGCTAGTGGTCAAGAGTCAGAGAGAGAGGGGTAGAGAGCGTCTGTCCCATGATAGGTAACACAGTAGATTCAGTCCAAAGTAACGACAGTCAAAGTCCAAGAACACAAAGAACGACAACCAACACACAGACAGTTCGCCAAGAAAACAGAGAAAAACAACACAGACAGCTCACCCCTGTCACAGGTGCATAAACCAGGTTATACAGACAATTGAGACATAGAAAAACCACTGACAGAAGAATCCAGTAACCAGGCGACTTGGCCATCTTACACTGGACCAAATCTAACAGATTCCAAAGGGAATCTTCCCAACCCCCTCGAACACGACAAGCAACTAACAACATAAACAAAATACACAAACAAAGTCAGACACAGACGACCAACATGAGACTGTCACAAGAGAGCAACAGACACCATCCCAGGTGGCAGTGGCTGCAAAATCACCTTCAGACAGAGAAGGGTCGTTCCCAACCGTATCTCCTAGACAGACTCTGGAGTGTCCTCCAAAGTCTGGTGGCTTGAGGCGTGTGGATACATCTTACCACCCCACCCCCACCCCCTGCTGCTTCCACTACCATGAATTCCTTCTCAGAACTCGGGACCTGACCCTACCCCAGGGTTGCAAACAGACTGCTCTCTGTGGCTTGCCCAGTTCTTGCCCCTCCCACGGACACAGAAACAAGGCTATATACTTCACATACACAAAACAGAAAACATACAACCTGTTCAAGCGGACCTCCTATCCCTGAGCTGCAGGGTCTGAGAGAGTGCGCAAATCTCGGTGGGACCTCCAAATGTTGGACTCTAAGATCCAAACCAGGGGATGCGCTCCCACAGAAACACACACGGACAGGGGATCCGCTGCAAAAACATGAGGTTTAATGATAATAGCCAGTGCACTGGGGTTCCCTCACATGCAGACAAGGGGAACCCCGAGCTAAAGCTGAGAGCAGTTTTTATACAGTTTAAGGGGTGGACTAGAGAAACAGTGATTAGGCACAATATGATTGGCGGAACAATGTGACCTTTAAACTGATTGGTCTTTGGGGAATGGGGTGGCAAAGACCTCCCTTGTATGCAAGTGGTAAGGGTTGGTCCATCCTTCGGAATGTGTCTATGTGCTCTGGGCCTTCCCCACCCGCAGGTGGGTTCCCTTCCCTATGGTCTGAGGAATGTTAATCAGCCTCTCCCTTTTTCCTCTGAATGTTAATCCAGCAGATGTCCTCTAACTAAGGAATGTGCTCCTCCTGGGATGTGTCCTGGGGCAGTTAATTTTTAAGTTTAACCAAATTCCCACAAGTCAAGTCAGAGAAAAGGCTGCATTGGTATCAGTGGACAGTCCATTTGCTCCCAGAACTAATTTTAGGGCGGCTCCCACAATCCTCTCTCTCCTCTGTCACGAAGAGGACCCAGAGAAGGTGTTAACAGTCATCCCAGGTGGGCAGGTGAGTCAGCATGATTGAATCTAGGAGACCTGTGAGAGCTGATAGACTTTCTGAAATGAAGGGTTCTGCATTCCCAGTTGTAAAGATCATTACTGGAAAACACCACACACTTCATGAACTGTCTCCTCTGCACACCTGCCATCCCATTGTTCTGAGGGGTAAGATCGTTAGCAGTACAGGCAATATGGGCCTGAGTATGAGACAGACTCCAAGTGGAGTCAGGAAAATCAAAGGAGTCGGGGGGGGGGGATGCTCCTCCCTCTGACTGTGAAGGTTGGGCAGGAGCAGTGGTAGCAGGCAGACATAACATAGTTATGTTGTGTTAGTCCTGTAACATAGGGAGAGGGACAGAGTCCAGCATGCGGGGATCTCTCATTCCAAGATGTAGAGACAACCAAATGAGGTTGCAGGCCAGATTTAAAGCATGCTAGGAGATTCCGGGGTAGGTGACCTTTATTTTACTCCATCTCCAGGGGCATTCCATTACTGGAGCATGGGGGCTGGAAACTGTTACTGGGGAGGTCTGGAAACTTGGTGACCCATTGTCTTGGCTTCAGGACCCATTGTCTTGGCTTCAGGTCAGGTGGCTGGGCAGCTTCTAAGAGCAGGATAATTTCTGACTAGTTGCCTGAAGTTTCTTTTTTTTTTTTTTTGGTTTTTCGAGACAGGGTCTCTCTGTGTAGTCCTGGCTGTCCTGGAACTCACTCTGTAGACCAGGCTGGCCTCGAACTCAGAAATCCACCTGCCTCTGCCTCCCAAGTGCTGGGATTATTTTTTTTTTTTTTTTTAAGATTTATTTATTTTACTTATGAGTACACTGTAGCTGTCTTCAGACACACCAGAAGAGGGCATCAAATCTCATTATGGATGGTTGTGAGCCACCATGTGGTTGCTGGGATTTGAACTCAGGACCTTTGGAAGAGCAGTCAGTGCTCTTAACCACTGAGCCATCTCTCCAGCCCCAGACTTGCCCAGTTCTTAGGCCTAGTTTCTTTTCTTTTTCTTTTCTTTTCTTTTTTTTTTTTTTTTTTGAGACAGGGTTTCTCTGTGTAGCCCTGGCTGTCCTGGAACTCACTCTGTAGACCAGGCTAGCCTCCAACTCTCGAACTCAGAAATCCGCCTGCCTCTGCCTCCCAAGTGCTGGGATTAAAGGCGTGCGCCACCACCGCCCGGCTTAGGCCTAGTTTCATAGGCTGCCAATTTGAAGCCTATCAAGTAGTCAGCCTGTCTCATAATGTAACCCTGACACACGTGGAGCTCAAAAGAAAACTTTCAGGAAGTTGGTTCTCTCCTATCGTGTCCTGGGGGTCAAACTCAGGTGGTCAGGCTTGGCAGCAAGTGACTTTACTCACTGAGCCACCCTTGAATATGTTTTCTAAATTTGATAGGAGTCTTTACTCCATGGGTAAGGAAATAAGATGTTTCAAGAGTCAAAAGTGAGTGCTTAAAAGTCAGTACCACTTTGACTTATTGTTAAAATCACCATTTCAAGTATCTGAGTATCCCTGTACATGTGCCTAGTGCATGTAAGAAGCCAGAAGAGAATGTCGGATCCCCTCAGACTACAGTTACAGATGGCTGTTTGCTGCCATGTGGGTACTACAAACCGAACCCAGGTCCTTTGGAAGAGCAACCAGTACTCTTCCTTTAGTTATTTTTTAAATGTATTTTTATGTATATGAGTGCTCTCAGAAAAGGGCATCAGAACTCATTACAGATGGTTGTGAGCCACCATGTGGTTGCTGGGATTTGAACTCAGGACCTTTGGAAGAACAGCCAGTGCTCTTAACCTCTGAGCCATCTCCCCAGCCTGCAACCAGTAATCTTTTTTTTTTTTTTTTTTTGTTTTTTGTTTTTGTTTTTGTTTTTTTGAGACAGGGTTTCTCTGTGTAGCCCTGGCTGTCCTGGAACTCACTCTGTAGACAAGGCTGGCCTCAAACTCAGAAATCCGCCTGCCGTGTGTCAGGATGGCCGCATGGTCTAAGGCACCAGACTCAAGCTTAGTTTCCCTGTCTGGGGTTTCTGGTCTCTGCATGGAGGCGTGGGTTCGAATCCCACTTCTGACACAACATTGTTTTATTTCTGAGTTCGAGGCTAGCCTGGTCTACAGAGTAAGTTCCAGGACAGCCAGGGATACACAGAGAAACCCTGTCTCGAAAAACCAAAAAAAAAAAAAAAAAGAAAAAAAGAAATCCGCCTGCCTCTGCCTCCCAAGTGGTGGGATTAAAGGCGTGCGCCACCACCGCCCTGCCCAACCAGTAATCTTAACCACTGAGGTTTCTCTCCAGCCCCTCCCTCCACTTTGTCTGGCCCACTTCTTTTCATAGTTAGTAAAGACTTTATACATGGAATAAATTTTTTTTAAAGATTTATTTATTTATGTGAGTACACTGTTGCTGTCTTCAGACACACCAGAAGGTGGCATCGGATGCTCATCACAGATGGTTGTGAGCCACCATGTGGTTGCTGTGAATTGAACTCAGGACCTCTGGAAGAGCAGTCAGTGCTCTTAACCACTGAGTTATCTCTCCAGCCCTGTCAAGTCACTCTGCCCATTCATATTTGACTTGTGATGAGGAGATGGCTTGGTGGTTTGAGTATGTGCTGCTCTCTCAGAGGAGATGACTTCAATCCCCAGCACCCACAAAGGTGGCTCACAGCTTCCTACAACTCCAGCTCCAGGGGAACCTGACACCTTTGGCCTCCAAAGGTACCTGCCTGCTCTCACATGCACATGTCCTTCCCTTCAATTAGAAACAGTAAAGGAATTTTAAAAAAGTCTTACCAAAAGTGAATGGACCTCAGGAAAGAACTTTCTAGTATCTCCCAACTATAAACAATTTCCTGAGAGTGACTGTACTTTTAAGATTTTCACGCGCAGCTTGGACAGATCACAGCAGACTAGAGGGTTCCACGAGGGGGAGGTTTATTAAGAGGGAGAGAGAGCAAGAGAGATAGAGAAGTAGAGAGAGTAGAGGCCGGCCATGACCACGTGGAGAGAGGGGGAAGAAAAGGGGGAGGGGAGACGGCAACCTGTAGGTGCTGGGTCAAGGGGAACAAGAGAAAGAGAGAGAGGAGGGGGCAAGCAGCCCCTTTTATAGTGGGCAGGCCTACCTGGCTGTTGCCAGGTAACTGTGGGGAGGAGCATACCTAGCTATTGCCAGGTAACTGTGGAGGTGGAGTTTAGACAGAGTACTAACAGTACTGGCTGGTTTTGTGTGTCAACTTGACACAAGCTGGAGTTATCACAGAGAAAGGAGCCTCCCTTGACGAAATGCCTCCATGAGATCCAGCTGTAAGGTGTTTTCTCAATTAGTGATCAAGAGTGGAAGGGCCCATTGTGGGTGGTGGCATCCCTAGGCTGGTAGTCCTGGGTTCTATAAGAAAGCAAGGTGAGCAAGCCAGGGGAAGCAAGCCAGTAAGTAACATCCCTCCATGGCCTCTGCATCAGCTGCTGCTTCCTGACCTGTTTGAGTTCCAGTCCTGACTTCCTTTGGTGATGAACAGCAGTACGGAAGTATAAGCTGAATAAACCCCTTCCTCCTCAACTTGCTTCTTGATCATGATGTTTGTGTAGGAATAGAAATCCTAAGACAGTGACCCACTGGCTTTCTAGGCACTAGTTCCAGAGCCTGCTTTCAATGCACTTACACAGCATGACATTTTATACACTGCCTTCAACTGTCCCATAATAAGAAGGCTCTGCCTGCGACCACCACCATGACTCAGCCTTTTATTAGTGAGGGTTTCACCATGTTACCCAGGCTAGCCTTGAACTCCTGGTCTCAGGTGACTGTCCATTCAGGTAACTGGATAAAAGCCATGTGCTACCATGTGCAGCTCAAGTAGCTCCTTTCTGTTTAAGCTCGCTTACTTTGGTTGTTGGGACACAGAGGAAATAGCGTCTGCTTGTGACTCCCTCCTCTTTTCTACATTCCAAGCCATGGTCCTCTCTTACTCTGTTATTTCTGTAGCCTCCTTTCTGCCTCCTCTAATGCTACCCGATGGAGGACAACTATTGGTTACTGTGTCCATGAATTCTATAAGCAAACCAATTATTGATGTCACCGATTATGGTGTTTAATACTAAGTCCCCTAGGGGAATCTTCTGCACGTTGGTCAGAGTAGCCTACAGGTATCACATGCCTGTATAAGCTCTCAGGTATGTTGACTGAAGCTCTGAGGACAGGTGTTTACATGAGAGCAAATCACTAGCCCTTCTAGGATTAAAGAAGAAGGGCCATCGTCACTTGGCTAGTTAAGTGGCTGGCAAATCTCCTGTGGGAACTCGATGTTTGAGCCCTTCTAACATTTAGTTGATTCAGAAACAGCATTCAAATCAGCAGAGTACATGCCACTAGCCACTGCACGTGTCGTGTGACAGGTCTGAGATGGTCAGCACAGATAGCTTGCATCCACCAGCCAACATATCAATTTTAAAAGATCATATATTCACACCATACCAGTTCTTATAACTCAGTTCCCAAAATATGTTTTTTTGAGAACAGGTCTCATGTAGCCCAGGCTGGCTTTGAACTCACTATGTCACCGAGGGCAAACTTGACCTCCTTCCCAAGTGTTGGAGGGATGGTGGTACAAGCATGTATCACCATGCCTGCTTTTCCTGTCTGTTTATATTCTGCCTGTGTCATCTCTCAAAACTAAGTTCAGGCCAGGAATGGCAGCTCTCATCTCATGTCTTAACTCGGAAGGCTGAGGCAGGAGGATCACAATGGGTTTTGAGGCCAGCCTGTGCTAGAAGCCATGACTAGAAAAATCAAAAAACAAACAACCATCACTACTAACAACAACAAAGAATCCACCTAAGCTCAAAGGATGCCCTCCAGCTGTCGCTCCTGCTCACCTAGACTGTCTAGCCTCCTCTCACTAGCCCTCTACTGCTGTCCTTACATGTCAGGACTTGCTCCTGCTCCTTGATGCCACAGACCTCTTATTTTATGTAAGTACTTAACACAATGTCTGTGCTTGGTGGGTGTCACTTGTTAAGTGACTGTTAAGTTGGGGAGGACCTCGGTGTCAAAATAGCTCAGTCCATGCTGCAAAGGCTAGCTGACTCCCTAAGACCAGGAAACATTAGAGCAAATTAAGCCTCACCACAGGCAAGGCTGAAACCCAGTCCAGCTCAGAAGGAATAGCTACTGAGAAGGAAAGTTACTGAGAAAACACACCAGGGCTGGGGCATTGGTGGCACACGCCTTTAATCCCAGCACTTGGGAGGCAGAGACAGGCGGATTTCTGAGTTCGAGGCCAGCCTGGTCTACAGAGTGAGTTCCAGGACAGCCAGGGCTACAAAGAGAAACCCTGTCTCAAAAAAAAACAAAACAAAACAAACAAACAAACAAAAATCCACCACAGCAGGGCTGAGTGTTAACAGCCTCGCCCCAGGAGCCCCAGGGTGCAAAGATAACTGACTCCTGCAAGTGGTTCTTTGATACAGGCAAGCTCTCTCTCCCCTACAAAATAAATACAAATGTAGTAACACTGAGGGTGTGGAACAAGGGGCTGGAGGCAGCTTGGCAGTTTAGACAACCTGCTGTACTCGAAAGAGCCTCAGATTTGGTTCCTGGCACCCACCTAGTGACAACCATGTCTACCCAGTTCCATGGGATTCACTCACTGCCTTCTGGCTCTTCAGGCATTCGCTCAGTGCTCAGGCAAAACACTTAGATAAAAATAGCAAATAAATCCTTAAGAAAACAAACCAATTATTAAAAAAAAAAAACAATAAAGGATGGAGAGATGGCTCAGAGGTTAAGAGCACTGACTGCTCTGCCAGAGGTCCTGAGTTCAATTCCCAGCAACCATGTGGGTGGCCCACAGCCATCTGTAATGATATGGGAAGCCCTCTTCTGGGCTGCAGGCAGACATGCAGGAAGAACACTGTATACATAAATAAATAAATCTTAAAAAACAAACAAAAGACCCCATAAAATTTGAAAAATCACCCCAAGGTTAAAAAAAAAGAAAATTTCTGACAACCACTTTCTTGGCTTGCAAAATGACACTGCTGTCCTCTGACCCAGTCTCCTTCAGTTGTGCCAGCTCTGGAGCACTGCCCTTAGATGGCTGTAGAGTCACCTTCTCACCTTACACTCTGCAGTTGTGTACGATCAATCCAGGAAAGGGGGCGTGGCTCAGGGCTAGAGCAAATGCTTAGCCCGAGAGAGGCCTGGGGTTCAATCTCAACACCACCCAGCCCCTCCCCGAGTGTGAAGGATTAAACATAATCAAGCATCAATATTTATTAACACAAGACAAAGGAAACACATTCAATGAGTTAATAGAACACTGTCCAGCCAGATGTTAAATTTAAAAATGTATATCTAATCTAATTTCAAATAAATAAAAAAAACCCTTTATACATAATTACACAGTACTATAGTTTGAATTTGACAGGGGTTGATATCTTGACAGGAAGTAAACAAAACAGCATTTAGGATCAGAAATCTTCATGTGTCTTTGCAGTCTCTTCCTCAGGACGAATCTCATGACTCGTCTACATATGCCTAAGTCAGGGCTGTTGAGTGGTAAAGCAAAGGCCTACTGTGTGTACAGAGGACTGCAGCCTCTGCCTCCACACACCCATGGTTTTACATCCAAGCAGACAACACAAGGAACGCTAAGGCAGGTTACGTTAGAGTTCCAGGGCAAGGTGACAGACAACTCATTGCTTTAGTTTAAAATTCCTGGATATTCAAGGAAAGAAACTTATTTGGCCAAGATATTGAGCACCATGCCTGGGGCAGAGACCTTAAAGGAGCCTAAGGCCTCAGGCTCTTTGAGATTCCAGGAGACCAAGAAGCAAGCGCCCAGGGACTAAGGTGAGGAGATAGGCCATGGTCCCCGACAGCAGAGGACTTGGTTCTGGGAAGGATGGGGTCTCTGTGTGCATGGTGGGCATTCTGAGGGCTCAGGCTCTCAGGATGTGTGCAGCTAGAATTCCCTGATCCCCCTCAGGCCCTCTCCTGAGGACTGAGGCTTCACAAGTTTCCAGATGAGAAGACTTCTCTTGTCAGGTGTGGCAGGTTGCAGAAGCCTGTGATTTCAGCCCTGGAGGCTGGGGCAAGAGCATCAAGTTCAAGGCCAGCAAAGACTATACAATAAAAGACTCCCCCACCCCTCACAGACACATACATAAAAAAACAAGAAAAGAAAAAAGTTTTTTTTTTGGTAATTAAGATGGGGTTTACTCTTGGTCCCCTTCCCTCCCCATGTTCAGTGGTCAGGAATTTCTGCAGGTCTTTTTGTTTTATTAATAATGGATTGCCAGGACTGCTTTCCTTGTCAGTTCAACCACAAAGCTTCCATTGAATGTGGAAAGGGCTAAAACCATGATGCTATCAAGGGAAAACAAACTTGAGTCTGAGATAGACCTCAGGGGTCCATCTCAAACCCCATCAAGGTGGAGTACTAACCTGTGAGTTTCCTCAGGGACAGTTCTGAGGTCATGTTCCTCCACTAGTAAAGTCTGGCTTTGGGGGATGGACTCAAAGAAAAGTAACAGGAAAATAAAAAAAGTAGTCATTATCAGAAGGGTGAAAAAACTAGAGGTCTGGGCAAGGCATGAAGGTGTCTGCTGCAATTTCAATACTCAGGACAGAGAAAGGAAGACCAGAGGTTCCAGGCCAGCCTGGGCTACATGGGATGAGCTCAGTAGTAGGATGTTTGTTAGCACAAGCCCTGTGTTTCACTCCAGCGTTGTCTTAAAAAAGATGACCTGGGAATGACTGGCTGGGAGCTGGCCAGTGAGATGGACAGGATACAGTACTGTGCTTGAAGGAATGATGGCAAGCTGGACTGACCAGTATGGTGGTCACTAGCCAGGTTCGGCTACTGAGACCTGAAACGGCTAGCCTGAACTAAACACACACAGGATTTCCGAAATTATAGAACAAATTTTATATCAAAGTAATAGTACTTTTGGTAAATATATTAAAATGATATCATATGCTCTAAGAAATGTTTAAATGCTGTATTTAGCTGGGTGTGGTGCTGCATGCCTTTAGTCCCAGCCCTCAGGAGGCAGAGGGAGGAGGATCTCTCCGAGTTTGACACTAGCCTGGTCTAACAGAGCGAGTTATAAACAGCGAGGGCTAAACAATGAGACCTTTTTTTTTTTTGTTTGCTTAAAGTAGTTATTAGTAAAGTTCAAAGTACAGACACGGTTCACATTACATTTGTTTAGATAATGTGTCCTGGATAGTGACACAAAGTTAATAATTTGCATTTGTCAGAGTTATGAGTCAAGTCAGTTTGCCTAAAGTTTTTTTCATAGAACTTGGGGACTGTTAACATGGAGCTGTCTGATACCCAGGCCCTGCTTTGCTTAGGGGGTATCACAGACCATTTAAAGAGCCACACATGGCAGAACATTGTAAACCCAGTGGGGGGTTGGGGGGGGACAGCCTGGACTGTATCAAAGACCCTGTCTCAAAAAAAACAAAAAACAAAAAAAAGCAAAACAATTAGTTTTAAGACTTTCAAACTAAGCAGGCCATTTCCTTTGTAAAGGAATGGATCCTGAGATGGATGTCACTGTGCCCAGGGGGTGACATTCCTTCCCTGTAGACCCCAACATCTCCCTCATCTCATGCAGACCAGTCGTTCCCAAGTGCACAGGCCTGAAGTGGCAGCAGAGACCTTCCTTCTGTGGAGCAGATCCAAGGAAGAGGACTATGGAGAGGGCCAGAGAGGCCACGCTGTGAGACAGAGGACAGCCCGACAGTGCTGCCTGCTCATGAGTCTGCTCTTGGCTTAATAAACCTTATTTTTAGGGTAATTACAAGTCTTAAAAATTGCTTAAAAACAGATTTAGTTTACAGGATGTTACAGTGGGGTAAATAATATGTATTATCAAAATAGTCTAAATAAATATTTACACAATAGACCAGAATGGGTCAAAGAGAACCATTCTGATTTAACAGGTTAATTCTTTTTCACTTGAGGTTTTCTTTAATTTTTAAAAATATTTCTGTAAGAAAAAATAATAAAATTTAACTATATTCAAATACATGAAGTTTCAGACCAAAGAATGGAAACTGCGCCAGAAGCCAAACTCAGTCCCACACTGAGTGTGGCTCAGGCACCAGTTATTTCAAAAGAGTTTCTTGCATCTATCAGACTTCCCTGTTTCAGAGGAGCCTGACTATTCTGGCAACGCAAACTGGTCATTTGTAAGATGTGCGTACGTGCCCTGCAGTTCCATGAGCTGGCTCTCCCACTCCTTCCCAGCCTTTAGCGCTCACCCTCACAGACTTCTGAGGAAGAGCTCACGCCTCAGTTTTCAGGGGGACGATCTATACGTAAACTGCAGACACAGAGCATAGAAAAGCGGAAGATGGCAATTCTCCCGTAGTCACTCGAAGTGTGAAAGAGTTTCAACACTGGCCCGAGTGAACAGTTGCGGTTCCATAGAGTACGTCAGGAACTGATGAATCTTAGTTATGTCTGAATTCTGACATGAGTGTTTTTCAGCTTAGTGGAATGGGTTGAAGACTTCTTAGAAGCTCAGGCTAATTCTCGGGGTATAAGCTTTATAAACAAGCACAGGCAGCTTTAGTTTTAGAACACCCCACTGAAGGCTGTGCTGCTGGGCCAGCCGCTCCCACCAGTGTGCCCTCCAGCGGAAACTCAGCTACCCAGGCTGCAGCTAAGCAAGGGGATTGCCTGGTTGTTTAGTTGAATTATGTGTTCTTATTTACACATTTAAACACTGGTCAGAATGTTTATAATGGAGAGTCAGACACAGAAAGTAGTTCTCATGTGGGTTACTTGATTTGCTTATGGGCTGACTCAAGCTCGGTAGTTTCATGTTAAGAAACCCTGCAGAATGCCTGACTACAGGAAATGGCAAAATACAGTACAAGTGGGGAACTCAGGTTACCCCTTCATGTGAATTCATTAAACTCCCTTTCAAACGTCTAAAAGGTTAGGTAAAAATGCAGGTCTATATACCATATGAGGGTAGCGCAACATGCGTGTAACTGCTTTAGTAACGTGCTGTCGCACATGCCAGAGCCTAGGTCTGACGGACTGTCACCATGTTTTCGGTGCTACCACAGAATTCCCCTTTCCTGGGTGTTCTGTGACTGCAGAATACCACAGGATGAGATGAAGGCTGTACTGGAGCCATCTTCGTGTCAGCTGAAAGCCTGCTCCTAGCCACAGGTCTTTCCTGTGGCCTCTCCAGTGCTGGCTACATGTTGTAAGCCACATAGATAGGGTCTAACTGGTCGGCTAGGAAGCTGTCTCGGAGGTGCATCCTCTGCTTCTCTCCTCTGGAGTTGATGGGGACAACCCCCGGGTCCACAACAACCACAACACCAACGATGAGGTAATGCTCTTCCAGGACCACATTGGTCACGAGAGGAACCAGGTCCAGGGCTTCCTGTTCAGAGCCACACAGTTCCACAACAACCACCAGCAAGTTGGTCCATGTGAACACAGCACTGCAATTACAGTAACATTCAGTTAACATTCATCCTTTAAAAACACACATTCTGATTTTACCACTACGGGTGTTCACCTACATTTATGTAAGTGTACCACGTGCATGAAGGGCCTGAGGAAGTCCGAAGAGAATGTGGGTTCCCTGGAACTGGCTGGCTGTGAGCTAATATGTGGGTTAGAGCCTAGGGCCTCTGCAAGAGCAGCAAGTGCTCTTAATGGGTAAGCCATCTCTCCAGTTCCTTGTGGGGAGGATACTTGCACTATGGGGTGTGAAGAGTCAGGAGCAGTTGAGGCAGTCAGTTCTCTCCTTCCACAATGTGCTTCTGGGGCTTCTGTTCAGGTAGTTTGTTCCTGAACAACTTGGCAGCAAGTTCCTTTCCCTGTGGTGCTATCTCGAGGGCCCTCGTCTTTTGTACTTTCTTCTGAGACTTCTGCCCATTTCCCTGAGAACCCTGTCTCTCCTGGATGAAGTCAGAGGCCAGCAGCCATTTATGTAAACGGCTGACTGCTGGGCTTGCCATCTAGGACTCTGAGAGTGGGATTGCCTGCACCGAGGACACAGGTGTTTGACAGTTTGGAACAGAGGAAAGACAAAGCACTAGCTCAGGAAGGAGGGACTGGATACAGGTGTTCACAGCTTCAGAGGTAGGAGAATCAGCAAGTCTTAATGGTGTACCTGTCCCTTGCTTGTAACCTATTCTGAGACTCAGGGCATTTACAGAAGCGCAGTTCTTTCTATAACTCTTCAACGTAAGTGTTGTTTGTCTGAGAGATCTCTGTCGCTCAAGTGAGTGAGTATGTCTGACTTTATTTAAGCTCCCCATCCATCCCTGCAAGGCAGAACTTCTCTGTGTAGCTGTGGCTATTCTGGTAACACCTTCATAGACCAGGCTGGCCTCGAAGAACTCAGAGATCCATCTGCTTCTGACTACCAAGTGCGGGGATTATAGGTGTGTGCCATCGTATTTGGCTTACTTAAACTTTGTTGAACACAATTTCTGTTGTTTGCAATATAAGTTTCACTGAGCAGATCACTACACCAAAAGGTCTGAACTGGCTTTTGACATACAATGCCTAACTGATATTTAAAATGATTCTGATTATATAGCTGTAAGTGATATTTGGTTGTACTAAAGTCAAATATCTAAAATCTGTTGTGGAACCAACTTCCCTACATGCTTTCCAAAACATTCTTCATGTAAAGATGTTCTTGTTTTAATCAATTTTGTTTAAATTTGGGGAGAGACTCTAACCCATGCGAGCCGAAAGACCATTTTTTTTGTGTGTTTTGGGACAGGCTCTCTTCACTGGGTAGCCCAGGCTGGTCTAGAACTCCAGAGTTCCTGCATTAGCCTCCATAGTCCTGCAAGGCAAGAATATCTTTTTGGAAAGCATGTGCAACTATTGTAGAAACCATGGTTATGCAATAGGGGACAACCTGGAGAGGACACAGGAGTTAAACGGAGAAGAAACACCCTACATTCTCCATCATTAAAAGCCAAGAATAATACTTGGGAGGGAGAGGCAGGTGGATCTCTATGAGTTTGAGGTCTATACAAAGTGAGCTGTAGGACAGCTAAGGCTATGGAGAGAGACACTGTCTCAAAACAAATAGACTAACAAAACAAAGGATGAGGGGCTGGAGAGATGGCTCAGTGGTTAGGGGAACTCGCTACTCTTGCTGATGACGGGAGCTCTGACTCCAGTATGTATAGGTTGGGCAGCTCAGACCACCTGTAACTCCAGCTGCAGGGGATCCAACACCCTCTTCTGGACTCCATGGTACCTGTGTATATGTGGTACTGAGACACACACACCAGGTAAAAACAAAAACAAACAAAGATATAAAAACCCAGAAAGAGGGGCTGGAGAGATGGCTCAGCAGTTAAGAGCACTGGCTGCTCTTCCAGAGGTCCTGAGTTCAATTCCCAGCAACCACGTGATGGCTTACAACCATGGGATCTGATGTCTTCTTCTGGTGTGTCTGAAGACAGCTACAGTGTACAATACCCAGAAAGGAAATCAGTAGGTAAAACACAGTTTTAATTTTAATGAACTTCCCATCAGTATGAGGTAGGATAATCCCTGATAGGGGAAATTCAGGCGAGTCTCTGCAATTGGAATCAGGTTAGATGGTAACCCCATCTTTTTCTCCATCTCCCTCTGATGGTTTAAGAAGCACATGCTGGTTTGATCCTTTTGGTAATCAGGAAGCACAAGGAAGTGTGGGAAGGTGAGCCTTCATTATCAGTAATTTTTGTAAACATTATTTATTATGCAGGGAGAGGAAGCGTGTGTGTATGCCACAGCCCACAGGTGGAGGCTAGAGGACAGCCTGTGGGAGTCAATCCTTTCCTTCTACCATGTGGGTTCAGACTTGTGTGGTAAACTCTTCACCTACTGGGCCACCGAGCAAGTCTTTAAAGTCATGGCCATCCTTCCCACATTAGCAGACTTCCTAGAGGCAGGTGACCTGTGCTTCTGTTTATGAGAGTGTGCCCTTACACACTGACTCAGTTCCACAGTGGCTCAGGCGAACAGACTTCGAGGCCACCGTGGACTGTGAAACAAGTAGGAAGTTTTTCTTACTCTTGAAGGTGCCACATGGGCAGGTGGCATTGGGACAAATGGCTGACTAACCAGAATGATTTTCATCATTACTAAAGCTGAAGTGAGAATACGTTGTACAGGGAAATTACCATTCAGCAATGCTCCTGTGGACGCGGGACACGGAGGTCTCTATATCTATAGGATGGTATCGTAGTCCCCTCAGCTCCAGTGTCTCATCCAGCGCACCCACCACATACAAGGCGTCATGACGTTCTGAAAGAAGGAAGAGGAACAGGCTCAGACCCCCACCACATACAATAAAGAGTTGGCATTAAGAGCACAGGGTTGACATAGCTAGTCAGCTAGCTGTGAGTCTGGGCGAACTCGGAAAGGTCGTGAGTCCTGCTACCTGCTCTGTGGGAAAGAGCTAAGGACAAACGGCTCTGTGAGGAGCACATCCTTGAGTGTGAATTGAGGGTGGCTTGGCAGGTGAACCTGGATGAAGGTGGAAGGAGAGGTGGCCCCATGGTACATGTGAACACACATTTTTGTCTTTTCTTTTTTTTCTAACACAGGGTTTCTCTGTGTAGCCATGGCTGTCCTGGAACTCACTCTGTAGACCAGGCTGGCCTTGAACTCAGGGATCCACCTACCTCTGCCTCTTGAGTGCTAGGTTTAAAGGTGTGTGACACGGTCACCTGGCTACACTTTTTAAAAAAAAAAGACATTTATTAAAAAGTCTTTATTTTTATTTTATGTGTATGACAGGGACAAGAGAGTGGAGTTACGGGTGTGAGTTGCTATGTGGGTGCTGGGAAGCAAACTTGGGGCCTCTGGAAGAGCAACCAGTGCTTTTAACCAGTGAGTTATCTGTCCTGATCCACGCAATGGCTTCTTTTTAGTTATTACTTTTTATTTGTATGTATGCGTGTGTTTATGTGTGCATATGTGCATGTGAGTGTAGGTGCCCTCAGAATCCAGAAAAAGGTATTGGATTCTCCTGTACTCAAAATGGTGTGCAAGTGCAGAAGAGACAAAGAATAGCTATCCTGGGAGCTTGGTCAGCGCTCGTTCTATTCTGCCTGGGGTGTAAACTGATCCTAAGGAGCACCTCTAGGTTACAAGCTGTCCTAACACCCTGTTCTACGATACTCGTGGCAGTTTTAAGGGGTTCTCTTCCAGATAGTCCTCAAGGGACAAAGGTTACTTCAAATGAGTATCATTACTTCAACTATATATTCAAGAGACACAGAGAGGGGCTCTACACTCCCCAGGCAGTTCAAACAGGCTGGCCAATGATGTAAACAAGGCAGCCGGGAAGAGAACAGGGCTGGAAGATACCTCCAGTGGCTGCAGTGAGCTCAGTCCTGCGGACGAACCCGAGGTATCCCGTCCGGGCCCAGAGTGTCTGGGCAGCGTCTCCGAAGCTCAGACGGGTATTGAAATGATCCGCTTGAAGAGTCTCGCTATCGTAGATGGTGTAGTAGCCGCTGGCCGTGTGGGGGCTATTCACCCAGATCTACAGGAGAAGGAAAGAGGACAGCAGTAGTTTCGTTCTCCTGGGACATCTAGATGATTTCAATTAAAAACATAAACAAACTCATGTCCACATTAATGACACAAGCACAACAGTAGGTAGCTAACAACTACCTGGCATTTACTCTCTGCAGGATTTAACTGGCCTGCTCTCTATCAGTTCTGACACACAGGATGGCCACACAGTTGGGCTTTTTTTTTTTTTTAATTTCAAGACAGGATTTCAGGGTTTCTCTCTGTAGTCCTGGCTCACTCTGTAGAACTCAGAAATCTGCCTGCCCCTGCCTCCCAAGTGCTGGGATTAAAGGCGTGTGCCACCACAGCCCGGCCTGGCCACATGGTTGTTATTTTCACTATAGAGACAGAAAGACAAGTCTAAAGATTCCCGTAAGTTCCAGGACTAGAAAGGAGGCCCTGCCCTGGTGGCTGGCACCAGAGGCTGTGCTCTTAACCACTGGACTGCACTGCCTTGTTGGTTCATTTTTCACTGGCTTCCAGAGTCCTGCAGAAGCACCAAGGCATGGCTGAACACTTGTAATGTAACTGTGGCACAAGGCTTGGGGTGACACCACAGGACACTGCGTTTGCCATGTAAATAGGGTGACAGCTGACAATGGGGATGGTACCAGCCACTAGGTTTGTCTAAACCTTACAGGCAGCCTGATTTTGTACACTGCAGATACAGGTAACATGAACTTAACTATCGTGGGATACCATCCCACTACATTTGTAAAAGCTCAGCGATTGGGCTGTAGGAGAAGTAGGATGGAGTGAGGAAAGGAAGAAAAGAAGGAAGAGGAGGAGCTAGGAGGAGCAGAGATGTAGGAGCCATGGAGGACCATGCATGTATTGAGAGCAGTCCTGGGTAACAACTTGTATCTAGGTTAGTTAATTGGGTAACACTTTCAATTGTGTGGGCATCTTATTAATTGAGCACTACAAACATATAAAGCCATTGGATAATCTTTAAGGATTAGAGTCTTATTTCTACCAGGTACTGCGTGGATGGCAGGATGGTCTAGGCCCAGACTAGCCTTGTGGAGACAGCATGGTAGATTGGCAGAGCCATCTTCCATGCTGGCATCTCATGGGTTCAAGGGCCGGTGTTCAGGAACATGGCGACACTGTATCTACAAGCCAGATTGGGTGCCACAGATATAATTTTTAACTGTAACAAAGTGGCACACTAATGTCTGGCACAAATTAACTAGAAATTTAAGTCTATTTCACCTGAGAGTAAAAGTTGTATTTTTTTTTCAGAAAAAAGTGGGTGAGTAGTGCTAAGACAAGTCAAATGATTCCTAGAAGGGAACCTTGAACAAAGAAACTGCAGGCTGAGGTCCCCTGCTGTGGGGAAACCCAGGTTGCTTTTTGTTAGGAAAAGAAGGAAGTAGCTTACTTTAGGGTAGAGAGATTTGAACTGTGAATTAAAATTGAGATTATTTGTTTTTAAGATAGATTTAGAAATAGTTTTGTCCGATTCATGTGGGGAATCTCACCTGTGGTTCGAAACAAAGATAGGTAGGGAAAATTTGTCTGTGGTTCTAGGTAGAGAACAGGCATACATTATTAGTTGCTCTGAGCCAAGAGAGCCAAATAAATAAGCCTCTGTTGTGGAACAGTTACTGATTTAAGTGTAAAGTTACAATAGAGATTATTTGCTTTTAGGAAAGATTTATAAACAGATTGTCCAAATCACGTGGGGAATTTCGCCCGCGGTTTGGAACTAAGATAAGGAAATTGTCACTGACCGTAAAGAATACAGTGTACAAATAGAGGCTGCCCTGGAGTAGAGAGACAAACAGATAGACGGCATAAATAAAAAGCTGTTCTAGGCAGAGGGACAAACAGAACGATAGTGTAAATCAGGTGTATTCAGATGATGTAAAGTTAAATTGCCTCACAGGAGACTTGGGTTCTGTCTAACATGGGCCCCACAGATACTCTGAGTTCATTTCCTGCTTGGCAAAATAGGAAAGGCCTAAGAATAGGCACATACAGTACTTTAGTTACTTCATTTATCTTAAATTGATTTTATTTTTCATGATTTTCAAGATAGGTGTGATTTTCAGTCTTGTTGTTATATTTTTCCTCTGGAAAAAAAGGTCAAAATAAAGGTTTTCCTAGTTACTGGCTCAAGAATATACTGTTTTGCGAAAAAGGTTTTGTCTGTGTTTTTCAGAAGAGATGATTAAAGCATTTCTTTCTTTTTTTCTTTTTTTTTCCGAAACAGGGTTTCTCTGTATAGCCCTGGCTGTCCTGGAACTCACTCTGTAGACCAGGCTGGCCTCGAACTCAGAAATCCTCCTGCCTCTGCCTCCCAAGTGCTGGGATTAAAGGTGTGCGCCACCATTGCCCAGCAATTAAGGCATTTCTATCTCCCAGAATTATATGGATCAGACATGACAGAAGTAGGTCTCTAGAAGTCTAGATTCCAGAAAATTCAAACAAAAAATTATCTTGATACTAAAATTTGTTTTGAGAATTGTATATTGTAGAATATACAGCTTTGGTGTATCTACTCATCAAGCAAGCTGAGCAGACCGGCTCGAACCTCTGATGTCCTGGAATTCCAGCTGGATACAGTGAAGACATTAGACGTCAGAGGCTTATCAATTTACCCTTCCCCCTGCTCCTCTTCTAATATCTCAACATCTGTATTCAGCTTGAAGAAGTTACTGAAGAGTCGGCACCCCAATTCCCTGGGCTTGGGGACTGAGGTGGTTAATAATAGGCTGTCCTTCTAGGGAAAAGTAATGGTTTTATTAGAACAGGGAGGAATAGCTACAATTGATTACACAGCCATAATCTATTAGTAGAAATCTGTGTAATTGTTACTAAGCTGAAGTTATAATTTCTTAGATGGTACAAAATTTATTTTCATGCAAATTCAAGGGCTTCATTGGTATATTTTCTTCTATTAATTCAAAACTTGTGGGTGCAAGGCTTAGACCCAGTCCTTCTTTAACTTTTTTTTTTTTTAAACTGATCTGAGATGGTTAGCCTATGAGTTAAGGGCCTAATAGCAATTACATGGCTCTGAGTTTATTGTTAGGGTATTTTCTAGATTTAATTAAAAATTATTGAGAGAGTTAACAGACAACAGTCCAGATTGCTTCACTTAGATAGTTGGTTTTCAAAAACGTCAAAAGTCCACAGAATTGACGTTACAAACATTTCTGTATTAATGTTTATTTGATTAGAGACCTGTCTACTCCCGACAGCTTCCCTGTCTTGGATTCTAAGAAGAAATTGAGCATCTTTGGAGTTATTCCAGTTTTGGTGAGACAGCCATGAGGCAAGAATTGCCTCTTTTCATCTACAGACAAATTACTGTCCAGAAAAGGACACACTTGCGGAATAGATGACTGATTATATCTGCCAAGACAGAGTAATCAGCCCTTAATAATTCTGCATCACTAGGTCTGTCAGATGATCCTGGGCCAGAAGGGTGAAGACCAGATGCTCCAATGTTTTGAAATAAGGGACTGTCCAGGTGTTCAGGGGTCTCTATAAATTGGCTAAGTTTTAGAAGCTATGCTTTGTGCTTTCCATATCTTCAGTTAATTCAGTCATTCTGGATTTCTGACGGGGTTGAAGACTTATAGTCTCATAGCCAACCCAGGCTATTTACTTTGAGAGAACAGATTTGAGAGGATGGTTTTCAGATGATATTCATTCTAAAGCCAAGACATAAGCCAGGTACAGAACTGTAGTCTTTTAAGTTAAGATAGATGACAATAGTCTTTTTATTGACAATATATTGGACTGGGTGTTAGGTCTATCTTGTACCTTACTGTCACAAATTGGTATAGTTGTGCTCTAATTATATTTTGAGAGAAAGTTTTTTATGCTAACAAGAAGGGTGATATGTAGTGGGATGATATCCACTCAGCGATTTGGGCTGTATGAGAGGCAGGATGTAGGAGACATGGAGAGCCACGGGTCCAGGACCGTCCTCGGTAACAACTTATATCTAGGTTAGTTAATTGGGTAACACCTCTAATTGTGTGGGCATCTTGGTAATTGAACATTACCAAATATATAAAGCTTTTGGTTAATCTTTAAATATTAGATTCTCATTTCTACTGGGTACCACATGGATTGCAGGATGGTCTGGGGTAAGCCCAGCCTTGTGGAGACAGTGTGGTAGACTGGCAGAGACACCTCCACAATGGCATCTCATGGGTTCAAGGGCTGGTGTTTCTGGCTGGCCATTTCTAGCTGTGGCGCACGAGTGGCCTCTGGCCAGCGAACATGGTGGCAAGAGCTAAGCAGAGCCGCTGCTGCTTAGCTAGTTGGCCCAAGAAAACTTTAACAAACTATCACAACTATCCTTATGCGAGGTGCACATCATCAATACTAAAGCAGACAGTCTGACCTTGATAGGCTGGTAAACAGGTGTGGTGATATGAATGAGAACAGCCCCCATAGGCTCACATATTTGAATGAGTAATCACCAGGAAGTGGCACTATGCAAAAGTTTTATAAGGATCAAGAGGTGTGGCCTTGCTGGAGGAAGTGTGTCACTGAGGGTAGGCTTTGAGGTTTCAAAAGCCCAGGCCACGCCCAGAGTCTCTTTCTCTCTGTGTACAATCAGGATGTAGCTCTCAGCTACTGCTCAAGAGCCTGCCTGAATGTTGCCATGCACCCCACCATGATGATAATGGACTGTTATGGTTTGTATATGATATGCTCAGCCCAGGGAATGGCACTATTTGGAGGTATAGCCTTGTTGGAATAGGTGTGTCACCGTGAGTGTGGGCTTTAAGAGACCCATCCTAGCTGCCTGGAAGTCAGTCTTCCACTAGCAGCCTTCAGATGAAGACCTAGAACTCTCAACTCCTGATGCACCATGCCTGCCTGGATGCTGCCCTGCTCCTGCCTTGATGATGATGGACTGAACCTCTGAACCTGTAAGTCAGCTCCTGTAAATATTGTCCTTATAAGAGTTGCCTTGGGGGGCTGGAGAGATGGCTCAGCAGATAAGAGCACTGACTGCTCTTCCAGAGGTCCTGAGTTCAATTCCCAGCAATCACATGGTGGTTCACAACCATCCGTAATAGGATATGATGCCTTCTTCTGGTGTGTCCGAAGAGAACTACAGTGTATTCATATACATAAAGTAAATAAATCTTTAAAAAAAAAGAAAAGAGTTGCCAAGGTCACGGTGTCTATTAACAGCAATAAAATCCTGAGATATGGACTAAACCTCTAAAACTGTAAGCAAGCTCCCGACTAAATGTTTTCTCTTATAACAGCTGCCTTAGTCACAGTGTCTCTTCACTGCAACAGAACAGTGCCTAGGTGGTGGCAGAGGTAGCTCTGTCACCTGCACTTCCAAGACCCCCCCATTAAAGCTATGGCTCCATCAGCTTTCCTCAAAGATCCAGGAAAAGAGAAGAGTGGAAGAAAGGCTTACGAAGACTTCCACACTGAAGCAAAACCAACACACTTTGGAGTATAACATTTATGAGAATTAAAAAATGTATAGATAGGGCTCCCATGGCCCCAGCCCGTCACAAGCGGGGAGCAGGTAGGATTTGGCCAGTTTGCTTTCAGGTAAGGGGACAGCAGTGAACAAATCAGACTGTTTCTATCTAGGCTGATTCCAGTCTCAGCTTCCTCCTTCTGTCCCTTTCTATCACCAGCTCTCCAGGAAAACAGGATTCCTGATGGAGGGACTGGAGTTAAGTCCAGTTCTGTTGGCTCAGTGTGTGACCTCACGATCTTAGCTGATTTCACAGTGAAAATGAGATTCACACCTACCTCTCCCAGGTGAGAGTCTCCAACAGGTCCTTTGGTCTCAGGATTTACAATAACTACTTTTACTCCAGGTAAGATCTAAATCAAAGAGGAAATACAAATACTCAGTCCACCAAAACCTTGTAACTTTGGCTGTGGCTTAGCCTACTGGCCTGAGGCATGGTTCCCAACCCCAAACCCTGCAGTCAACCAATGACCTCTAGGAACCAGTTCCTCTAGGAACTGGACTAGGAATGGCAGAAGCTGATGAAGCAGCCATCACTCTAAGGGCCCTGAGGTGCTTTTCTGTTTGTTCACTGTCAATCTTCCTCATCTTAGTAGAGATGGAGGGCCAGTGAGTTGCACTCTGAAGCTAGAACATGGACCCAGACTGCCATCTCTTCAGGGGGATGAGAAACTTCAGCTCAAGGTTATAACAGCAAGACTCTGGTAAATAACTCAGCCACTCCCTTTTGGGTAAGCCTTCCCAAAGATAAGCAGTAGGGGGAGACACCCAGAGACCACGCCACAGGGAGCTCGGCCTATAGTAGGAGCTGCAATAGGAGGGAAAAGAAACACGTACTGGCCAGGCCCATGGGTCAGGAGTGTAGTTCAGCAGTCAGCCACTTGCCTACTATGTACAAGGACCTTTCTGGGCAAAAAGGCAAGGGGGTCATCCTGCCATTCTGGTTCCTGTCTCTTGCCCTGTTAATTTTTTAGCTTGGGTTTCTAAAGCCTGAGATTGACTACCCAGCTTTAAATGTCTAAAACCTAGAGAAAGGGAATAAAGAGTAGCCTCAGCCTGCCTTCATGAGATGACATTCCTGCTTCCATGTGCACCCAACTGCAGACAAGGACAATGAATGGCAGAGCCCGCACAAGCAGTTCCTCACAGTTCTGTGTTGTGACACCCGCTGGAGAGTAGGCAGGACCCTGAGATATGTTCTCAATCCTGTCCTCTGCCCAGACAGTTCTAGGTGGAGGGACAATGGAGGGGGGGTGAGGATGGAGGGGTGGGGTAAAGACAATGGAGGGGGACAATGGAGGGGGGTGAGGATGGAGGGGTGGGGTAAAGACAATGGAGGGGGGTGAGGATGGAGAGGTGGGGTAAAAGGATGCTCAGGGCAGCTGCTTGCTCCAGAGGCAGTGTTGCGTTCTGCTGCCTTGTTGGTGCTAGCTCTCCCACAGCCAGCCCCTCTTCTCCATCCTGACTTTCAGTGTTTATAGACGGAGCTGGCTCTCTTCAGGTGCTGCTTTTTTATCCGCTTTGCTGGCTTATCAGTAAGAATGGCATGTCCATGGGATTTAAATAATACAGAGATAATACAGAGATCGTGACGACATCTGGTCTTCATGCATCTGAAACCATCCACTAAGGGAAACTTGTGGGCTTTTCTCTACGCTCTACTGGACCCTTCCCTCAGGCTTCAGCCCTCTTCCTCCATCCCAGCCTTCCCTAGCAGCTAGCAGAAGAGAGTACCTTTCCAGACTCGGAGAGCAGGAGACTCTGGGGGGCACCCCGTTCCACAAGACGGACCCTGCAGAGAAACAGGAGTTAATGTCTACAGACTTTCTAAGACGGAGTTCAGTACTGCAGCTACGTCCTCAGGATGACTAACTGGGACCCCTGCTCCCAGAATGGGGCCTTCTCACACTCCACACACTTGATGCTCTGGGTCAGACAGAGTTTGCTGGGTTTCTATAGCAGCTCCCACTGTGACAACCAAAAATGTTCCCAGGCATGGTGAGATCTTAGGAGTCGAAAGGCAAGTCTCTCCAGAAAAGGACGCTGCTGTCAGACCGCCAGATACCGCAGCAGGTAAAGTGAGAGCACCAGTCTATCCTCAGCATCAAGTAAGAAGCCAAGTGCTCTGGCCCATGGCTCCGGTCCTGGGAGGTGGGGACAGCTAAGTCCACGAGGCTGCCCAGCTAGAGATCTTCTCAGAACTGACAAGTCACAGGTCTCAGAAAACAAGGCGGATGATTTCCAAAGAACCAAGTAACACCACCTGGTGTCGTTTTCTGGCTACACACACACACACACACACACACACACACACACACACACCCTACACAAACATTAAAAATAAAAGCAACCCAGCATGAGTATGGCCTGGGGTTTGCCTGGGCACACTGGGGACTAGCCACCAGCCTAATGTGCAAAGGGCTCCGTATTGCAGCATCATACTGTGAAACAAAACTAAAACATTCTCAGCCAGGGAAGAGAGGAAGCTGCTTCACAAACCAGGGACTCAGATACAGTCTTGTTTCAAAGCCCCTTCCCTGCCTCACGTTTCTTGTCTGCCTCATCTTTATTTTTGAATTGCAAAGCAAAGACACTATCCATCATTTGTTTTCTTGTTTGTTTTTCAGACAGGGTCTCCCTGTATAACTCTGGCTATCCTTGAACTTGCTATGTAGACCAGGCTAGCCTGGAATGCATAGAGATCCATTTGCTTCTGTTTGAGTGTTATGATTAAAGGCATGTGCCACCACACACAGCCCTACAGAAGTATATATTTATAGCTAAAAAGTAAGATTACATTTTAATTATAGAACAATACAGCAAGCCAGGCATGGTTCCACATGCCTATAATCTAGTAGAATCAGAGGCAGGAAGAAGTTTTAGGGCAGCTTAGGCTACATAACAAACTGGGGTTTCAAATCTTACTCAAACTCTTGGGTGATGAAAAACAACAACAAAACAAACAAACAAAAAAAACCCCCGCAAACCAAAAGCTAATGTCAACGAAGCAACTGTGAGAATTAAAGCCTTCCTTTCATAAACAAAATGTCCATCGTTTACCAATGACAGACACGAGTCCTTTCCCTTCCTGCATCTCCCCCCAAGATGTAAACAAGAACAGGACACGGGTGGGGGGGGGGATGCTGATGACATGGGGTCAAGCTCTGTGCCCACCATACCTGTCATGTCTCAGCGACTTCAGATCTACATATACAGTTGTTGGGTCAGGCCCTGAGGTTCCCTAAAGAAGAAGAAACCAGCACAATGTTTATTTAAAGTCTGAACGAGCTGTCTCTGTTCCACAGATGGGAAACGTCTGCTGTCAGAAAGCTCAGTCTCACTTTCTCTTGTGAGCCACCAAAGGTGGGGCTGGGGGTGGGGGTGTGGGTGGGGGATGGGAGCCTCGGGCCTGGTGACCTCTTCTCTCTCTCTGCAGCAGGAAAGCAGTACCAAGCCTGGGTTGGTGCTCTACTCAGGGCTCAGAGCAGGGGCTGACAAGAGCAAGGGGCACGATGGGACTCCACAGGAAAGCATTATGACATTTCCTGCAAGCCTCTTGACTTGGGTCCCAGGAGGCCTCAGAGTCTTAGTCACCCTCTCCTACCCTCAGCCATGCATGCACTTGCCTCATGAGCTGCCAAGCATGTAAAATCAGACTATTCTAGACCCACATGGAACAACACGGCAAAAGATACAGGTTTATTTTTAAAAGGCAAAATATGGGGGCCAAGAAGGCTGTATATCAATTAATGACATTGAAACAGGACTCAGAGAGGTTCCTGGAGCACTCTGTATGAAGGGAGACCATCACATGGAAGCCACTGGTTTGCTCTTAGCTGAGTGCTTCCCTAGTAACCTGCTGACCTGTAGGCCAACCCGAGGCAAACAAAGGTGTCATTTTATAGATGAATGTAAGAGATGTAGCAGGCAAGATAAAAAGCTTAAATCTCCACAGTGAGCAAGCAGAACCAGTCTCAGGCAGAGCAGTATGGCCTTGAAGACCCTACAGAGCCTCGAAGTCCACTGTGTGGGTCAGAAGACTGAAGCAGGAAGACTATGTGAGTTCAGGGTCAGGCAACTCTGTCTCAAAGACCAGAAGCAGCAACAAGAACTTCCTGGTGTTGGAGCTGGTCTGGAGCTGCTTATTTTCAAATGCTAAACACTGGTCCCCAGGATCTGGTTGCAGTCCAGACCAGCACTTTCTCCCATACACCAAATGATGTGTAAACTTTGGTCATTTTATTCTCTGACTGGTCAAATAAAAGTGGCTGACAGCCAATTACTGGGGAGAATAGAGTAGACAGGGCTTTGGTTCCTGGACTGGGGGGGTCATAGGTAGGGACCACAAGGGAGGAAGGAGAAAGAAGACAGGAGAGCAGGAGGTCTCCATTAGACAGGATGGACCAGAAGCACGTGGCCAAGACAAATGCCCCCTGAGGACAGACTGACAGCAGAAATAACCCAGGCTAGACTCAAACATCAAGTAACTTGGGGAGCGCAATTGAGAAATAGCCAGTCTAGTGTAAAAAACATTGCTGGGGGTGGTGTGGGGCTGGAGAGATGGTTCAGGGGTTAAGAGCACTGGCTGCTCTTCCAGAGGTGATGAGTTCAATTCCCAGCATCCACGTGGTGGCTCACAGCCATCTGTAATTGGATCTAATGACCTTTTCACATAAAATAAATAAACAAGTAAATCTTTTACAAAACATTGCCTAGTAATTGTGCTAATGCTGATTAAATAAATCCAGAGGACTCTGACTCAATTATTGGGGGTCTGGCAGCATCATTGTAAGAACTAATAGAGTTATTCAATACCACACAACAACATGGTGTTACCTGTAAACATATTGCTACATTGACTCTGGATCCGAAAGTGGTGCTGACAGCTCGAGGGGACAGACCGATGTCTTTAAAGAGCTTGGAGAAGGACTGCTGGAGGCTGATGCGGGGCCGCTCCTCTGCGACCACCACACAGGTCCGGATGCAGGAAAGGTTGATCCCTCGGGTCTGGAAGAAATTGATGCCAGAAACATAATTAGAAAGATCCCTTCTTGTTTAGGAAAAGCCAAGAGCTACCTTCTGGGTTCAGACATGGAGAAAAGTATTTTTCAGAAAAGAAATGACCAAATATCTAGGTACAATCAGCTGCAGATGGATCTACTCCATGTATGTCCTCTGGGGCTGGGACTGGGGCTGGGCCTGGGTGGGAAGCACTGGGCTGGGATGTACAGGCCCTGGATTTCACTGTCACCACCACAAAAAGAAGGGAGGGGTAAACCCCAAGCTTTTAGGCGTGTCTTCGCAGTGCTGTACTTCTTCTGTTCTAGCCACTTTCTCGAGTTTCTCGAGTTTCCTAGTCCTAGTAGAAAAGCAAGCCCAGAACTCCAGGCAGCTAGCTCCTCACCTCCTGCTTTAGTTCTTGGGTCCTATTTCTCTGTTACGGAATTCAGTACGCGACTTCCTCATATATGGTCACTGGATGCACATGAACAAGGACCCTGTTCCTCAGGGAGCGCCCGATCCCCAGTGTTTTGGGGTTTACATTTTACTGGGAAAATCTACCAGAGGGGAATTTCTCACACAGTATTATATAAATAGATCCTCTCCCTTTCCACAAAGAATAAAATTAGCTTTGAAAGAATGCACTAAATTAGGAAGAGGGCCATTCAAGTCCCTGCCGTTTACAAGCTATGCACTCAGTCCTGGACAGAAGAGGGCAAGGGCGGCTGGCATGCTGAGCAGCCTGCTCCTGCTGTACCAAGCCCCGCCCCACCTGTCAACCCTCTCAGCACTGCTCGCGCTCTCTCGTGTGGCCGCTCTCACCTTCAGCACCTCCACTTGGTTCCCCAGCCCTTTAGTGCAGAGCTCCATGACTGAGTAGGAGCAGAAGGTGTCTCTGATCTTGTACTGGTTGACAGTGGCGAGCCAGAGGAAAAGGTTGTTCTCCAGCTCCATAGGAGGGATCAAGACGGACTGGTGACCTGAATACACACTGCAAAGAAGAGGTGGAGAGCTGACACATTTATCCTCAGCATCTTAGCATCAGCAGGAAAGAGACAGCAGAGGGCCGTTGCTACAAGGCTGACCACTCCTCTTACTCTTGTATGACTCACAAGACACGTGACCAGAAAACAAGGCAGGCTACGGTAGGTGTGCAAACAAATTCATAGGAAGAGTCAAGAATGCCGGGCGGTGGTGGCGCACGCCTTTAATCCCAGCACTTGGGAGGCAGAGGCAGGCGAATTTCTGAGTTCGAAGCCAGTCTGGTCTACAGAGTGAGTTCCAGCACAGCCAGGGCTACACAGAGAAACCCTGTCTCAAAAATTAAATAAATAAATAAATAAATAAATAAATAAATAAAATAAATAAATAAAAAAAAATAAACCAGCATGCAGGGGGACTTGGAGCTGGAGCCCTGGAGGCTGGGTTTAGAGGAGCCATAGAGGTCCGGGCAAGGGATGGGGGGACGGTGAGGGCTGACCCACAAAGGTACGGCAGGGCAACAGAAGAAATGTGGGGTCACCTGGAAGTCTACAGCCATGACAGCTAACTCTGAAAACCCAGGACCAAGAGTCCAGTAACCACAGTTGGGGTCTGGGTCAATCCAGTCCAGAAAAGGCCTCATCAACTTCTTTCATGTAAAATGGGTAATTTGCCAGGGTATGAAGATGCAGAGAATACCACAACAGGAGGCCTTGAACTCATGGGCAACCTTCCATTTTAGTCTCCCAAGGGCTAGAATCATAGAAGGGAGCCACCATACTTTGTTCTTTTCCTTTTTCAAGAAGAGTTTTACTTCATTTTATGTCTGTCTGCCTGCCTGCCTATCTATTTATTTTGGTTTCTTGAGACAGGGTTTCTCTGTGTAGTCCTGGCTGTCCTGGAACTCACTCTGTAGACCAGACTGGCCTAAAACTCAGAGATCCACCTGGCTCTGCCTTAAAGTGCTGGGATCAAGGGTGTGAGCCACCACTGGGATTAACAGCATGCTACTCCAGCCACAGCCAGTTGTGGTGCTGTGGGTGCTAGGAACATGAGCCTTCTAAGAGAGAACAAGCAAGTGCTCTTAAGTGCTGAGCATCTCCCCAGCCCCTTTGTTCCTTATTGTGATGGGGTGTTGTTAGACAACCATGACTGCCTTACGATTCTCCTGCCTCAGCCTCCCAAATTTCCAGGATTACAGGTACACGTTACCATTCTTGCTCTTGTTGAATTTCTCCAAGTGCCAGAAGTGAGTTTAATGTATAGACAGGTATTGGAACAACTGACCCAATGAACACTATATGCAATTGGTATGTAGACAGAAAAATTGAAGATGACGCCTAAGTTTTTACCCTGGGCCCTGGTGGACAGCACTACCCAGATGGAAACAGGGACAGGAGGAAGGGGCTGGAGGAGTGACAGGGACTTGTGAGATCTGCACAGGAAGTGAAAATGCAGGCCTGAGATACGGGCTCCTGTCAGGCAGTGGAAAGAGCAGGGACTTGCCAGTCCGCAGGAAGCAGACTGGCAGGGCAGACCGCTGCGTTCCAGCCACATGATGTCACTGCCTTCCACTAGGCACTTCCTGCCAAGCCTAGGGGGCACATTCTGGCTGTCAAACGTGTCATATTTCACCCGAGAATCAGCCTTCTGACTTGGCTTTGCTTCTAAAACTAGGATTACAGGATGGAAGAGAAAGCAGGTATGGGAACAGTGCCATTTTCTGGGAGGCAGAAAATTCAGCGAGAATTAAAAACAGATGATACCAAACAAACATCAGCAACACATAAGGTGTTTAGATTTTGGAAATAGCCTGAATTTTCTTGAAGTTCACCAAACCAAGTGAGCTAAAGGAAGGGTGAGGTGGCCACATTTGGGCTTCTCCATCCTACCTGCAGAGACACCAGAGTGCAAAGCCAAGTCCACAGTAAGGGTCAAGGCAGATGGCGATCTGCCGGGAAGAGTACAACTCGCACTGGAGCTTGATGGCTCTGCAGAGAGCATTGACTGCAGAGTGGGACATCTGTGAAACAAGGGACACAGAAGGACGGATGTCACCCCGGGCAGAGGAGCTGCGCTCACCAGCCTCAGCCTCAGCCTCAGCTCCACAAACTCTCTCATCATGTGTGCGTTTTACTGCTTCACAGCCTAAACACAAACTAAGAAGACAGGTTTCCACTCCATAGCTGACAGTCCCATGGCATCTGGGTGAAGGCTGCAAACTGACTTTACCTAGAGCCCTTGCTATGTAAAGCATCTGTATCTGGACCCAGCACTTCATAGTGCAAATCCTCTGGGATAACTTTCTCCGGAAGAGCTGGCACTCAGATTTAAATATAGCCAGGACACTTGACCCACCCACTGGCATCTGGCACAGCTGGCTGGCCTCCACATGTGAGGACCCTGAGCAGTGCTCATGGCTGTTCACTGCAGTCTGGAAGCTCCCCAGCATGGAGCAAGCACTCCTGTGTTACCTTCACTCCTGTGAGCATGCCAGTTGTGGAAACACTAAAGTCAAGATATGCCAGCATCTCAGGCGTGGGTGGTTTATACAGCTGAGGTAACCGTTTCCTGGGTAAGTCATCTGTAAAACAAAGAAGATATTTGCTGTAAAGTGGACATGCTAGAACACAGAAACCATCGCTCCTTCACTGCTTCATGGCGTTCTAAGGCCAAGTCAGCTCTGGGGTGTGTGAAGGCCTGAGCTATTGTTGCCAACCCCGCAGCTCATGACAGTCATCCTCAGCAACACAGGGCTATGACGCCGCTGGCCAAAGGGTACCAGCGATTCCATACCACGAGAACTCTGCAGACGTCAGGAGCCTCCTGAAGAAGTTGGAAGGAGGCGTGCATCCCCTGGAACTGCAGTTACAGGTGATTGTGAGCTGCCGTGTGGGTGCTGGGAACTGAGCCTGAGTCCTTTGCAGGAGCAGCCAGTGCTCTTACCCCTGAGTCATCCCTCCAGCTTCCACACGAACCACTTTAAAAAGAACTGTGTATATGCTCAAAATGTATTAACTGTTGTAACACTTTCCTGTTAAACACCACTTACAGTTCAGTGTCTTGTATTAACCATGCATGGTGTGACGACACTGACTATAACCTGACAGGACCTGGAGTTCCCTTCTAGGTACATCTACCAGGGAGTTATTGTGAGCAGAACAAACTTTTCCTTCCTTATTTCACATAATACTTTATCACAGCAACGGTAAAAGTGACACAGTCCCTCTTCTAGAGGAGAGTTACTGTCTTTCACTCACGTCTCTAGCCCAGCCACACTCCTTTGATGGCTCTCTGCTTTCCTGGTTAAGAAACAACAGTGAATTTTAAACCTCACACCACAGGGTGCCTATTTCTGGTCAAGCAGAAGACTTCTTTTAACAGGGTGAGCTGTCACCACTGCGGCTGCGGCTCCACACTACAGCTGGACACGACTGCAGTCTCTATAAACTTCACTTACAGAGACTTTTGCCCAAACTAAAGAGGTACTCAGAGCTGCAGCGGTATTGGTCAGGATTTAAGTCCTATCTAGGTGCAGAGCCCACATTCTTCCTCTTCCATGAGTCCTCCAGCTATTCCCAATGTCTTCCCCATTCTTTAATGTGAATATTACCTAAAATTTATGCATATTCTGGTTTTCATATTGCATCACATTTGATATTTTAGAACAGGTTGTACAGGCAGTGAGGAAGCTCAGGCCAGAGCCCAGGTCTTCTGACTTCTAGTCCACCGTTGTTTTAATTACATCACACCTAGAAGTCAAGGCCCACTTTGGGTGTCATTTCTCAGGAGTCATCCACCTTGGTTTGCCGACACAGCGCCTCTCACTGGGCTAGACTGGCTGGCCAGCAAGTTCTAGGGACCTGTCTGCACCTCCTCAGGGCAGGGATGACAGGTGAACACCTCCATGCACAGCTGGCTATGTTGTTCCTGGAGATGAAACTGAGTTCCTCACTCTTGCTATTTCTCCAGCCCCTTGGTCTCAGTACTTCATATGGACCTCCAGACACCTGGCCACGAAACATCTTTGGACGATGTAAAAAGCATCATTAAAACACTTTTTGTCTTTTTTAATTTTAAGACAGTCTCTCATGATGTAGCACAGCCTGGGCTTGAACTAACAATCCTGCCTCAGACTCTGGAGTTGTTCTGAGATTATAGATATGAGCTATCACATCCAGCAAGATATTTTGTTTAAAGAGCATTTAGCATTTTATGGGCTGGTTCTTGGACCTGGCTTTACTGTGTCCGGTGTATTGGTAGTACACATTTACTAGATGTCTGGCTTTGTTCTGTGTAGCAGATGAAGGGTGTTAAGGCAGGAAAGCTGTGTGGTGTGAGACTCTAGGAAACCTCTGGCAGTGAATGGTAACCACCCTGAAGCACTGCCCCCTCCAGTTCACCTGTGTCAATGATGGCTGGCCAGGTTTTCACATCCACAGCTGCTGCTGCCTCTCGAGACTTGAGCAACCGCATCAGAGTCTGAGTGGTGAGGACACACGCTGCTTTGCTGACCTAGAAACACAGGCACAGCAGTAAAGAGCAGAAGGCTTAGCACTGGCCATGTTAAGAGGAGACTGCTCACCAGCCTGGCCAGGTTGCATCACAGTTTTTTCTTTGTGTTTTTATTTTGGAAAATGTGTCATACTTAATTATACCAGGATGACAGCCATGTTGTAACAACAGGGGCTGCTGCTTACAATGGGCATACACTCAGGAAGAACCCCACTATCCTAATCATTGTAAAGACAGAATACCAAGACATGGGTCCGTGGTGCGCAGGGAAGGGGAGGAGGTGGTGAGAGCTTAGAACTGGGGTGTGCAATGGAGACACTAGTCCGAGGCCATGGAGCCAGACAGAAGCACCCACATGGTGAGCTCTGTTCAGCAGTGCGGGGAGATGCAGTGACCTACTTTCACCCACAAAATGAGTCAACAGAAAGAGATTCCCAATGCATCCCCAGGCCTCTCTGAATTAAACTGTAATGGAATCATCTATGATAGTGTGGCTTATGCTATCGACCCAACAGCAGCCCTTGGAGAGACAAATGTCCCATCAATTACAAGTGTGTGGACTGTCAGTGTGCTAGCCCAGGCTGCCTTCTGTTAAAGATCTCAGGGTATTAAATAATGTAGGTTTATTCCATTTCAATTGCATATATTATAAAAACTTATGTGGGAAAGGGGCAGTGCAGTCATTTAATCCCGGCACATGGGAAGCAGAGGAGGCTACCTGAATTTGAGGCCCGCCTGGTCTACAGAGCTAGTTCCAGGTCAGCCAGGGCTACATGGAGAAACCCTGTCTCGAAAAACCAAACCAAACCAAACCATCTCCTAGCACCTCCAGAACAAAATTCAGGGGCTCCTGTTTGTGTTGCTAAGGAGTCATAAGTGCTGACCACTGAGCCGTATCACAGCTCTGCACAGCTTTATAAAATATTTAATTTTTATTTCCTTGAAAGCATCACACATGTATAGAGAGTCTTGACTATATTCACCCACTACCTCCTCCCAGCCTCATCTCATCCCCTCCCAGCTTCTTGTCACTCTTTTACAATTTTTAATTAATTTATATTTAAGCCTCTGAGTCCAGCTAGTGCTACACATCTGCACACAGGCATAGGGTCAACCACCGGGACGAGGGAACGTATCAGTGACCACACTTCTAAATACAAGTAACTCGTGCTCCTTGGGGTCGGGCCCTGGGAGTCCTTCCCCTCTACATACTTTAATGCTAGCTAAATAGTCAAAATTAACTCCAATAAAAATGGCCCGACTAGGAGAACCTGACATGAATAATTATGCTGGTTCTTGTGCAGGAAAGAAGTCTGACAGGTAATAATGTGTTTTAAGAAGGAAATGGGGGTCAAATCTATGCAAAAATGACTAGTCGGAGCTCTCCTCAGAATTTAGGACTAGCATGTACAGTTCCCTGTCCTGCCAATCACTGCTCTCCAAGTCTCTTCAAAGTCCTGGAGGCCAGATAAAAACAGAGGAGGAAGCTGTAGTCTGCTTTTGTGTCCTGTTTGTTTTGACACAGACTCTCTTTACATGAGAGCTCACAGCCCTGCCTCTGCCTCTGCCTCTGCCCTGTGCTAGAATCATAAGTACACACCACACCACGCAGGGAGAGGTTTTAGGAGAAAAACCTGACTACTTGGCACTACGGAAGCAAGAAGTGACTGAAGATACTCAGTTGTCTGAGTGTGGACTCTGGAATGGGGACAGGCAGGTACAGAAGGCACTTACATCGACGACCATGCGCACTGTGGGCAAAGTGGCAGTGAGGTTCTGCGCGTGAGGGGGCCGTACGGTCACAGGTATACACCCTGCGTACAGGCAGCCGTAGAACGCAGCAATCAACTCGATGCCTGCGAGATAGAAGACAATGTCAGGGGGGTCACTTAGCCGCTGCTATCCCCAAGGAACTGAACCCAGAGCCTCTAAACACCCATTCCCAACCAGGTGACATATGTGCTGCATATAAGGTCTCTCTGGGCCAGCCTGTGAGCCACCACACCTGGCTCATGTAGCCTACTAGACCATGATTCAAACAAGACACCGACTAAATTAACTTTAATAATTGAGAATACAAAGTCTGGCACAGTGCCTCATACTTGGCATTTGAGATGTTGAAGCAGGCATATTGCCACGTGTTCAAGATCAGCCTGGACTACACAGCAATAGTTAAAGCCAACCTGGGCTAAAATGGAGACCATCTTTACACACACACACAGACACACAGACACACACACACACACACACACACACACACACACACACACACACACGGGTGGTGGTGTTAAACCTAGAGCTTTGCACATGAATAGCATGTGTCATACCCCCGAGCTATATCCTCAGGCCCAGCAGTGAGCTCTTGGAAGATGCTGGAAGGTAGGTTGTTACTGTTTGCTGTTCCTAACTATTAGAAACAACTGTAGAAATCAAGGGTATTTAAGGAAATAAGGACAGAGGAGAAGTGAGGATCGCTGAGCTTTCCTTGCACAAAAGGAAAAGCTGCTGGAGCAGGAAAAGCAACTGGACGTCTCAGACACTGTGGGTCAACGAACGCAGCTCAGTGCTGTGGGCCTGCCATGTCACTACTGGTAGATGGAAGGCGGTTTCACATGAACATACATGACGTATCCTCCTGGGAACAGACGGTCTCCTAGGCAATCTCAGTGCTCACACAAATGAAGAGCATAGTAGGAACAACAGAGTGAAGTAGAGGAGGGGAAGAGACCAGGAAGCAGTGAGGCAGAGCAATGGAGACAGACAAGCAAGGACTCTGGGCATTCCATTCGGGACAGATGTGACAAAGGAGGGCGAGGCAAACGTCGCTGTGCTTGTGTTCTTGTGTTTGCCTTTCAAGTCAAAATTTTTATCTAAGACTCTGAATCCTGGGCTAGTGAGATGCTCATCAGGTAAAAGCACATGCTATGATGCTCACTGCTGGCCCGAGTTCCATGCTTGCATCCCACAGTGGAGAGAGGGAAGCAACTCCTGAAAGGTGCCCTCTGACGTCCATGTGCCTACTCTGACACATGTCACATATAGATAGTAATAGGTAAATAAACTCTTTAAGAATGACTACTTACACAAAACTTTCACCAAATAAATTCTACACTCATCTTACGAAGAGATGGTGTATTCTGAATGATGAAAGAGCCACAGAGTGTCCTCACCAATCATGGAGTGACGAGTGAACTCAGCAGTTCACACAGGCATGCTCTGTTCCTGGACACTGCACGAATGACTCCTTTTTGGTTTCAGTGCTGAGCCCAGAGCCTTGGCATGCACTCCAGTACTGACCTTCTTCAGCCCCTTCACCCCCCCCCCCAAAGGGGTTTGGTTGTTGTTGTTTTAGATTAATTTATTTTATGTATGTGAGTACACTGTTGTTGTCTTCAGACACACCAGAAGAGGGCATCAGATCCCATTACAGATGGTTGTGAAACAACATGTGTTTGCTGGGAATTGAACTCAGGACCTTTGAAAGAGCAGTCAGTGCTCTTAACCGCTGAGCCATCTCTCCAGCCCCTTCACTCCCTTTTTAATGGATGGGGTCTCAGTGTGTTGCTCAGGTTGGCCTTGGCTACCAGGGAGCTGGGAAGCAGGCGAAGACCAGCATGCCCAGCTTCAAGGACCCCACAGGTCAAAGAGCTGTCTTTACTCATCTACTCAGTCACCAAGTACTTACTGGAATCTATCCATTTCATTGTGTGTATGTGTGCACGTGTGCATGTCTGTGTGTGCCCCTGTGCACGTGTGTGCACACATGGAGGTGGATGTCAGAGACTGATGTTGGATTTCTCTATTGTCTTCTACCTTGAAAAGAAGCTTGTATGTATGTGTGTGTCTGCAGAAGCCAGAGAAGCACATTAGACCTGGAGCTACAGCAGCTGTGAGCCTCAAGGTATGAGTACTGGGAACAGACTCTGGAAAAGCAGCAAGAACTCAACTACACATCCATCTCTCTGGCCTCTTCTCCTTATTTCCTTTTCTTCCACCGAACCTGGAACTCACCATTTGACTGCACCACCTGGACACTAAGCTCAGGGATCCCCCTGCCTCTGCAGTGTTAGTACCATGCCAGTTTGGTTTGTTTGTTTGTGTTAAGTATTTATTTTGTTTTATGTACATCAGTGCTTTGCCAGCACGTGTATCTTGTACCACAAATGTGCAGTAACCCTGGAGGTCAGAAGAGGGTGAGAAATCTCCTAAACTGGAGTTTCAGAGTGTTGTGAGCAGCCTGTATGTGCTGGACATGAAACCAGGGTCCTCTGGAAGAACACCCATTGCTCCTAATTGTAGAGGACAGTGTGTATGTGTATACGTATGTATGTACATACATACATACATACATACATACATACATACACACATACATGTGTGTGTGTATACATTATCATCCCCATCACCATCTGTGTGTGTACTCATGCGTAGAGGTCAGAAGGTTAGCTGTTAGGAGCTGTTTTTCTCCTTCTTTATCACGAGTTCCTGGGATCAACATCATCAGGTAGTCAGGCACAGCATGCAATTTTACCCACTGAGCTCCTCCAAGTGGCCCAAAGCATCACTTTTTCTAGGGGAACTGGGGATCCAAACACAGGTCCTCACGTTCCTGCAGCAAGCACTTAACCTACCGAGCCTCCTGCTCAGCGCGTTTGTTTTGAGACAGACTTGCTATATAGCTGAGGTGTCCAAGAACCCCTCACCCTTCTGCTCCTACCTCCCAAGGGGGCAGGTGGGTATTCCCAGGCCTTGCTATGTTTTGTTGTTGTTTGAGACAGGTCTCAACATGTAGTCCTGGCTGGCCAGGAACTCACTATGTAGACCAGAGTGGCCTTAACTCACAGAGATCTACCTGTCTCAACCTCTTGAGTCCTGGGATTAAAGGTATGTGTTGTTAGTATTCTGTCTAAACTCCACCTCCACAGTTATCTGGCAACACCCAGGTACGCTCCTCCCCACAGTTACCTGACAACAGCCAGGTAGGCGTGCCCGCTATAAAAGGGGCTGCTTGCCTCCTTATTCTCTTGCCTCTAGCTTCTCCTCCCCTCCCCCCTTCCCTTCTCCCTCTCTCCACATGGTCATGGCCGGCCTCTACCCTCTCTACTCTTCTCTCTCTCCTCCCCGTTCTCCCACTCTCTTAATAAACCTCCCCTCATGGAACCGTCTAGTCTGCTGTGATCTGTCCAAGATGCGTGTGACCTTTTATGTGTTACCATACTTGGCTGCTTATAAGTCTTGTTATCCGGCCCAGGAACTTGCCATGTAATTCTTGCTGGCCTTGACTGTCTAATTCTCCTGCAACATCCTGGGGACAGGAATCACAGCAGTGTGTTGCCATGCTGGCCCGAGCAGCTTTTATGTAGTGGGCATGGAGGGAAACAGAAGGGGATGCAGAGCCGCCACACTGCTCGATGCGGGGCACAGCCTGGACCACACCTGTGAGCACAGCATGCTTGGTGTTGGGAAGTGCCGGCTCTGTGGTGGTGGATGGCAGCCCTGAGTTCCCATCTTCTCCTGCTGTGTCGTATTTCATAATACAGCTTGGAGTCTAGTTTACCAGTCCAAGTCTTACCAGGTGGGTACAGCAATACCACGTTGTCCCCTGCATTCAGATGGCCCTTGTCACCAAGTACTGAAGCGATCCTCTCTGCTCGCTTATGAAGCTGAAGGCAGCTGGCTGTGCACACAGTTGTTCCCTTCAACACAAGGATAAGCAGGTTAAAGTACAGTGCAGAACAGAGACACACAGAGAGATAGAGTGCAGACGTTACACTTAACAGGCTTGGCCTCTGGGTGAATTATCAGCTGAGACAACTCCCCTGGTAACAAAAACCAGGCATGGATTCCTCTTTTCCATATCCCAGGTTCGCAGGGTATGTTAATTAACTTAAACAAAACATATTTACAGTCTTTCTTTCTTAGTGTTTTCTTTATCTGTCTTTCTTTCCTTCCTTCCTTCTTTCTTTGTTTTTTTCGAGACAGGGTTTCTCTGTGTAGCCCAGGCTATACCGGAACTCATTCTGGAGATCAGGCTAGCCACAAACACACAAAGATTGGCCCTCCTTTGCCTCTGGGGCACTGGGATTAAAGGCGTGGGCCACCAGCACTCAGCTAAGGTTTCTTTCTTAATATACATGAATTAATCTATTCTTTGTCTATTTTGAGACAGTCTCATGCAACAGGCTGGCCTAGGCTATGTAGTTTGAGGATGATCTTTAACTCCAAATTTTTCTGCTTCTACCTCCCAAGTGTTGGGATTGCAGGCATGCATTGCTATGCCCAGTTATGTGGTCTTGTACTGGGGCCTTGTCCATGCTGGCGCACACTCTCCAATCCTGCAAGTGGTTTTAGTTACCTTGGCATTTAGCAGCATGAAGAGGACATGGTCAGGCGTTGCCTGGGCTCGCCACTGCAAAATCTCTGCCAGGAACTGGTGCTAAAGTCACAAAGAGAAGAAAGGACTCAGGGTCAGCAAGTTTCAAAGACTCATGTAAAAGTTCACACTGCCCTCCAAGGTGTGTCCTGTGTTCACGGGGATGAGCCTGGCCGTCTCGAACTTACCTTCCTCACCAGATCATTCTCTTCTATTTGGCCCAGGTCCCTTCCGGCAGCCTGTGCTATGCGTTTACCAGCAACCAGATTCCCAACCATCACAGAAGCAGGGCCTACACCTGTAAACCAAGTAAAACCAACCTGAGGACAGTGATTCAAGTTACACACCCCCAAAGCATGTCCAGACTGGCCTGAACTGGTCCAAAAGTTCATTTGGCAATGGCCAAGAGCCTGTGTTCCAGTGAAAAAGGTACTGATATGTAAACATTGTGGACAAAGTAGGGCAGTGGGAAGGACTGGGGAAAGATAAAACAGAGGACACACGGAAATGTGGGAGGGGCAACCCAG
This sequence comes from Grammomys surdaster, assembly GCF_004785775.1. Classification (NCBI taxonomy): domain Eukaryota; kingdom Metazoa; phylum Chordata; class Mammalia; order Rodentia; family Muridae; genus Grammomys; species Grammomys surdaster. The sequence goes on from NW_021620574.1 coordinate 128,578, forward strand.
GGAGAGATGGGAGGGCACTAAGCTGAGATCTATAGGGACAGTTTTACTCAAGTCTGCTCATTCCTACAAATGGTGTCATTTGTTACAGCCAACAGCACTAAAGAGAGGACTGAGCGGTGACGGATGTCTCATCTGCCGAAGTTACACCTATCAGGATGTAGACTGCGTTCATTAGACACATGAATAGTGCTGGGCTAGCAGACTGTTCGGTGGGTAAAGGTGTCTGCCGTCAAGTCTGATGATATGAGGCCCATCTGTAGGGTCACAGTGTGGAGAAGAAAACCAAGTCCTGTAGTTTGTCTTCTGACTTCTAAATGTATGCCATAATGCCTCTCTGTGTGTGTGTGTGTGTGTGTGTGTGTGTGTGTGTGAATGTATGTCATGCATATTTTTAAAGGGAATATGAGATGCACTTTATTGTAAGCAAGCAATGAGGCTGCGTGGGGGCACACACCTTTAGTCGTCTATGTGTTAAAATGAGGCAGTCAAATGTCATGCACAACCTTGACGTGCTACTGGAGTGAAAAAGTCAGCTGAAATAAGCAAGTGGAGAAGCTCCATGCTTCTTTTGGGTAAGAAGGCTGTGGCAGCAGTACAGGAGAGGGTCACTAAGTCCCCACCAAGCAGCCTGCTGCCAGCTAGCCTCTGAGCAATGATGGTGCCTAGTATGCAACTCCTTCGTCCACAGCATCTGTGCGCTCTAAATGCACTGAGATAGGTAGAAAGTGTCACTCGGCTCACTCTGTAAAAAGTAAATATCCAGGCGTGGTGCACACAAGCCTCGCCCACCCCTTCCTCTCTAGCTGTCATCAGTGCAGCGTTCAGCCTCAAAAGCAATCCCAGAGAGAACAGTGTTGGAGGCTGCTGAGTTGGTCCTCAGGAGGGGCACCTGTTGCTCTTTCAGGACCTGTGTTCAATTTCCAGCACCAACAGCATGGCTCCCAATCATCTGCAGCCCATTCCAGGGACTTTTACACCCTCTTCTGGCCACCTTGGGCACTGCACTCATGTGATACACAGGCACAGATGCAGACAGGTACACACAAAAATAAATTTAAAGGAAAAATTTAAAGTCTACTGTACCTCTAAGAATATTTTAAAAGCATTTACTCTAATATGACTTTTCACTTAAAAATCCTTGCTCACCGGGGAATGACAGAACATCTATGTAATCTAGCACTGGGGAGGCTGAAGGCAGGATGGCCATGAAGTTAAGCCCTGCCAGGGTGACATAGCTAGATCCCGTCTCAAAAAAACAGAACAACCATACCATTACTTAAAATATGATTTTACTCATAGTAAATAAATGTAAGACTTTTAACATTAAATATGCTCTATAACTTTTAGCTTTTAACATTGTAACATAAGCACCAAAACTTAAGATGGAGACACATTTGTACATGCCTGAGTTTCTTCAGTGCTGGGGATTGAATCCAGGGGTCTGCACACACTAAACCCACACTCTACCAGCTAGCCACACCCCACACGGCAGGTATGCCAGGCATGCCATACGCCTGTGCAGGTAATGTGTCTCAAGACCCTCCCTTTGCAGTTTGTTTCATTTTTATGCTTATGTCTCTGTGTGTGCATTCATGTACCATGTGTGTGAGTACCCAGTGGAGGCCAGAAGAGGATGTCTTCTGCTGGGGCCGGAGTTATAGGCAGTTTCGAGCCACCTGATACGCATCTGAGTTCAAGTCCTCTAGAAGACCAGAAAGACTCTTAACTGCTCAGCCACCTCTCCAGCCCCCTTTTACACTTCCTGACTAATCATCAGACTGTGATTCAGACTCTCTTTAGAACAGTAGCCCCAATAACAACCAAGGGCCAATGAGTAAACACAGGAAGCAGAATGTTAGCCTCCATAAACCTTCTATTCCCACTAGCAGAACCCACTGTTGCTACGATATGGTGGTTGGTGAGGTGACAACAGTCTGGCCCAGTGGTCTGAATGGACCTGAGACGGCGGGTAACAGCAGTGCTCAACAAGCACACTGTATTGGCATTTTCACACTACCAGCCGCAGAAGGAGTCCTGGGCTCACCTCGGCTGCATCCCTGCATTCCCCCACATCCTTGGCATCATCACTGCATCCCTGCACGTTCTCGTCACCTTTCAACAAGGTCACCACGCAAAGTGCATTCAAAAGGCACATTTTCCTTTTCATCTTCTTTTCTCAATGCATTTGAAGGCCTGGGTACCTAGAGAGGCTAGATCTGAGCTCTGATGTTTCCGGGCACACAGGAAGACAACCAGACTCTCATTACCTTCTCTTATTAACGGAAAGATGTCAGCACAAGCTAGTGAGGCCAATTCTAAGTCCCTTCCCTCTCTCTTTCATTGAAGCAGGCTCTCACTGGCCTGGAACTTACTATGTAGACGAAGCTGGTCTTGAACTCACAGAGATACGCCTGCCTCTGCCAAGTGCAGGGACTGTAGGCGTGCACCACTGCACCCAACTAGTCTAACATATTTGAACAGGACTGGTTACCAGGAACCGTGCCTTAGCTTTCTTTTAGCCCTGCAATGTGTGTCTGTTCAGACATCAGGCAAGAAGGGATTTGTGTATTTTTAATTTTCCAAGTGGCAGTTTATATTCTTTTGCTTTATACCTTGAAAATGGCAAACACAAAGCCTGCTGTTTCTCTTCTATTTATAACCCATAAAATGTCTGTTCCCCCCAAACTTCAGCAGCTGTGAAGGAATGAAGGGTAATTCTAGGCATGGGATTCCCACAGCAAACCAAAGTCACAATGACACCAAGAGCTCCAGTCTCAGCTCTGCACTAATGAGTCATGTGACTTTGTCTTTGTCCTAGGGGGCTGTGATTATGGTGCCGACTACTCAGAAGAGGAGAAACTGGCAGTTACAGCAGTTTGTCCCCCAACCCACAGCAGTCCTGCTGGCTGGTGATCAGTTTCTACTGTTCTTGTGTTATCAGTTTTGCAGAGTCTATGCCCACACACTACACACTGAAAGGCCGCCTTCTGGAAGCTGCACTGTGGCGGCACAGCTAGAAACCACATTATTGTTATTATTATTGTTATTATTGTTATTATTATTATTATTTGTTTTTTCGAGACAAAGGTTCTCTGTGTAGTCCTAGCTGTCCTGAAACTCACTCTGTAGACCAGGCTGGCCTCGAACTCAGAAATCCGCCTGCCTCTGCCTCCCAAGTGCTGGGATTAAAGGCGTGCGCCACCACTGCCTGGCTAGAAACCACATTATTACCTGGTTGTTTTTGTCGGGGCTTTGGCAAGTTCGTCACACACGTATGTGGGCACATGAGGATATTGCACGGGTGTAGAGAACCCTCCAGAAAGAGTTGTTTTGTCTGGGATATATGGATTCCTCCTAGTGGGGTTTTTGGTAATGTGTTGGCTGGCACCAGGGCAAGACAGTACACACCAACTTGATGGATGCTGTCAATTGCCTGGAAAACACAGAGAGACATCCAGTGAGAGAGACATCCAGTGAGAGAGAGGCTGACAGAGCCACTACTGTACCGGAGGGCACTTGCTCTGTCCATCCCAGGACAGGACTCTGGTAGAACATTGCGTTCTCACACGTCCTTCCCTCACCTCCTCTCTCCACCCTGCTGCCACCGGAAGTTATACTTGCCACTTGATTTTCCTTCCTACAATCCTTTGAGCTCTTCCTTTCAAACTTGAGCCTGGCAGAATGCTTCCAGTAGGGAAGGGTGGCAAGAAGAAAAAGGGCTACTCTGCCATCAACAAAGATGTGACCCGAGAACACAGTATCCACATTCACAAGCACATCCACGGAGTGGGCTGCAAGAGGCACAAGTGGGCCCTCCAAGGACCGTGGAAATGTGTGATGAAGCAGACAGGACTCCAGGTCTGCGCATCGATCACAGGGTCATAAACCGTCTGGGCCAAAGGAATAAGGAGCGTTCCACACTGTATCTTGTATATTTGTCCAGAAAATGTAATGAGGATGACAAGTCATAGACAAGCTCTTTGTGTTGGCAACTTGTGACTCTATTACCACATTTAAAAAAATCTACAGTCAATTTGGATAAGAACTAATCTGCTGAATGTGAAATAAAGTTATAGAACTGAGGAAGGAAAGTATCTCTTATGTGGATGGCTATGGTGGTGTCATGATGCCCACGGCATCCACCTCGGAGGCTGAGGCAAGAGTCCAAAGGTAGACAGGCTGCAGCCATTCCCAAGTAAACAGGCTGGGATTGCAGGCATGGGCCACCTTCCCAGCCTAAAATGACTTTCCATAGGATTTCATTCAAGTTCCTGTAGCCACTTTGTGGGTTGTGTGTGATTCACGGCCAGACTCTGCCCTTGTGCTCCAGAACTTCTGAAGACCATAAGCAGGTTTGTGTTTGGATATATATGTCATGAAAACACTTTTTTTTCTTTTTTTTTTTTTAAAGATTTATTTATTTATTACATATGAATATACTGTAGCTATCTTCAGACACATCAGAAGAGGGCATCAGATCTCATTACAGATGGTTTTGTGCCATCATGTGGTTGCTGGGATTTGAACTCAGGACCTCTGGAAGTGCAGTCAGTGCTCTTAACCACTGAGCCATCTCTCCAGCCCCTGAAAACACTTTTTTTTTTTTCCTAGTTTAAAAAAAAATTATGATTGTATGTGTGCACATGCATTTGCTGCAGTACCCGGGAGAGGCCAGAGGTTGGCGCTGTGGGGTCAGTTCTCTCTTTCCACCTTTCTTGGGTCCTGAGGGTTAAACAGGTTGTCAGGCTCCATCTGCAAGTAACTTTATCAGCTGAACCATCTTGCTGGACTCTTATTATTACTCTTTAATTAATTTTCTTTTATTTTATGTACATGAATGTTTTGCCTACATGTACGCCTGGTGTTCACAGAAGCACTGGAGTTACAGACTGTTGGGAGCTGGGATACAAACCTAGGTCCTCTGCAAGAGCAGCTAGTGCTCTTAACAGATGCCCTATCTCTCCAGCCCCTTATTATACTACGCAGCCCATGGTGGTGGTTTTGAATGTGAAGTTCTCCAACCTCCTCCTTCTAAGTGCTGGGATTATAGCACACATTGTCACATTTGGCTAAAACGAATCTGCATGTTTGCCCTTTAGCTAGCTTTCAGATGACCAGATACCAGTCCAGTTCCACAGTCTTCAGAAATACTTTTGGTCTAATTTATATTCAGATTTTGTCCTCTGAAGGTTTTTGAGTCAGGGTCTCTATGTAGCCCTCAGTGGCCTGAACTCTCCCCACTCACAGAGCTCTGCCTGCCTCTAGAGAGCTGGGATGCAATGCGTGTGCCACCATGTCTAGCTCCCTTCATTTCTGTACAACAAACAGCCTATCTGCAGTCGCTAACCGTTCAGACCCATGTACCCTGAGAACAGAGAGGACTCTGACGAGTCCTAGCACTGCCTCACACTTATATTATGAAGTAACCAATAACAAGTCCACGTGCCCTAGGCAGAGAAGTCATAGTCCCCGGACATGCGTCCAGTAACACTCGAGTTGTCACTGGGAGGCAGTACAGCTTGTTCTGGACTGTGCACTTGGTCAACAAATGCTTCTAGATCCTGCATGCTGCAATTCTCAGGTCTGGGCAGAGAACAAAGGAAGCAGAGCAGTCTCAGCCTGCACTCGACTCACTGCGGCCTCTACGTCAGTAAGAACCGACACTGCTTAGAGTGTCTCCACAGCGCCTTACTCAACCCACTGTTTCTAGAGGGCTCTGTCCTCTTTAAGGCCAGGAGTCCAGCTCTGGAGTGCAGCATGCATTTCTATGCACATTCCAGTAAAGAGACTGACGCTCATGAAGCTAGATGGAGACCGGACTCCATTACTCTTCCAGCTGTTTCCACTAAAAACACCTTCCTCCTGCCCTCGTGGCTCATCCAACCCTCTCTAACTCCTCAGAATGGCTCCTTGCACAAAGAGAAACATTCCTGCGGGCGATGGTGTCGCACGCCTTTAATCCCAGCACTTGGGAGGCAGAGACAGGCGGATTTCTAAGTTTGAGGCCAACTTGGTCTACAGAGTGAGTTCCAGGACAGCCTGGGCTACACAGAGAAACCCTGTCTCAAAAAACCAGAGAGAGAGAGAAAGAGAGAGAGAGAGAGAGAGAGAGAGAGAGAGAGAGAGAGAGAGAGAGAAACATTGCTTGTTCTGGAATGTTCCTTGCACCTCCACATGCAAGGTGTGGCAGGACCAAGGCTAACTGACAGTGAGCTGGTCATTTTCAGAGCACACCATACACAGGCAGTCACAATCTTCACGGGTAGCAAACACATGAGAGTATGAGAGAATTAGCTGAAGCAAGTCAGTTGAACTTCTAGGTAACCTGAGCAGAAAAATCTATTTAGTCCATGGGGAGAAATGGGGCTAGCTGATTTTGCACAAAAATTGAGAGAGAAAAAAAACTAGGTAGTTAGGGGGCATGGGAAAAGTTGGAGGATGGGGAAGGAGAGTGGATATAAACACATTTCACTGTAAACCTGTATAGAATTATATGTATTTATATATATTCAAATATGTATATATTTGTTTGAGACAGGTTTTCTCTGTGTAGTAGTCCTGGCTGTCCTAGAACTCACTCTGTAGACAAGGCTAGCCTCTCAGACTCACAAAGATCTGCCTCTTCCTGCCCCCTGAGTGCTGGAATTAAAGGTGTGTGCCATCATACCAGGCTCAAACATAATTTTAAAAGACGGCATATCTGGTAGCCTACAGTGGCAGTTACCCCTGACCCAGTGCAGTCAGGTACTCACCTGCAGCACACGGCTCATCCACTGGAAGCTGTCTTCTTCAGATGCATCGGGCCTTTGTTCTGCCACCACCACAATGCGCTCGTCATAAAACACAGACACAGAAAACACAGCAATTCTAAGAGAGACAGATCAAACACATCAGTCTCCCTTCAAAACCATCCCATTTGCTTTCCTCAGTTGGAGTCAAACAGGAGCATCCCAACCACACCACCCAGACATGAGCAGTAGAAAGAAAATGTGCAGTCATCACCACCAAGTCAGGACCGAGAGATTCATTGAAAATAAAACAAAAACACAGATTAAACACCAAAGAATGGCAAACAAGACACAGTTCCTGGCTTTGTGGCGCTTACGTGTCAGAGACAGAACCAACCAACACACAGTTAATGAAGCTATCTTGTGATAAGCACCAGGAAGCACCTGGGGCAGGGCCAGTGGAGTGGGACAGGGGTGCTTGGGGAGCGCCTCCCTGGGGAGTGGACACTGGAGCAGAGACCTGAATGAGGTGAGGACGCGAGCCGCGCGGAGATCTGGAGGAAGAGGATTCCGGGCAGAAGGAACGGAAAGCGGAAAGGTTCTGAGGTAGGGACGAACTTGGCAGGTTTGAGGAACAGCAAGAAGGCCAGTGTGCCTGGAGCAGAGTGGTGAAGCAGAGAGTGAAGCGAGTCAGACGCAGGCAAGCGATGGAGACCAAGAGAGGGAGGGGATGGAAGTGGACCTGAGGGAGGTCTCCGCTCAAATGTCCCCTTACTAGTGAGGCGTTCCCAGACCACCTCGTGTGTTCACTCCACAGCACTCACGACACTTTCACGTGTCATCTATGTTGCTGTTTGCCTGGCTTCTGTGTTTGTCATAAGAATAGAAGGCACACACATAGCCCATTCTGTTCACTGCCAAAGTACCCAGAAAAGCAGTGCATAGTCGGCACCCTGTGAGGATTTGTGGATTGAACGCAGGAAGACTGAAACAACTGAGAGCCAACAATGCTAGCTCACCTGCCTCCGGGATGCTAACCATGTGCTGGGTGCTGTGCTGTACACTGGGGACACAACTGTCAGCATACTATGTGCTAGGTACTATGTTGTACACTGGGGACACAACTGTAACCACAGACCATGGGTCTAGGCCCAGGAAGCTCCATGCCTAGGAAGTCACACCATGACAGAAAACCACACAACGCAGCAGGAGCTGCTTTTTCCTGTGACGTCCTTAGCTCTTCCCTTCTTACATAGCTATGGTCAGGGCAGGAGGGAGAAGGAGGCATATGCTCCAAGCACAGCATACATGTGTATAAAGATGTTCTCATGTAAACACAAAGAGAAAATAATCCTAACAGACACAGTCTACAACAGCTGGGATAACTTTCTTTGCATTAATAAGCACAGGCAAAGGCCTGCCTGCCTGCCCTTGCTCACAGAACCTAGAGTTCCAGCTGCCATGTCAGTCTCCACATGGAGAACACAACAATTCAGTGAGAAATGAGAGAGAACAGAGTGGCAGCCACCTACGCTGGCTGAGATGGGACCATCTCTGAAGAACTGTAGAAGGTAGTATTTTATCTTGGAATTCTCAGTCTTCAGAATCAAAAACCAGTAACAGACTCTCAGACTGCTCACATTTCATTCCTGAGCCAGTTACAGAGCTAACGCTGTGGGACGGGTATTTAAAGCCAGGCTTGTTACTCTAAGCCAAGCCAAGCCAACCTAAGAACTTGGAGGAAGAACCCACAGAACACAGCACGGATCACCCCAGAGTGGTGGCACAGATCTCAGGCGCTCACCTCCCTCGATAGACAGTCTTTATCGACTCCACAGCCAATCCGGTAGCGACGATGTCGTCAGCGTTATGTCTTCTGCCGCTGACCATGAGTAATCCGTCCATTTTTCCAACCACAAACACCAAGCTACCCTGAAAGTTAGCAAGGATTTACTTTCATTCTCAAAGTTTAAAGGGTAAAACAGACACCTTACATTTACTGCTTTCATGGAAATCTCATTAAAAACAAAACACTAAGAAACATACCTGTGAAGCATGCACACAGTTCAATTCCCAATACCACAAAAATGTGTTTATATGAAAGAGAATAATGTCATAGTTTATGGATTTTTTTAAAATAAAAGAGTCCTTTAGAATTAGTGAGAAAGTGGCACCTTGAAGTCACTAAGGTCTTTGTACAAGGCACACTGTATCTGGCGTGCATGTGTGCGAGAGCACAGGCAGGCCACTGCTCACCAGGAGTCAGAGGACAACGCGCAGGAATTGTTCTCTCCTTCCACCCAGTGGGTCCCAGGGGTAAACTTAGGTTATCAGGGTGCAGACACCTGCTGAGCCAGCACCCACTGAGGTCTTACAGTCTCTAAGAGATTAATTCATTCATATTTATTATTCTCAGGGGAAAATCTCAATCTCACAGGGAAGAAATTATGATCACACATATAGTTCACTTTCCCTGCCACAGGTATGTATTAGTTCATCTACTGTTGAATTCACAGGGTGAATTCCAAGGAGAAAAATGTTACTTTATGTTCTACTGGAATTAGAGAAATCAAACAATTTTAGTATGTGAATAGTTGCTTTGAGCATGGAAGGGTAACACTGTTTCCACTGGCAAGATCGGAAATAGATACCCAAGAAGGTCTAAGAACGCTGCAGATTTTCTTCCCAGAAGGACAACAGAGCAGCAGGCCAGGGGCCCTTGGCCCTTCACGTGTGCTCACTGAGTCAGCAGTTACCTCCATGAATGAGAATGTCACTCATTACTTGCTGAGCACTGTGTAGGGCCACAGTGACTGGGCTAAGCCAGAAAGACAGAATGTCACTGCACACAAAGCTGTTGGTCTACCCTCAATGCCAGGGGGAGCCAGCCACTTCCACAAACCAGAGGGAAGACACTTTTAACAGTCAGCTAGTGTTACATCAAGAGGGGCTAGAGCCGGGCGGTGGTGGCGCACGCCTTTAATCCCAGTACTTGGGAGGCAGAGACAGGCGGATTTCTGAGTTCGAGGCCAGCCTGGTCTACAGAGTGAGTTCCAGGACAGCCAGGACTACACAGAGAAACCCTGTCTCGAAAAACCAAAAAAAAAAAAAAAAAAAAAAGAGGGGCTAGAGAGGCAGCTCAGTGGTTAAGGGAACGCACTGGTCATGCAGGGAACCTGAGTGTGGCACCATGAGTTTCCAGCACCATGTTGGGTGGCTCACAACTATTGTACTCCAACTCCAGGGCATCCAACACTGCTATACATATAGACTTGCACATACAATTAACATAATAAAAACAAATCCTGCCAGGCAGTGGTGGCGCACGCCTTTAATCCCAGCACTTGGGAGGCAGAGACAGGCGGATTTCTGAGTTCGAGGACAGCCTGGTCTACAGAGTTAGTTCCAGGACAGCCAGGGCTACACAGAGAAAACCTGTCTCGAAAAACCAAAACCAACCAACCAAACAACAAACAAAACCCAAAAAACAAACAAAAAACCCAAATCCTTTAAAAAAGAGAAAGAAGAGATGCCTGCCTCTCCAAATCTTTCAGTGAGGCTGTTTAGCTGACATGGTGTTTCCATCTTCATCTTTCTAGATCATGAGACTAGTTCAGACCAGACACAACCAGAACCTTTACATGGGGTTTAGGGGATCATTCGTAGAAAGAGGGGCAACAATCTGTTTCAGACTGATGGCTGAAGCTGTGTCCTGGACCTCACGGGCAGCCCAGCAAGCTCGAGAGTCGAGCATTTGAGACAGCTGAGGCTGCACTGCAGTGTCATATGCTCTCACATGAGCTTAGCAGTGAGCAGAAGATGGGGCAGGAAGGAGCCAGAGATAGACGGAGGGTATGAGTTGATAGGATAACAACTACCCATGGCTTCCCACTGCCTCACCCACTGCCTTCATGGCCTGGCTCTCTGCCACCTTCATGGATTCTTAAGTTCACTGTGTGCCTTTTGAGAACAGACTTTTTTGGGTCCTAGTCTCCCTAGAACAGTAACTATAAATGGCACTTGCCAAAAAACAAATTATTTTCTAAGAATTTACAATGACACAGGGTGGGCACTGTTGATAATCTATAAGAAAACTCTATCCATTCGCCACTTAGTTTCCCTTGGCTACAAAGTAACCTTTTCCAGAACTCTTAACTTCTCACAGCATGTTAACCTAAAGTAGTAAGAGTAAGTGAAAAGTCTGAAAATACAGGATACATATAAAACCTGTCTGTAGGAGTCAAAGGAACTCAGGCAACGAACACAAAAAACATTAGCCCATTCCTACGACCGTCTTATACAATCAGCCTGAACAGTAGTTAGGGGTGGCGTACATAGTGTTAATCCCAGCACTTGGGAGGCTGAGCTGGGGCTCTCCAACCCAGCCAGGACTCTGGAGCGGGACCCCGTCTAAATAAAGAAACAGGAGGAGCAGCAGCTGCGATTGCTGTGAGGGGCCGGTGACACCTTCAATTACTCAGACTCTGTCCGGTTCTGTTAATCAAAGTTCAAATGCTTTTAGATCATATGCAGCAAAGTCAATAGGACACTGTCACTTACAGGCCCTACAAATCCCAGCAGTCCTGACCGGATGAAGGGCACGTCCCCTACAGGAGAGCCTGAGGAAGTCACTGGAATCACCTAAAAGACAAAAGGAAAAAGGTGAAAAGCTTGGCTAGATTTTTAAAAACTGTATCTGATTTTTAAAAAGTCTTACTTTAAAAAAAAACCCAATACAAGTAATATATTCCAACTGAGCAGGACATGGTTGGTACAAGCCTTTAATTCCAGCACTCAGTAGACAGGCAGGTAGAGCTCTGTAAGTCGGAGGCCAGCCAGGTCTACAGAGTGAGACCCTGTCTCTAAAAACAACCACCTAATCCCCAAATAGAATTATGTATATATTTACAGATTATATATATATATATATATATAATATGCTTATTGGAAGGCATATTCTTCAACAAATCCAGGAATTTCATCCAGTTCAGTGTCTATCTCTCCAGACTTTTAAAAAGATATATATCCACAGTTAAATATTTTATTACATTTATTTGTGTTTCTGTCACTACACGTACTGTGCCTCTATATGCTTGTGGAGGTCAGAGGGCAAATGCAGGAATCGGTTCTCTCATTTCCACAAGTGGATTGTGGGTAGCACACATCAGGGAGCATGTGAAGTGCTCTTACCCACTGTGTCATCTCACAAGATACACAGATTAATATAACAACTAAGTTAAAACAGCCTCATGGGGTAGGGTCCTGCGCAAGCCTGAAGACTGCAGCTCTGATCCCCAGCACCCAGGCAAAAGGCTGTGGGGAAGGGGATAGACAGCAAGATGTCCAGCATGTTCCAGCCAGCTACTAAAGCCTAAATGGCAGACAAACATAAACAACTTGGACCGCGGGTCAGAGGTTGATGCCCATGTGAACTGTTTTACATGCACAAGCACACACACAGAGTACATGCACACACACATACAAAGGCGTAGATCATATATATATGATTTAAAAAGGAAATATTAGGAATTAAAAAAGGGATCAATTACACTTTTGTCTGTCAGTCTTGTCTTTCACTAACAGACCTCTGACACTGTATCTCGGATAGCCTCCCCGTCAGGTAATGACTGATCTAGGCTGTGTCTGGACAGTAGAACATTTCACAGGGCAGAGGATAAAGTCATGAGAGATGATTCTGGCTCTGCAGTCTACTGGCAAGGCAGACTCTGAGTAAATGTTGGCAGCTCTGAGCCTCAGGTTCTTGTCAGCTGTAAACAATGCTCTCAGATCCCTTTGGGCATGGGTGAAGGTAAAGCAGTGTTGGCTGACCTGGAGAGGTATGCACGGCTGACCCAGGGTTGCATTCAGGACATTACTGATTAGAATGCAGTCTCTGGATGGCAGGGTGACCCCAATGACTCGCAATGGCAAGCAGTGCTTTCACGAATACTGTATGTACTTTCATGATTTCATGTGTAAGGCTAGGATGGGTCTACAAGTGTAACAGTGTCCCACACAGCTGCTGCACGTCCACACTGACTCCATGGGTGTCAGGCAAGAATCTCATTCCCCCGTATCACAGCTAGCACTGTGTACTATCACTGTCCAAACCGCTAATCTTGTGGGGAAACAGAACAAAGCCTTAGGCATTCCATCATGATTTAAACTGTAGTTCCTCAGTGGTGATGGTAAAACGTATTTTTTCTTTACAGTCGTCTAGTTGTGTGTGTATACATGTGTATGTATAGAAAGTAGCATATTTATATAAATATCCTGGTTTTTTTATTCCTTCTTGAATTTTTTTCTCCCTTTAATTTTAATTTTTTTTAAAAATTTACATTTATGGGTATTTTGCCTACATGTATATATCTGTCTGGGCCTGGAGTTGCAGATGATTGTGAGCTGCCACTTGGGTGCTGGGAATTGAACCCATCACTGAGCCATCTCTCCAGCCCTTCCCTCCACCTCCCTCATTCATTCCTTGTGTGCCCCATCCATCCATCCATCCATGGTCACTCTCTCTCTGTGTACCTGTATGTCACAGTGTCTACTGAGAGAATACAAGACAACACGCAGAAGTCAGTACTCCACCTGTAACACCTGGGGGCCGAGCATAAGTCACCGGGCTGTCAGACTGGGCGGCTCTCTTACCTGCCTCCTTTGTAACTAGAGCCAATACATATTAGCAGATTACTTTGCTTTATAGTAATCATGTCAATTCCTCCAAATGGCAGTCTATTCGTCTTACAGGTGAGAAAGGGAGAGACAGATTGTTTGCCTAAAGTCAGGAAGCACACAGCAGTGACAAGAACTTTGTCTCCATGCACATTAGAAACACTGGGGGTGGATGGGTGGGTGGGGGGGCATGTGGCACACACCTTTAACCCCAGCACTTGGGGGCAGGTGGATCTCTGTGAGTTTGAGGCCAGCCTGGTCTACAGAGTGAGTTCCAGGACAGCCAGGGCTACACAGAGAAACTCTGTCTTGAAAAACCAAAAAAAAAAAAACAAAGAAAAAAAAAGAAAGAAAGAAAGAAAGGAAGGAAGGAAGGAAGGAAGGAAGGAAGGAAGGAAGGAAGGAAGAAGGAAAGAAAAGGATGATCTTTCTCCAGCTGTTTGTGTTCACTCTTTCCTCTCTGCTGTGCATGGGGCAGGCCCTGCACCGAACCCAGGGCATATGCTCTAAGCTACATCTCTAGTAGCATGGTTTATTTATTTATTTATTTGTTTATTGTTTTATTTTGGGGGTATATGTGTAGTTGTTTTTACTTTTCCTCTCAGTACCTTTTTTTTTTAATTTTTAAATTTTATTTTTCTTTTATGGGTATATATTATGTGTGTGTATCGTGAGTGCCAGTGCCCACAAAAGCCAAATGAGGGCCCTGGATATCCTGGAACTCCAGTTCCAGGTGTCTGTGAGCTGCTGCCTCAGCACTGGGAACCAAACCCCAGTCCTCTGCGAGAGCAGTAAGTGTTCTAACCACCACGCCGTCTCCCCAGCCTGTCCAGCTTGTTTTTAAGTACATCTATTAATTTTCTGATTTATTATTACTGTGTTTCTGTCCTAGTAAAATGTTAACTGATTTGGAACTCTCAGAATTTAAATATCAGACTTTAGTAAAATACTGATTAAATTTATGAAACAAAGTAGTATTTAGAAGAACTATTTTTATTACTTTGTTTATTGAGTGTGGATATGTGTGTGTGTGTGTGTGTGTGTGTGTGTGTGTACCATGGTACACCTATAAAGGTCAGAAGACAGCTTGTAGGAGGCTCTCCTCCTCTGCTTTGTGGGGATTGGAGCCCATTATCAGGTTTGCTCCTGGGTACCTTCAGCTGCTGAGCCATCTCACCCACCCACCTACTTGTTCCCCCTTCCTAGCTGAGGAGTCACTCCACTCTGCCACCACTCCACGGGCACTGCATGCAGAAAGCGCTCTCTCGGGCGAGGCTGCACTGCAGCAGCACCGTCACACCTGGTGCCTGGCTAGGACTCAAGCATCAACAAAATAATGTAAGAATTCCAGGCTAGCAGCGGCCTCTCAAGAAAGGTAATAAGTAGGTATTATCTCCAAACACTGCTTGAGGACCTGAAAGATGGCTTATGAGTGAAAGTACTTCCCTGCAGGCCCAAAGATCTGAGCTCTGTGTAGCCTACAGAGCCAGGCTAGCCTCACACCTGGGATGTCAGCACTCAGTGAGGCAGGAGGCAGAGATGGGACCGCAGAGTCCACCTGGCCAGCTACCCTGAAATACACATTGCAGCAGAACAACAAGAGAGGCCCTGTCTAACAAAGTGCCAGTACGGGCTGGAGCAATGGCTCAGGGGTTAAGAGTGTCACTTGACCTTGCGGAGGACCTGGGTTTGGTCCCCAGCATGCACATGGTGGCTCACAATCATATGGAACTCCAGGTTAGGAGTTCCAACTCCCCCTTTTGGCCTCCAAGGGACGCAAGCATGTACCATGGTACATGGATATACATGAAGGCAAAACACCTATACATATAAATAACTTTTTATTAAAAACAAAATGGAGAAGACAACTGCCTCTCAAGCATTGTCCTCTGACCTCTACATATGTGCAGCAATAGCAGTCTCTTTTTCTCCCCTCCTCTTGCTTCCCCCTCCCCCATTTACACACACAAAATACAATTCTTCCTGAAGTGAGGTGCAGTGATGTTAGTCTGTAACACCAGCTTCTCACGAGGCTGAAGCACGGGGACGGCAAATCCAAGGCAAGGCAGACTACTCAGTGAGACTCAGTCTCAAACAGCAAGCATCTTATTTTCAGTAAAGCAGATTTAATGAGGAGCACTATAAGCACTGGAAACAGACACATTCTAAGTACTCAAAGTCAGAAGCCAGGGCCAGCAAGTGGGTTACAGCACTGGCTACCATGTCTGATGACTTGAGCTCAATCCCTAGAACCCACATGGTAAGAGAGAGAAAAAACCCTTCAAGCTATCCTCTGACCTTCATATAAATAAGTACACACACACACACATATGCACACACACACACGCGAATGTACATACACACATGCATACACTAAATAAGTGAACAAAGAAATGTTTAAAAAAAATCTCTTTAGAGACAGTAACTGGGTGTGGTGGTTCATGCCTACAGTCCCAGGAACTCAGAAGGCTGAGGTAGGAGAATTACCAAGAGTTTGGGACCAGTCTGGGGTACAGAATGAGATCTTACCTCAAAACAAATTTTAAAGAAGGCGAACCAGGGATGGAGAAGGCAGCTCAGAATAGTAGTGTGCGCTTAGCCTGCACAAGGCCTTGTGCTGAGTGCCCGACTTGGGAAGACGGGGAAGGGAATGAGCGGGGAGATTTGGAAACACTAAAATGTACAAAACTAACAAGCTAGTCAACCAAGAAACAGGAAATGGAGTAAAGCAAGAGACTGGTACACACTCGTGACTCCTGGTACACACATGTGAGGCACACCCGCCTGGGAGCTTACAAGCTCCCTTCACCCCGAGTGAAGAGAAACTACTTTGAGGACAGAGACAGTGGTGCGGCTGGTGATGCATACTCTGCTGCTGTAGGCTGATAAACAGAGCGGATGGTCAGCCTGGGTCTTAGCCTCCTTCAGGCAGCATCTGTCAGATGACACGGTGCACTGTCATACAGAAGGCATGCTTCGCCACTGATGGCTAGCTCACAATCGCATGCACCCATCTCCAATGGAGTGGCTGAAACGCAGAGTTACTCTAAGCTGTCCTACCGTCTTGAGAAACCTAAGTGAGACTCTGTTACAGAACAAGCAACTCAAAGAGCTGAACGTCAGCAGTGGTCCTGTTAGCCCCAGCTAGGGTGACCAGCCACGGCCCACCAGCAGGACAGCTTCTCATTACAGCTTAGCTTGGCAAGCAGAGTGTCTGCAGGAAGGCGATGCACTGTGTCCTTAGGAAGTACTGCCTCGCTAGAGTACAAGCTTTACCTACTGCCCCACTTGTTCTGATAGAGCCCCAGCACACAAGGCAGTCTGGAACAGAGAAGACTTAGGAAGTATCTGCTTGAGGAACAATCTGACCTCTGCAAACGGCTAAGTCCTGTGTGTGTGTGTGTGTGTGTGTGTACATGTGTGTGCATGTGCACTCGCACGCACCCACACATGTGCATGTGTATGAAGGCTCAAAGTCTATGTTGAGTGTCTTTTTCACTGAGGTTCCTTTTCTGCCCAAAGCCTGCTAAGGCTGCAAGTCTACCTGAGCAGCTTGCCTGGGGATTACAGTAGCTGCTCTGCATGCCTGACGCTGGAGATCTCGGCTCAGGTTCTCCTGCATACACGGCAGGTGCTTCCCCAGCTCCCAGCTTTAACAGTGATCTGACACAGTAAGTACAACTGTCAGGTACTTTCAACGTCAAAATCTTGGACTTAAAAAACTTTAACGATGGTAAATCCACTAGAGTAAATCTTTGTAAGCCTTTTAATATCGAATAGATACACAACACCATTTCCATGAGTAAATATTAATTCATTTAGTGTTCAAAACAGCTTACAAGATAGGCAGTTTCTATTCACATTATGTTCTGCTTTGATGATTTTTTTTTTTGGTAGGTTGGTTTTTCCTTTTGGAGACAGGATTTCTCTGTGTATCCCTGGCTGTCCTGGAACTCTGTAGACCAGGCTAGCCTTAATCTCACAAAGATCCACCTGCTTCTGCCTCCCTAGTGCTGTGATTAAAGGCATGTGCCAGTATGTCTGGTACTTTTGCTTTGTTCTGACAAGGTCCTATCATGCAGCCCAGGTTGGCCTTGAACCTGAAGTCCCCTGACCCCAGGCTCCCAAGTGCTGTGATTACATGCACTCCCAACCATGACTGGCTGTCACTAGTATCTTAAAGACCTGTCCCCTCAGTGAGGCTAGGCAGCTCGCACTGCAGCTAGTGGGTGTGGAGTAGAACCTGACCTTAGGTACCAGGCACTGAAGACACCATCCCAGCCACTAAGCCATGCCCCACAGTGCTGTGCCGTCAGCCAGCAGGCCTCCTAGTAACACCCAACCTCATTGAACACCCCAGAAAACAACATCATGTACCTCAAATGTATTTTTGGTCACGCCAGCAAGTCCAAAGTACATCATCCCTCCCGTCTTGGAGCTGACACAGATTTCTCCAATCTCATCTGTCCTGCAGAGCTGGGGCAGTCCGTCTGGTTTCACAATGCACATCATGCCTAGTGCACAGAAAACACCAAAAACCTAAGAGTCCAGAAAACTTGCAAAGTAACAATTTTGTTTTGCAAACACAGAAGAGTTGCATTTTTACTGAAACAGCAAACATTGAGTAGCAAAGAGAAGTGCTTCAGAGAGCTGTGAACCAGACAGGTCCACCTAGTGCCCACAGCTCTTACACACTGCTTCATGGAGGAAGGAATGCAACAGGTGCTGGCCGTACATGGCGTTGACACAGCCCTGAGGGCCGCACACTGCCTTCCTGTTTGACATCTGCAGTGAGAGCCAGTGACTGGAATCCCTTTCCACGTGACAAAGCACAGTTGTGCATGCCTCTGAGAGGAAGCCTCCCACGGCATCAGGGAGGGGTCAGCATGGTGACACTCAATCAACACTGAAGCTGGGATCCCCCAGTTTGGCCCTCTTGTTTTGTCAGGCCCTCTGTCTCTCCTCTAGATCCCCCTTCTCTTTATGTGGTAACAGGGATGGAACCAGGGTTCTGGGCGACCCAGGCATTCTACAATCAAGCAACCTTCTCATCCCAGCACCACTACTTTGATGACAAATCTTCATGAAATCCCAGTGGCACCTCAGACTTACCTCCAGGCATGACATGTCCCACATCCTGTACTGTCAGAGCTGAATTTTTATCCTCAGTATTGACCCGTATGACCCCATAGCTCAGTCCATTCATTGAGAGAACAGCTCTTCCTGGCAAAGGAGCCCCTGGAACCCCAGGCCTAAAAAGGGAAAAAGAAAAACAAACCATCAAGTCAGATATATGCAAACAGGAATATATATAAACAAACGACTGGAAGAAAACACGCAGGGCTGAGAGACGACAGCTCAGCTGTCAAGGCACAGCCATGCCTGCTTGAAGACCTGGGTCTGACCCCCAGGCCCACATGGCGGAAGGAGAAAATCACTTCCCCCCAGGTTGTCCTCTGACTGCCACACACCTGCTCACACACACGAACATAGAAGTACATTTTGAAGAAATTAACAACAAAAAGCATGATGGCTCATGCTGCAATCTCGTACTTAAAGAGGCTGAGGCAGGAGGATCACAGCAAATTTGAAGCCAGCCTGGACTACATAGTGAGACTCTTGTCCCCAAAAAAAGAAAAGAAAAGAAAGAGAAAAAAGTGGGAGTGCAGGGCTGGGGAGATGGTCAGCACCTGGAGCACCTAGAGCACGCGCTCTGAAATCGGGAGAGCCAGAGTTGGGTCCCAGTGCCTATAAAACAAGCTGGGAACCCCCCAGATGTCTACAGCCCGAGGTCAAGGCTGCAAAGGCAAGGGGGTCACTGGGACTGCTTAGCTGCAGCCTAGCCAAGTGCAGCCTCAGTGAGAGACCCCACCTCAGAGGAACAGGCAGGAGGGACAAAACAGGACAGCCGACACTCTCTTCTGACCTTCATTCAAGAGCACCTCCTGCACCTTGCTCTGTGTGTCCACAGACTGACACAGACAATCCATAGACAATTTTCTTTATTTAACAAGGGGGAAAAGGCAGAGAGCAAAGAACATGCTGGTATGTACTAATAAAGGCTTAGGTATAGCTCACCACATCTGAAGTATAAGCAGCCTACTTCTAGTTTAAGAGGAAAAGGGTAATGAAAAATACCTCACAAATATGAGCTAAGAGTAATTAAAGTAAACTTGCAGTCTCTAGGTTCACTTCTGGCAAGAAGAGGTATATAGTGAGACTGGACTCAGTAATTGTACTTTTAGGTTTAGGAAGAGGAAGCAAAAAATCATTTAAAAGTCCTCTTTCCCATCTCACCCAGGCTGTGACAGACATCAAGAGAACCCTGACTGCAAACAATACCTTCGGATGGCTACGGTCATGGCCTCTGCAGATGTAGCACATGGACAGATGGCCTCAGGTTTCAGTCCGTGGCTTTGGAACAGACTCAGGAAAGCATCACAGGATGACACAGACCCTAAGGAGTTAGAACAGAGCAACTTGAAAGCTGAGACCACCATCTTCCTTACTGCAGGGAGCTGACAGAGTGGGAGTTGCATCTCTCTGTCAGAACTCACACTGTACACCATTCACTCCATGTAAACAGTTTAGCGTGCCTGTGAGGTAGCATGACACATGCTCATCCAGCCCAGGTGAGGTCTGTGAGAGTTCCTACAGTCACAGCCTAGAAAGGCTATGCCTACCAAAGGGGACAGAGCAGGATCGGAGACAACACTGTAGGCAACAGGCACCCAGGGGGGAACCTAGCAGCTCCTCCTGAAGGACTTCCTGACAGTTGCCAGGATACCTCACCAGTGGCAGTTTCACCTGCTCTAGGGACACTCGCTGGCTCCTTTATAAGTTCTCCACATGCATTTTAAGGCTGGACGATGAGAAAGTTCACTTAGGAGAAACAGCTTCCTGCTAAGTTTCACCAGAGACTCCTGAGTGAGGGACCAGCCTTTTGTGCATATCCAGACATGCAGACAGCACAGTAAGAACGCTACAAGTTTCTTACATATCCCTTCATTTGCTGCTTGGAAGGATTCATACCACATTCACATGATCGATCATACCGAGTTGCTTGCAAACCCCTCCTTGTACCCAATGAATGAGAGAGGCGTGGTTTCAAGAAGCTTCTAAGTCCATCAAGTGATGAATGGATAAACACATTAGTGCCTCTATGAAGGACTACATGACAATCAGAAGGATGATGCCAACTGAGGGGACCAAACACAGGATCACACTCATGCAAAGTACGCAGAGAGGGCAGATCTATAGAGATGGAATGAGGAGGGGATGAAGAGAGTCAAAAAGAGCCTGCTCCTCCACAGGACCCACGTGCCATTCCCAGCACCCAGTGTAAGGTGGCTCACAACCCTGGAATTCTAGTTCCAGAAGGTCAGACATCCTCCTCAGGCCGAGGGAACATGTACACATGCAGCATATAGCTCACAAACATAAACATACACATATATTTTTAAATGCTTTTTTTTTTGAAGGATATTTTAGTTTTGTTGCAGGTTTTTGTGGGGGAGGTGAGATTTTTTTGAGAGGGGTTTTGAGACAGGGTTTCTCTATGTAACATTGGCTGTTCTGGAACTCACTCTGCAGACCAGGCTGGCCTCAAACCTGGTCTGCCTGTTTCTGCCTCTTGGGATTTAAGACACTCATCACCACCACCTGGTGGGTGAGCTTTGTTGTATGCAGATTACATCTCGACACAGATCTCTTATAGAAGAGAAGAAAACACCCCGCCTGTCAGATGTTCCAGGATTTCTATACCCCATACTCACAGGGATTGGCGCCATCGGTGACAATTAGCATCCGCAGAGAACTCAGGCTCACATCCCTTTGGTCCCGATGTGCCATCATGGCCCAGTGTAAGTCTCGACACTTCACCAATGCTACTTTGGCTACAGATTCAAAGGGAAGAGAGTTATGACACACACACACACTAAATTTGGGTGTTTATTTAATATATTACAATTAGGACAATTTTGCTTATTTTAGTGATAGTTCTCACTTGGAGAAAAAGGAAACTCAACAATATAGGATTCAATGGTGCTAACTGAGGCTCACGCTCTAGAGAACTTATCTCAGCTCATAGGAAAGGACACAATGGGCTTACTCACAATGACAACATCAGAACTGGGTAAGCCCCAAGGCGAAGAACAAGACGAGCTTCCACCATTCTCACAGTTAATATGCAGATGTGTGATTACCTTTGTGAGCATGGACTCTCTGGACCCAAGAGAGAGGACAGGTCTTCATAACAGAGTAGGGTACACTAATTGTATGCATCTTATTCATTACATTCTGAAAATCAAAGAAACATAAAAAGCAATCAATAGAAAATGTATATTTAGCAACTTAAAGTTGTACTGACATTCTGCTAACAATGTTATAGGAATACTATGCAAGTGTATCCTTTCAAAAAATACTTGAGAGACTGGTAGTGGTGCTGAAGTACCTCTGAGAGCTATTCTCTAAGCCTGTCTCTTTTCTGGAGCACCACAGGACAAGTTTAGTGTCTATCCCTGTAGTCCACTGTCCACATGTACATAGATATACATGTCACTTTAGGCACATAAAGTATTTAAATGAAAGGAATCATAGTAGATCTGTATCTGCCACTTGCTGTTTTTACTTCTGATGTTTCCTAGATAAAATCTATGCAGCCCGGAATGAGGCGGCTCCCCAGCTCCCTCTGTATGGCTGCAC
The DNA here is from genome assembly GCF_004785775.1 of Grammomys surdaster. Taxonomy (NCBI): domain Eukaryota; kingdom Metazoa; phylum Chordata; class Mammalia; order Rodentia; family Muridae; genus Grammomys; species Grammomys surdaster. Next base: position 150,684 of record NW_021620574.1, read on the forward strand.
ACATTCAACAGCACGGCTATGCCGTTATTGGTGTGAAGGGATGTGTTTGTCCTTATGTCCATGGGCATGATGTATACGACTGTTTCTCTAGGGTAGCTACAGAAGACGTCCTGCAGGGTCACAAGGTTGCTGCTTTACAAGAGTGGGTAGGAATGACCGAGCTGCCATCCAGCCCATCTAGTGCTCCACGGTGCTCCTGCTTGCCACATGCTACGGCATGGGGGAAGGGAATAAAAACGGAACACACTCACAAAGCACAAAATGATATTCCCAGTTCCCTATGGGGTAAGCATTTGTAAAGATGGAGAGGAGAGAACTGAGGGTCTGGAATTTGCTGTCCCTCTTGCTACCTGTATTAAGGATGTGCAGTCCCCAGAGACCTAGCGTAGCACAGTCATCAAGTCTGTGCTGATTCTGCTGGGGCATTTGTGTGTTTGGGATGGTCTTACTCTACAGTCCTACCTAGCTTGGAACGCAAGTAGCCCATGCTAGTCTTGAACTCAGAGTGATTCTTCTGCCTCAGCCTTTCAATTGCTGGGGTTTTAGGTATCAGTCACCCCCTCTCCCAACTAAGCCTGAGTACTTCTCCTGCTACCACCTACCTGCCCTTATGTACAAGGTCTCATCCCCTGCCCTAAAGTACCTCGTGCTAGCACAGTCTTAGCTTCAGGAAAAAGGTTCTATCTACACTTAGATTATAGAAAGACAACCCCTCAAGTCCTCACAGAGTTACATTTTTTTTCTCAACTTCTGACTAAAAAAAAAAAAAAAA
>NW_021620574.1:151555-162180 GCF_004785775.1 Grammomys surdaster
TGGGGGAGGGGGGAGGGGTAGAGACTGCACCAGATGCTCTCTCTTATTTCTTGTTAATTTCTTTCACTGAGAGAGAGGAGAGAGAGCCCACAGAACGAGAGCCACAGGGATTCGTAAGCAGTCTGATGTAGTGCTAGGAAGAGGACAGGAGTGCTCCGAGAGGTTAGCCGTGCTCTAACCACTGAGCTCTGAGAGGTCAGCCGTGCTCTAACCACTGACCCATCTCTCCAGCATGGTCTCTTGCTGTTCAGCACTGCTGATGCAGGTTAGCTGGGCTTAACCACAGATGTGCACTATTGCACCTGGCTTCTTTAGATCCTGGGGATCTAAACTCAGGTCCTTGTGCTTGTGTGTCCTCTAGAAAAGGCTACTGACATTTTGGGAACTTCAGTTGTAAATCCCGAGACATGCACTGTTCCAGAGCCTCAGCCTCGAGTATGTCTTACTGTATATATGCTCCCTGATGCTGACACTTACCGCAAACATGCCATGCCACAGCCCGGCGTCCTTCTTAAAGTCTAAAACATTTACCACAGTTTCTCCTGCAAGAGAAAACGTGGAGGGAAATAGAGGGCAGCCATGGTTAGCAAAGAGTGACATCACATTCCTTGCTCCTACCAAGTATTTGGTGGTTTTGGAAGAACAATTAGATCAGTGTCCCCTACAAACTGGCTGGAGGATGGTGACAGTGTGATGTGGTCACAGAAGAGACACTACGGTAGAAACCTTTAGCACTGAGGGACATTATTCAAGAGGTGGGTTTTTTTTTGTTTGTTTGTTTTGTTTTTTGTTTTTCGAGACAGGGTTTCTCTGTGTAGCCCTGATCAAGAGGTTTTTTTTTTCCCCTAGTGAAATAAAGACCATGTGTTTGTTTAGAAACTCTGGAAACTTCTTTTTTCTTTTTCTTTTTTTTTTTTTGGTTTTTCAAGACAGGGTTTCTCTGTATAGCCCTGGCTGTCCTGGAACTCACTCTGTAGACCAGGCCGGCCTCGAACTCAGAAATCCGCCTGTCTCTGCCTCCCAAGTACTGGGATTAAAGGCATGCACCACCACAGCCCGGCTGGAAATTTCAAATGTATATAAAAAGTATACTTCTTAGAAAAACATGAAATAGCCGGCGGTGGTGGCGCATGCCTTTAATCCCAGTACTTGGGAGGCAGAGGCAGGCGGATTTCTGAGTTCGAGGCCGGCCTGGTCTACAGAGTGAGTTCCAGGACAGCCCGGGCTATGCAGAGTAACTCTGTCTCGAAAAACCAAAATAAAAAAAAGAAAAAAAAAAAAGAAAAGAAAAACATGAAATGTTGTTCTATATAAAAACCTATGTATACAAATGTCTATTTCTAGATACCTATAGATAGATTATCAACATAATAAAGTAGGTATACATAAGCCTGCATCTAATTGTTTTCACTCAGTGAAGATCTCTCCATGTTTCTAACATTCGGGAACTTGAGTTTCAGACGCTAGCAGAGCGTCTGAGTGAGCGCACTCGTCAGGGAGCCCTGTCTGTGGCTTCACCTCATGGTTGTCCCAAACATACACATACTTTAAATTCAGACAGGAATGCCCTGAAAGGCACACAGTCACCTTTCACTATGCAAAGGGAAATGAAACACTGAAAAGTTATGTGGAAAAGAACATCTGAAGTAAGCACTGAAGACAGGTCCTGCAGCCCAGGCCTGTAATGTTGGCACAAGGGGGCTCAAGCTGGAGGCCAGCCTGGACTTTTACTATGAAATATTCACTTACAGACCAAAGTTTCACATTACTGTGTTTATTTTTTGAGACAGGGTCCCAACTCGTGCCATAGCTCAGGCTAGGTAAACTCACTATGTATCTCAGGCTAGCCTCAAACTGACCCTTCCAGCCTGTTAGGAGTGCCAGGGTGATGGTGAGGGCCACATCACCTGGGTCTCTCTGGAGCTGGATTTCTTGGACTATACTGAGCTTGGTCTACATGGGAAGATGGGAACATACAAGACTCCACGGCTTATACACACACGGTTTTAATTGAGGCTTTCTATTTCTGTACTCTAGAAATCATACTTTATATATCTGGTTTATCCAGAAGTTTATTTAAATTTCAAGATTTTTTTTTTAATTTATTTTGTAACAAAGAAGGCAAAAGCAAGCCAAGAATGTGTCCTGGAACATTTCCCTCAGAATTTGTCATTAAATGGAGTCCAGTCACCCAGTAGGCGCTCACAGTCACACATATCTGAAGCTAACAATGAGGGCAGTCACGGGATGAGGTCTGACCTTCAGAATAATTGCAGGCCTGTGACAGAGCTTGGCAGTGAGACAGCATTGCGAGCCGGGACACTGTGACTCCCATCACACTCCCTTCTTTGCTTGTTTTATACTAGAAAAATAAAACAAAAATAAAACTATAAGAAGTACAATAAGATGGGTTATTATCAACAACAAAATTCAGAACACAAACCTAAATCCAGACAAACATCACAATGGCTTAGTTTTACATGCTGATTGGGAACACTTGGCCCTCAAACTCTCGTCAAATAAAGGCAAGATTGGAGGACAATGAAGCAAGTGTCAAAAGACTTCAAAGTTCAGTTACTCATCAGTGTGACGTGGTCACCAAAAACCTAAAGCCAAGTGACATGAGCTGTATGACAGACATATCACCAAATCCAGTCACTCCGCAGTATCTGTGGGTCGGCTCCAGACTTCACTGAGATGCCACAGATGACCGATGCTTGCCTTCTTATACAGTGATGACAGGTCTGTAGGCATCTTTGGATTGTCTATGAAATCTAACACTCTGTTGCTGTCCTGTGAACACTCCTAGGCTGCAGACACAGAATGATAGCTCCACGGTGAAGCACAGCTCTGCAGAGCTAAGTGTGTGAGGTGTGGGCCCCAGGGTTAAGGCTGTAGCTCAATGGTAGAATGCTTGCCTAGCTGCATAAGACACTGTTGGATCCCCTAGCACCACAGAAATACTAACACAGAGAGACCTGGCACCTCAGTTAGCAGCAGGCCCTACGCACGCCTATAAATAGTCACACTCTGTTTTATCATCAGTGCTCCTTCCCAGCTGCTTCTAATCAAGCTCGTCAGCCTCTCTGACGTCAGATCACCCAGAAGATCTTTGCCCACCTGACACCCTTAGCTCTTCTGTCTCCTGGTCTCTCCCTCTCACTGCTCTGGCTGTCTCTCAGGTTTTTTCCTCCCTCTCTGAGACAAGGACTCACCATGGATCCCAGGCTTGTCTGCAACTTGTGCCTCAGACTCTCATGAACTGTCTTACCCTGAATCATCTCTGACTCTGCCTTAAACGTTGGCACTCCTGAAGATGCCCGCCTCCGTCCTACCTTCACGCCATCAGGGTGTTACACCCTTGCTAATCCCTGCTTTCTGTCCATCCAGTCTCTCCTCTGGAGATCCAGACGAATAGTCCTGGGCATCCTGCTGGAGTGCCTCTAGCCACAGGAAAGCATGCTGCCAACACTCCATTCTATCCCCCACCACCTATGAGAACTTTCTCTGTATTTCCTTCCTTTTTGTTTTAGATAGGGTCTTATTATGTAGCCCCATCTGTCCTGCAATTTGTTCTGTAGTTCAGGTTATCCTTGAATTCATGGAGATCTGCCTGCCTTTGCCTCCTGGAACTAACGGCATGCACCACACGCTACCTGAGTCTGTCTGTGTCTTCTATTTAACTGAAGGATTCTGCCATTCATCAGGTGCCAAGCGAGGAATGAGTGGTTCTTCTTGCCTTCTCTCTCTATTCAGAATCAGTCGGCCAATCTGGCTCACCCTGCTTCCTACTATCCTTCAGCCCTCCCACACTCTCTTGCCCATCCCTATGAGCTTCGGCTGGAGAGGTGTCGCAGAAGAGCACTGGCTGCTCTTACAAAGGATCTAGCTCAGATCCCAGCACCCGCTCGGCCCTTACAACTGTCCAGAACTCCAGTTCCAGGGGATCGGATATCATCTTCTGGCCTCTGGGGACACTGTACAAGCATGGTCCACTTATGGGCACTCAGGTAAAACATTTATAACCCAGCCAATATAGATAAATCCTTTTTCTTAAACTTTGTATTATTTGTATGTATGACATGGGGAGAACACATATACATGCCACAACACATGTGTAGAGAGACTGGAGGACAAGTCTGGTTCTCCTTCCTACTTTTATATGAATTTTGTGTTCAAACTTGTCAGGCTTGAGTGGCAGGCGCCCACCTGCTAAGCCACCCAGATGGGCCTAGGGAAATCTTTTTGTATAATAAAGTCATTCTTACTCCCTTCCTGCTGACAACCCCTTAAGAGTTTCCAACTCACCAGGAGAACCCTGTGGTAATAAGAAGCGGGTAGGCCCTGAATAGCAGGGTGCAGCTCTGCAGGAAGCCAGAGTGTCCCCACCACAGACTGGTCACTAAGATGGAAGAGCAGCAGTCCAGGGAACCAGCGGCTAGTTCCTAGGACTTAGAGTGATGAACCATGTCTGCCCTAAGACACGAGACTGAAGGTTCATCACTGAATTGTTGGTGTGTGTGTGTGTGTGTGTGTGTGTGTGTGTACATGCGCGTGTGCGCACTCGCACACTTTAACTTCCTGTTTGTTTGGCTGTTTTTCAAATATACTCAGCTCCCCCCGCCCCTGCAGTCAACATCATGTGCCTCCTCCCTCTTTCGTGGCCAAAGCTGAATTCATGTCTTACCTATATGAGTTATTACAAGAGCTTTCAGTTCATATGGCACCCCAAGCCTTTTTAAAAGTTAATGGATGTGCTTACTTATTAGTTTAGTAGACAGCTGGTGGGCAAGGCTCAAGAGGTTGCAGAGGTGAAGGACACAGCCTCAGAGGTACAGAATGTTAGTCACGTAGCCTCGCACCAGTGACCACAGTTTGTAGTTCAGCCTCCTTGTCCATAGCACAGACTTTTCTTTACAGTATTTATTTACTGACACGCATGCCATGATACACATGTGGAGGTTAGAAGACAACTTGCGAGAGTCAGCTGTCTCCTTCTACCATGTGAGTTCTGGGACTAGAACTCAGGGCCCTCGGGCTTGGTGGCAAGGCCCTTTAACCACTAAGCCATCTCCCTGACTGCATAGAGCAGATGTACAGTTGAAATCTGGTAGTCACCCTCATCAGAGAAGCTTCTTGGCAGCAGGGGTGATTGACACTGTAGACTGAGACCTGGTCCAGGCTCAGAGAATGAGAGATGCAGAATACTCGGCCCTAATGGCCCCTCTACTTCACACCTTCCGCCCAAGACTTGTAGATGACTGCAGGAGGGGGGTGGGGTGCAAGCTTAAGAATCTGAGCAAAGCCGGGCGGTGGTGGCATACGCCTTTAATCCTAGCACTTGGGAGGCAGAGGCAGGCGTATTTTTGAGTTCAAGAGTTCGAGGCCAGCCTGGTCTACAGAGTGAGTCCAGGACAGCCAGGGCTACACAGAGAAACCCTGTCTCGAAAAACCAAACCAAAAAAAAAAAAAAAAGAAAAAAAGAAAAAGAGAAAAGAATCCAAGCACAGCAGGGCAGCTGCTGGCATGAACTCACAGCACTTGTTCACTGACAGCGGGAACGAGAGCTGCTCAAGGCAGACGAAGGCCCAGCATGGACAGGCACGGTGGCCAATAAGTCCCGACCGCCAAGCTGAGAGCTTCTGGCAGCTGATGGCCTGTCTTTTAGAGGTAGATGAGGTGTGCCCTAACTACCCCAGGGTGGCCACATTCCAGTGAAGGCCCAACACCCAGCACACACTGTACTTGACAGTTTAAAACTGAAACAAAACATACACAAGGAAGGGTGGGTAGGGAAGAGGGTATGTCTGCAAAGTCAGGTTAGATGCTGAGTGTGATCAAAACACACTGTACAGAGTGACAAAGCTAATAGTATAATAAAACCAATCACTATTAAAGATGAGGAAAATAAAACATAAAATTAACAAAATAGCTCACACCTCTGGGTATTACTGGAACTAAACAAACAAACAAAGAGTCTAAAGTCTCGAGCTCTGAGTGCTCTGCAGATTCGGGGTGAGAGCGCTGCTGTCATCTGAGCTCCCACACTCACGGTCAGCAGCAAGCCCTTCACTCGGTTGCTTGGATTTTTAGATCTTTATTTTCTGTCCGTTGAACTCACTCTTCCAGCACAGATATTTCCCTTTGATCTGCGTGTCCGGTATCCTCGTCCTTCTCCTGACTGAGAAGTCACAGTGACAGTGACTGGCATAGACAACTCCTCTAAGACTGCACCCATGCCCTGGGCTGTGTCTCACTCTCCTCCTGGGCACGGGGTTTTCTTTTAACCCTATGCTTCAAATCTACGTGAAAATCTCTAATAATAAACTCCAACTCTGCCTCAAAAATAAATTTTAACAGAAGGTCCACTGTAAGACATTTGTAAAATTAAAAAACTGAAACTTCACAGAACAAGCAAATCTCCTAACATTCATTAACCCTGCACCTGATGGTAAAGGAAGCCAGGATACACACAGCCTCAACTTACCTCAATGTATGCTGGTTCCGTGCCCGCAGGTGCTATGTGCGGCTGCCAGTCTTTGGGCGGCTTTGAGAGGTACTTAGAATCTGTTACGACCCACTTGAGGCGAGGCCAACCTAAACCAAACCCGGAGTGAAAAAGAGCCGCCTAAGCCACTGAAGGATTTCACATCAAACCAGTTATCTTAAATGCAAGACAGAGTATTAAGACTGTTTCATAATCAATAAAATACTTAATTTTTTATTATATTTTAGTGCTAAATCACCAGTTATAGCTTCTTTGAAGAGAGCATTTATTCCATATACTAATGCAAGCCTTGACATTCCTCAACATGGAAGAGTTCCTCAACACGGGGTGACTAATTTGTCAGTGGAAACCCTCGGAACCTTGTGCCCTGCTGTCTGTCCTTCTGCCCACTGGATTTAGCTTTACTGTACAGAGTCCCAGCTCCCCTTTCCAGATAGCACACGCATGTAAAACTGTGGCTATGGAATCAGACAGACTCAGTACAGTTCACAGCTTTGCTAGTTATTAGCTGTGATTTGAAGACTCTGTTTCTCAATTTCCTCCCTGAAAAGTAAGGATAACCATGGTACCTACCTGAAATGACAGAGGGGAAAACACACGGGAAGCCCTTAGCTGTTACTATAGTAAAATTCTGACTAAAGCTCAATTTTGACTTTTAGTTGGTATCTGGTTATGAATATTACTAACCTTTAAACTGTACAATTTCTCCATTCTGGGTTTTTGGCAGGCCCTTCAAACAAATTTCACTGGTGAGAGCTAAGGCAATCCCACAGCTCCCTAGCAAGAAGCCAATCTGCTGACCTCCGGCATCCTGTGGAGAAAAAAATATTGAGCACAGTCAGGGTGTGAGTGTGAATGAATGTGAGCACACCACGTTTTGAACCAGCACCCAGAGATGCTCCAGCACTACCCACTGTGCCATGGAGCCCAGACAGCTGGCAAATGTCACAGCTCAGGACAACATGGCTCCAAACAAGGGTTTACGTACAACCAAACACTGCTTTTACACTGACATTGCGAACCATGTGCCCTACTAGCCAATGTGACCTTCTCTGACTCTCTAGGAAAGTGAAAGAAATCCTAACAGTTTTCTTCTCCTAGTCCTACCCCAGATCAAAGAGCAAGGCTAGTCAGGCCAGAACAACATAAATAAAATGCAAATGGATATCAAAGCCCATATTTCCAAACAATTACACCAAATCTGTGTGTTCCTTTATTCAATTTTAAAGGAAATAGATTTTAGCCTTAAGCAGCAGAAAAAGCAACCTAAGACAAAGTCTTAAGTACTTATGTGCAATCCTTCAAAGTATTGTTAGAAAGCTAAGTAGAGTCAACTTACAGAGAACTGTGATTCCCTAGAACACAGATGCTCTACCCCATCAGCTAAAAATATCAGCAATGGCACTAAGATTTTCCTTATTACTTAAAACAATGCTTTCATATAAATCAACATTCTTGGGGGCTGGAGAGATGGCTCAGCCGTTAAGAGTGCTGTGACCTCACTGTCTGCTGAAGTGGCCCCAGCACAGTTCCCCCAATAGAGCCATCAGCACCACGGCATCATCTTCCCACTCAGCCTGCTTTGGGTTATGTGAACCGTTTAAGGAAATTCCTTAATAAAGTAAGTCTGAAGGAACGGTACTCTATGAATGGTAACTACTGCACACTCAAATATATGTCTCCCGCAATTTTTAAAATGAGAAACAATGTTATAAAAATTCTTCATAGATGAAATACATTATCTTCATGACACTCACATGTACATAATCTCTGATAACGTTAATAGTTTTGGAAAGTAAAGTTGAGTATATTATATAAAATAAGATGAATGGGCCACCACCACCCAGCAATAACATTGTTTCTACTGTCACTGAGTCAGTGCAGGACCTACTGTATCACAAGGAAGGACATTTAACAGTTACCTTTCTGGTCAGGGGTACTTCTATGGGTACTGGAATCACTTCTGCCAGGAGACATCCATAAAAAGCCACCATAAACATGACAGGATCATTGTTGGGGTAAACCAGGGCGACCTAAAATTCAGAGAGACAATCAGTAACAGTGGCATACAGACTGACTAACTCTATGTACACAGAACAATTTGTATGAACAGAGTAAATGAAACAATGTAATGCTTACATGCTCTGAAGGAAATTAAGAAACTGAGAAGGAGAAAAAATCTGGTAAGACTACTCAGAACAGCATTATCCCATGATTACCCTATGTATCCCCGAGCCTGAGGATGTAGCTCAGAGAATATTTGTCTTGCATAAGGCTCCATTTGCAATCCCCAGTAACACCAAAAAGCAAAGCCAAACTCAATAAAACTTACATGTTTTGAGAAATAAAAATGCAATTCCTTATTATTATGGGTGAAGTGTTTCATTTACTTTTAGTGTGGCTCAGTAGGAAACAGCTCCCGTGTTTTATAACTTAGGAAGCCTAAGGCAGTTGACCTGAGTGCAAGGCTCATGCCTTAAACATGGACATCAAGACAGACAGCAGATTAGAGCTGTAGTGTCTCTCAGGGAGCACCTGTGAGTGTTACCCAGTTAGCCAGCACACTGGGAGCACTGCATCAGTCCTCCTCTCTCAACATGTGAGTGTTCTAGCAGGAGGGGATCTGGTAACACATGAACAACTGCAGAAACACCTGACTCATTAGCAAGAGATAAGCGAGGGAAACACCAGAAGCCCCATGTGTTCGGGTCTGTGACATCATCTGCTGAGTCACTCATCTGCTGAGTCATGGGCATCGTACCTTCCCTACCAGACTCAGGATACAAGGATCTCACTGCTGCTGTCGCAATGTCACCAACTAGGACATTCGCAGACTAACACTTGAAATCTAATCATATCACTGGATTCTTTTATTTATTATTACAGTTTGTGTAAGATGTATGTGTGAGTACTGGGTATGTGCCATAGTGATGTATGTGTAGAGGACAACTTTCACGTCTCCTCCTCTGTGAGTTCCAGGGCCTGAACTCAGCTGGTGAGGCTAAAACAGCAAGACCTTCACACGCTGAACCTTTCCTCCAGCCCCTCTTCACTGGATTCTTGTTTTCTCTCCATCTGCAATGAAATTCTTTAAATTTAATCCTAAGTTGAGTTCAGTCTAAACCTCTACACTGTCCTAGAGATCTAAAAATAACTAATCTCACAGAGGATTTCGATAACCATTTCTTTACTACTCATAAATGGCCATCTTGACCTTGGGTAGATACAACATCACCTGCTTAGGGTTCAGTGAGTCCTGAGAAATGCTCAGTGAGTTTCTGTAAGTAAACGCCACGCTTTAGCTATTTCTGGCACATTGTGAAAGCATGTTTAAAGGGTTAGTTGAGGGTCTGTGAGATGGCTCAATGCTTCCAAGCCAGCTTAAAAGATTCTGTGATCTTCAGCCCACGAAGAAGAAAGATAGCTAGGGCCCACTGGTAGGATGGCTCAGTGTACAAAGGCGCTGTTGTATCAGCCTGACGGCCTGGTCAGCTGCCAGAATGGAAACTAGAACCAGTTCTTGGGAGTGGGCTAAGAGTCCTAAGTGCCCACCCCCACACAAAGAAACAGAACGCTAATCCATAAAACTGTTGTGTAGTAGCTGGTATTTCATTCTACAAATTACAAATAAACAGTAATGCTGGACGGTAGGAAGTAATCATATTCAGTATATTATAAGCAGGAAAAAAGCCTTCAAAAATAAAAAAAATATAATGTCATTTCCAATTAAGAACTAAATGAAACTATCAATTTGGTTTTACAGTGTAATAAAAATTCCTTTCCTTTCTATGTGAAATGGCAAGAAGCTGCTTTTAACAATTTTTGAGTCAGTTTTATAAAGACAAAGATTTGAGTCAACATCGAAGTATTCACTTTCAGAAAGATGTAATTTTCCTTTTTATTACCTCAGTTTACCAATAAGCAGCTCTAGAAAGAGTCCCACAGCCTCTGAACATATGCACAGTGCTTGTTCCTAAGACAAATTGTTGGAACTCTAATCTGTCTTCATTGTGTAAGAGTAAGAGCTACGTTGGTGCCAAAGAAGCTTGGTGGTTAAACAGACAGGCTGCTCTTACAGAGGACCAGGCTCCATTCCCAGCACTCACAGGGATCTTAC
>NW_021620574.1:162190-172504 GCF_004785775.1 Grammomys surdaster
CAGGGATCTTACAGAGGACCAGGCTCCATTCCCAGCACCCACAGGGAAGCTTATGATCATTTGCAACTCTAGGTCAGGGGATCTGATGCCCTCTTCTGACATTCTTAGGCACCGATCATGCATGTGGTACAGATACCCATGCAGACGACACACCCATACACATAAAACAAACAAACAAATAAATAAGCATTTAAAAATGTTATGTAAATCTTACCACTGAACATCAGAAGCCCAGAGTACAAATATACAGGAAACAAACAGATATCACCTTTCTAAACAAGACAAATCAAAAACAAATTACCCTGTCTCCTGGTTTTAACACAGGCTCATTTTTTGTTCCCAGTTTATTAAGCAGTGTGTAAGCCAACTTTAAACTTCTGCTCCATAACTTTCCTGGGAAAAGAAAACAGGGAGAAAAAAATTATAGGCCTACTTCAATCAGAGAGCATTAGGTTCAGGCAGCTGACAAGGTTTGCTGTCACAAGTGGCTGGGATGAGTTAGCTCCACCCTCCCTAACACAGCAAGTCCTTCCCCAAGCAGCTTCTCTGTCATCCCTTCTCCTCCTCTCTCCTCTTTCCCCTCCCCTCCCTTCTCTTTTCTTTTTTGCTTTTTGTTATCAGGGTCTCACTATGTAGCCATGGCTGTCCTGGAACTTACTTTGTAGACTGGGCTGGCCTCAAACTCAGAGATCTTTTGTCTCCTGAGTGCTGGGATTAAGGCCAAAGGCCACTGATATATAGCTCACTTTAATTAAATAACTGAGACATTTGCAACTGAGAAATAACAAGAGAAACACTACCCACAATACTCAGGAATTCTTAGTGAAGTGGGGAACTGAGACCCACCGTATGTGAGTGTGTAGACTGGTTTCCCCGTCACATCCAGCCCAGTTAGGCAGGGGCACTTGGCTTGGGTTGAGCCCCAGCGCTGCAGGGCAGATTCCAGTGCAGGTGGCCAGTTACAGATGACGCCTAGGGGCTCTCCCTTCACTGGGGTCATCTGACGGCCCTCAGGCTTTGGCTGGTTGGGATCTGGCTGAGGTACTGTGGCAAACAAGCAAGGAGACAATAAGCTCATGGGGCTCTAACACAATTCTAACCTCTGGCACAGCTTCCTCAAGACAGGTCAACCAGGGCGTCTGTCACCCTCTCACAGAGGAGGATGACTCCCACTCCTACTACTGGGAGTACCCAAATACAACGGCTGCTTACCAGAGTCAGCTGAGGTCAACCACAAACACTTATCTGAGAACCTGAGGGACTGTTTTATATTCATTTCTACACCATAGACTTTTCTATAGTGAACATGCATTATTCAAATAATTCTTTAAGTCCTACATTTCTTTTGTTGGTTGTTGGTATTGTTTGTTTTGTTTCTGAGGCAGGATCTCACTATGTAGCTTGTTTGGCTTGGAACTCGCTATATAGCTCAGGATGGTCTTGAACTCACAGAGACCCACCTGCCTCTGTCTCCCACCACACTCAGCCTTAACGTCTACATTCTCATTGAAGGAAATTTAGAAGTAGACTAAAAAGTCAACTATTTCGTGTGTATCACATGTGCACAGACGGTGAGAGACTGAGAACATGAACAAGCAGGGAGTGGTCGCCTGGCTCCAGCTCCGAGTCCAGGAGGCTGCGGCAAGAGCAATCTCAGGTTTGAGGTCTGTCAAGGAATACCCCAGGACTCTAATCTCAACAAACACCGAGCAAACAAACCCTGCACATCCAGCTACAGAGTGCACAGGGCCCACAGACAGCAATGAGAAGGAACCCTTCAGCTCAGGCAGTTCCTCTCGGGTAGTGACATTTCTCTCTCCTGTACTTCCCATGTCCTGGTTTTGCTGTGTGTGTGCTGAGTGCATAATGTAGCTGTGTGTGGGCTGGAGAGCTGGCTGAGTGGTTAAGGGGACAACTGCTCTTCTAGGTGACCCAGGTTCAAGTCACAGCACCCTCATGCCAGCTCACCAGTCTGTAATCCCAGGTCCAGAAGATCTGATACCCTATTCTAGCATCTGTGGGTACAAGGCATGACACAGCACACATACATGCGTGTAGGCAAAACACCCACACACATAGACCAGTATTGACAACTAAACACCCATGCACATAGATCAGTATTGACAACTAAAAATGAGGAAAAATTGTTCTTTGTAACTTACTAATATGATAGATGTATAGAACTCACTCACAATGTTTGCCTTGCTTTTTTAGAGTTAGCACACAGAGCAGTGGTTCCTAACAGCACTGGCTTGTCTGTCCTTTGTCTGTCTCACTGGACTTTGTCCTCATGCAGCCCCGCCCACCCCTGCTCCCTCCAAACAGTCCTCGCTCTGCTTTCCTCTCACAGGGACTCCATTTGTCTCTGGCCCCCAACTCTGTTAGGACTTCTCTTTCCTCTCTTTCAGCCCCCCCCTTCCCATGACCTACCTACACACACACACACACGCACACGCACACACACACGCACACACAAATCTAGATTCTATAACAAAAACCATCCATTTCTCTGGATCCATTCTAGTGACTTAATACTTGTCTCACTCCTTACTTTGCATATAATCTTACAGGTTTTAAAAGTTAGTCTAGCCGGGCAGTGGTGGCGCACACCTTTAATCCCAGCACTTGGGAGGCAGAGGAAGGAGGATTTCTGAGTTTGAGGCCAGCCTGGTCTACAGAGTGAGTTCCAGGACAGCCAGGACTACATAGAGAAACCCTGTCTCGAAAAACCAAAAAAAAAAAAAAAAAAAAAAAAAGTCTAACTGTAAGAGGAACACCCAGGGGTGACTCTTACTAAACTGTGCCATCTGCACAGAGCCTGTACTCCTGGCGGCAGGCAGTTTCCCACGAGGCCGCCCTCCTTCGTGCTCCACAGATACTGGCATTTCTCTTTTCTAAAAAGGATCATTAATCAAAGAAGTCTATTTACAATTAGTAAAACTAGTCTCCAACATGCCAAACTCTATTACTACTCTGGTGTGATTACAGCGTACGTCTCAGGACAATAAAAGGACAGCTCTAGGCTCCAGTCCTTTCTGCCCATCCCCCAACCCCTTCCGCCTGAGACCTAACTAGTAAATGAATCTGGGGGAACCAGCACAGTGACACGAAGCCCACACTCAGACCTGACTGCTGACTGCTGATGGGTGCAGGCTTCTGGCCCTTTTACTACTACCTTCCACAATTTCTTCAGAGTCATCCACAAAAAATTCCTTTAAGGGGGGTCTTTTGGGTCGCTTCAGAGTGTTGAGAAGCTGCTGGATTTTTGTGGACACTCTGCTGTTGACAGGAACCCCTGTAAGGGAAATGGTTAATTCCATTACAGTTTATTCAGCTCAATATGTATTTCCTCAATTAAAGTAAACTCTTTAAGTTTCTCTTTCCTGTTCTTCTTTCCCCTCTACTCAGTTAAAACTTTACAATGGACCCGGGCCTTTGCCCAGCTCCACTTTACCCAAAAGGGACCCAATATACAGGTGACAGACAGAAGACAGAGGACTGTTGTGCCAATCGAGCGCACAGCAGAAAGGTTGCCCCAGGCTCTCTCTTCTCTTGTAGCCCTCCTTTCTTCCACAGTCGGTTCATGGTACCGTCTGTGAACAAGTACCAAGAGGGCTCCACACAGTGATGACGAGTGACCCAGCTGTGGTGTGGTTCTGCCGCTGGGACAACGGGGAATGGCTGCAGTCGGAATCCGGAATTGCCCAGTTTAATGACTACACTCTAGCATCCGCCAAGGGGGCTCCGTACCATCAGCAGTGTCCATAAGGCTGGACCTGTTGGATCCTTTGTGCATGCCTTTAACTATGCCAGAGGGGGGCAGGTCAATGTTTGCAGGGCGAAGGGAGGAAGAGGAGGAAGAGGTAGTTGCAGTGACATCGGGAGGAGCAGAGACATTCTCTAGGAGAGGAAAAGACTAGAGTTAGATCATACATTACTGACAGTAAAAGGAACCACCTCTAAATCCTTTGCTTTTGAAGGAATAAAAAGTACTTGCTCTTTTAAAACAAACTTTAAAGAAAGATTTTATCTATCACTATAAGAGTGTGTATAGTATATGTGTGTAATGCACGTGTGCATGTGTGTGATGAATGAGTATGTGTATATGTCTACACATGTGTGCGTGTGTGATGTATGCATATGTGTGTATGTTTGAGTGTGTGTACATATGCATATGTGTATATATGTATGTGCATGTGTGTATATGTGCATGTGTGTGTATGAGTATACACGGGTAAAGAGTTCACACCTAGACATCAGAGGACAACTTTTGGGAGCTGGCTGTCTCCATCCACTGGAGATTCCAAGGATGGACTGAGGTCATGAGGCAGGCAAGTGCCTTTACCTGCTGAGCCATCCCCTGGCCCTAAAACGGACTTTTATAATCAAAGTCTAAGGTAACCCAGATCATATCAGCTTTCCAAAACTATAATTTTCAAGATCTGAGTAACCTTAGTCATTACATCAAATCAACCTAGCACATGTTTCTCAAAAATGTTATTTTCTTACAGAATGCATAAGTAGAAATCCAATGCTGTAAAAGTCACTTCGAAATGACCAAAGTGAGTAACTGGCCAGTTTGCCACCAGTTCTCCAGCCAGAACACTTCCTCATGTTGTGTTTTACCTACAGTGGTTTACAGTGGGCCAGATGACCCAGGCTCTTAGATGATGGGAAATGAGGTGAAGTCAACTTCTTGTTCTGATAAAACAGCCCACAGTGGGTTGGACCCACCACCAGGCAAGGCTCCTTCTTGCTCTCAGTAGAAATTAACCCACATATGCTACTTCATGGAAAAGTTCTTTGAGTTTTATTTTTTGAGGGAGGGTCTCATCAGCTGGGTCGGTTGCTCCTCCTGCTGGGATTATAGGTTGCAGCATCCTGCTCACCCTGTCAGGGGGGGATTTGTAACACAGAAGTAAACTGCTGTCCAAAACTGAGTGATATAAAAAGAGAACTACTGAACAAAGCTACAGCATGAAAAAAAGTCTTCTGAAGAAGAAGAAAATTAGAGGACGTAAACTGTGTACAATGTAAAAATAATAAAACCACTAAAGGCATGACAAGGGAAACATAACTGTAAGACTGGTGTAAGAGGAAGATTTCTGCACTTCCAAGCCCTGTGATTACGAGTTCTATGAATTTAATACTTTGTAAAGTTTGAAACACACTGGCATGAGTCCACTGTGGAATAGCGTGGCCAAGAAGGCATCAAGTGTTCTCTTTTTGTCTCTTGTACCTCAAGAGACTTTGAATTTGTGAGAGTTCTACTTCAGCCTTGTGAGTGCTGGGATCACAGGAATGTGCCAGCACACTCATCTGTGTGCTTTGTTTTGTTTGTTTTTGAAGAAATAATCCTGCTATGTATCCCAGGTTAGCCTTAACTCTGCCTCACCTTCCAAGTGCTGGATTATACCCAATTAGAAATGTATATTGTCTTTGGTCCAGCACATTCATCTGGGCAATTTTTTAAGCGGACAGCACTGGATACTGTTTCATTGTCTAAAATAAGGGCATAGCTAAATGAGCTGAGGCATAAAAAAACAGGTATACTTTAAAACCACTAAAAGAACAGTATAATTACAAACATATAAAGATGTCCGTGATGTCTCCTGAGTGCTGGGGTTAAGGGTATGTGACACCATGCCCTAAGCAACTACAGTCTCTTTAAGGAACAGGAATTACATCAGTAAGCACTAATATCCAAAAGCACAAACACTGGATGTGACGGTCTCTGTAACTCAGCTTTAAAAAATTAACAGAAGCATAAGGAGGATGTAGAACTGGTTTAACACATCCAGACAGGTGAAGTCGGTGTCTGGATCTCCCTTTGCAAGTGGAAAAGCTCTTCTAGACAAATTCTATGTAAATTCTCCTGGTCATAGCTCAGCGGCTTGCTGTCTGCCGGTGTGGTGGAGAACATGACTGTCTGTGTATGGCAGCCATGAGAGGTGTGATACAAGGTAGAGGGGGGTCACCATGGATGGCGGGTAGCTTTTTATGTGGCAATTATACTAACAAGGAAGGTATGTATCTTCATTAAAAACTATATAATGTTAGATTAAAATTTTCCAGCCTTTTCAGAAATCAAATTGAAATTTTATATAAAGTGAAAAGAAAGGTTGCTGAGATGCCAATTAAGACAACGAAATGTGACTGGTTGTCAAGGAAACAGGTGAGACAACAGACAATAGCACAAGGGCACTCGGTGCCATCAAGGAACAGGGCACTTGGTGCCACCGAGGAAGGGAAGCAGAGACCTTGGGAAACAAAGGCAAAATTCACAAGTGCATAAAGCAGAGGCAGCTGCAGCACTCCACACAGCACAGCAGCGGCAGCCCAGAGTGCCGACCCTCGGCCTGTACACTACGCATGCAATAACACCACAGCAGCCAGCGACATAAATCCAGTCTGTAGGCTAAGGACAAAAGGCCTTGCTGACAATGGCGCAGTGTAGAATTTGCACAGGTTAGATATGCATGCTTCTGTTAAACATTTTAGCAGCTCTTGACATAGAGACTTTTTTGGGGAGTGGGGCCCATACTCAGACTGGTGTTATGTTTCACAGCTTTGGTATTGCTTATGGAAATAGATATGGCTTCAGGTGAGCAGCGTCTGTACCAATACTGCCGATGACGCCTATCACCCTGAACACTCTGTGGCATTTCCCTCTACCTCACTGACTTCTCTACGATCAAAACCTAACACAATCATAAACTGTTTCTTAGATACTGGGTGCCAAATGGAACATTAGGTAGGTTTCTTGGGTAGATCCAACTCCTACCTATTCGAGTATTGGCAAATACATCAGCTAGAGACCCACTGGTTCCTTTGACCTCTCCATGGGACAGCGTGGAGGATGCAGATGAAGAAGTGGACGATCCCTGAATGGAGCGGTTGATCCAGGACTCAGCGTTCTGCAAGCTTTGTTGCAAGGCAGCAGAGAGCGCAGCTTGGCGTCTCAGAGAGCCCTCATCCTCAGAGGCCGAAGACGTGTCTGTGTGGAATTAGAAAAAAAGAAGGGTCGATCCTGCCTTGAGCACAGACTTCAGTTCTTGCTCATTGCCTGCACACCTGATGCTAACTAACATCAGGGGAACACTAACAGTCTCAAGTTAGATTAGCAGGTGACATCTCCTAAGACTCAGAGGAGAAGATCCACAGACCACAACTTGCAAAACAGAATAGCTGAACTCAGAAGACCATGTTAAACTTAAAAAAAAAAAAAAAAAAAACTTCAAAGAATTTATCTAGTCCTGAGATTACTCGATGTCTAAATTCTAGTTTGTCTACTTATCAGAGACTTGTGATGGGCGGCCACATGGGGTTTTGTGGTTATTTGTCTCTGCTTAAAAGGAAAGGATTGTGGCAGAAGACGCACTATTTATTTCTGTTGAAAGCTTCAATGAGAGGTGATGAGGCACTGAAGTGGGAATGTCTTAGCCCTGAGGAACTGCCTGCTCTACTAGAAAAGTAGCTGGTCAAAGCTCGAAGGTGAGGTTTTCAAACATGGCAGAGTCAGTAGAGAAGACTGACAATTCCCTGGTGCCTTTCAGCCTGACTGACTTCAGGAACCAGGCCTAAATTAGAACAGCTTGCCTAGAAAAAGTCCAACCACATTCAGGGAGGCCAAAGCTGGGGAGACGCCAGAGTTATCTATCGTAGGCTAGGGCTCTATAAGGTGTAAGCTAACTACTACATTCCCAGTCCCAGGCCCTCTCAAGTCCTGTGTAAGCCAACTACCACATACCCAGATTTTGTTTGTTTATTTGTTTTTTTAATTTAAAAAAGTCATGCTCAAATTTGCAGAAAATCTTGCCTAGTTCAGGTGAATAAGTGGGTCCAGGCCATACAGTGCATCAAAGAGCTAGAGAAGTAAACAAGAAGGCAGGAAAACTGCTAACACTTCACAATGGGGCCTAGAACCACACCAAAACAAACAAACAATGAAACCCCATTATGGTAATCCAGAATCTATAAATCTAATCTATAAGCCCAGAGCACCAAAGCTATACAACCTTTGCTTCTTGTTCAGGACTGCCAGCAATGCATTACCTGAGAGCAAAGGAGACCCAAAGTGCAAGCATTGTGATGGATTCTAATGCACTCTGTGCTGGAAACTAAGTCGGATCCTAGGGATTCTTAGATGTATCAATGTCTATGAGATAGCGTGTGCCATTAAAAAGACACACGGTGTGGTACTGGCGTATACAACCCCACCCTAGAACACAACACTGCTTTAGAAATGGACCAAGTAGAGACCCTGATGGGAGGAGGACTGATCTTGGCCCAGGGTTTAAGTACTTCAGTGTAAGTGGGGTACATTATAAGGAGCTGTGAGACAGAGGGGAGAGGGAGGGAGGGAGGGAGGGTGGGAGGGAGGGAGGGAGGGAGGCACAGATGGACAGATAGACAGAGAGACAGAAGGAGACTCCAGACATTTCATTGATAAAGCAAAGCTCCCTAAAGGAGAAGATGCATAACATAACAGGAAATAGAGCTAAACACAAGAAAGCAGTATTTAAAGAAAGCATTATAATTTCTAGAAAATACTCTAATATTTCAGGTGGGGGCAGGGAAGAGTGAGACTTGTGACTCTCACCACAAGAACAAAGTGTTTTGGGTGACATCTCAGATCCCACAAAGGCGTCTGGATTTACAAGCTGCCCTTACTGTTCATTTTAATCTGTGAAAGTCTAAAACCAAAATAAATCAATTTTTATAGATAGTAAAACCAGTATTTTCATTATTGGATTTATGGAAAACTAATTGCATTATGTTTTTCTATTTGATCAATTATATAATTAGGTGTAGTGTTTCAATTCAATTACCTGCTTTGCCTGCCAGCCCTCCTCTGGGTGTTTAATGGCTTACAGCTATGGAGCAGCATAGGCTAGGGAAAACATGGCTTTGCTGTCTGTCTCTCATTTGAACCCTGAGGCCCATCGCTCTTCTTGTAACTTGAGGTTAAAATGATTCATTGTGAAGACTGCTTATCCATTCAACGACACGACAGAGCACTATACCAACTGGGGCAATGAGAAGCCTGGTGAGACACAGCTCTGCTTTCATAGGGTTTGGAGCCTGGCAGGAGTCCATGTTCCTTTGCTCTGCAGCATAAGCAGGGACTGGCTGAGAGGCAAGAGGGACAGCATCAGGTAGAGAGGAAGTTAGAGAGGATGCAGGGACAGAAAACAGGGCACATCTGAGGACAATAACAAAACGGGAACCAGCTGAAGCTCATGGGCAAAACGGAGAGGTAAGTGACAAGGACAGACAACGGGGCACAAGATGCCAAGGGCTCCAAACTCGGGGGAACACCCTCCTCCCTCCACTTGGAGGCCAGCAGGCAGCCTGCAGCTACAATCAACATCAGTCCTTCCCAAGCACTGGACTACTGATAAAAAGGGGATCCTGTCTTTCTGATCTGACATAGTATCTGCTATTTCGCTTAATAACAATTTAAATAAGGCACTGGAGAGATGGCTCAGTGGTTAACAAGCACTTACTTCTGTCAGAGGACCAGAGTTCAGACCCCACACCCTGGGTTTACAGTGCACTTGGGGAGGCTGGAGAACAGTATACAGGAGCTGGTTTCCTCTCCATTCTGGGTCCTGAGCATCAGGATGCCAGGCTTGGCAGCAGATGTCACTGCCTACTATGCCATTTCACTGACCCAGGTTTTGTTTTGTTTTTGTTGTTGTTGTTTTTGAGACAGGGTACTGTTATATAGTTCTGGATAGCTTGGCCTTGAACTCATGACAATCAGTCCTCTTGCCTCTTGAGTGCTGGGAATACAGCAGGAGTTCACTACCTAGCTCAAATGGTTCTTGTTTTGCTGTTGTCTGTGGTTCTAAGCCTAAGGCTTCCTGCTAGGCAAGCACACACTGCTCTTGAGCTCCAGCCCCAGCCCAGAGAACAAAAGCATGGTTTGTCTGCTCTGGAGTGACGTGATTTCTCAGGCATCACTTGATAATGTTCATCAGGAGCCTACCGTTTATTTGTAATCAATTAGGAGACATGGGAATGATCTGCTCATTGTTTTTAAGAGAAGAAAAGTCCCCAGTTTACTAACTTTTCTTAACTGCTTAGTCATGTGGACATTATATTAAAAATGCTTATTTTAAAAAAGTGAACACTTGGGGCTGAAGAGACAGACGGCTCAGCAGTTAAGGGCACTGGATGTTCTTCCAAAGGATCCAGGTTCGATTCCCAAGACAAACACGGCAGTTCACAACTGTCTGTATTCCAGCTCTAGGGATCTAGGCAGCCACACAGCCACAGGATCCACACACACAGAGAATCTGAACATCT
>NW_021620574.1:172514-206294 GCF_004785775.1 Grammomys surdaster
TAGCTATTCACTGCACTCCTGACAGCCACACAGCCACAGGATCCACATACACAGAGAATCTGAACATCTGTGTATTAGCTATTCACTGCACTCCTGACAGCCACACAGCCAAAGGATCCATCCATACAGAAAATCTGAACATCTGTGTATTAGCTATTCACTGCACTCCTGGGTATTTAAAAAAAAATCAAAAGCCCGTATCTGTACAAAGACTTGTACATGAATGTTACTTGTAATAATGTAAAACGGGAAACAACCATGTCCATGTACAGACAAGTGAATGGGTAAACTATACATAGTCTACCCATGTGGTGAAGTATGAGCCATCTATTGGGATAGATACAACATGGGTGAATGAAAGCTAGCCCTTCCCTCCTGCTCTACCTGTGAAAAAGAAAACAAAAAACTACATGGCTGTACTGCATAAACATCTAGGAAACACAAGCTAACGCACAGACGAGGAGAGCACAGCCGTGGCTATCAGGGGCGGGAGGATCATGAAGAACTCAGGAGAACGCCAAGATGAGCATTATCTAAACTGTGTCTCTGTGTCACAGCCCGGCAAGGACACACCCAAGTCCACGATCGCAGGCTGCAGCTCAGTGACAGACTGCGTGCTGAGGTGTGTGAGGACAGACCCCAGCATGCTTCCCTCCACAGAATTTACTTTATGTCAACTTTAATTGAATAAAATCATAAAAAGCAAAATTGAAAAGGCTTTTCAAAATCTGAAAAAGACTTAATTTGAAATATGAAAAGACTTACAAGGATGAAAATGGCACCTGAAACCAACACCACCTGAAAGTAAAGATGCGCTGAGGGGCACTGTGAGCGGACAGGCTCCTGGAGGACAGCGCCTACCAGAGCTGGAGCTATGTATCAGGAGTTAAGAACACTGGATGCTCTTTTAGAAGACCCAGGTTCAGTTCCCAGCACCCACATGGTAGCTCACAATAGTCTAACTCCAGTTCTAGGAGATGACACAGTGCATATACATAGCCCAAACCCTCAGGTATACAAAATTTTTAAAAATCTTTTAAAAAAAGAAGAAGAAAGGAAAAATACGCCCCGCTGTCGGGCCCACTTAACAAGTGACAAAATTAGGTCTCGACAACGGCTTGGGAGAGCAAGTAAGCCACATGCACTGAGATAACGGATGAATGTCCACTCTGACAACCACTGCAGAGTACTGTGTCATCTCACTCGGGCATGGAGCAGTTGACTGCAAGTTCCACACAGAAAAGCCACTTCTGCTGCTGCCAACCCTGCTGTGTGATGCTAGAGACTGAACCACGTGCGGGCTTCATGCTGAGCCTCATCTCCAGCCCAGGGATTCTCTTCCAAGTAACATGTAAGTGGTGGATTGGCAGCTCTCAGGAGGCGATGGCTAGTTAGGACTACCCCTCTGTGGTACTGTGCGTATCTAGGCAATCGTTCTGTGAGAGGGTTTCCTGTCTGTGACAGTAGGATTGATAAGGACTGAGTCTAACCATTACCCACAGACAACGAGCATCTGGCTATCTCCTATCTGCAGAGTGACTGCCCTCCCTATCTTGCAAACACTTACAGGAAACACGGTCTGGCAGGGTGGTCTTAGTGAAAGTCCTCAGCACAGGGTAAGGCACCATAATCCCATAAAGCATCCCTGAGGTGGATGAAAAATAGTAATGCCCCAGTATTCCCCAGGACATCATTTTTATGTAAAGAAATGCAGAGAATGAGATTAATAGTGTGGTAAAAGTTTAAAAATACACTATAGGAAAAAAGCTTCTCCTTGCCATGCAGTTCCAAGAATAAGCAGAGTCCTGGGCAAGTATGGCCTTGTCAGAGCACATGTCCACATGCAGCCTCCCTCTACTTGGGGTCACCCGACCTCTCTCACTCAGCAAACGATAACCTCACAAGCTGCAGAAAAGCTCAGAAACAGAAACAAGCAAGTTAGTGCTGTGGGTCTGCATTGTACTTATTTCTGTATGAATGAGCAATGGTGTTACACAAAGAACCTCTACAGAGAGAGCTGAGGTAATGGCCTCATGACATCAGTAAATGATTTCAGCACATGAGACAAATGTACCATAGTCACTCAAGCAGTCTAAAGGATGGGGAAGGCCACAGGCGCTATAACACTAGGAGTCACTACACACTTAGAAAACTTGAATTTTCCAATTCATGGCAGTTTAGTGTAGGCATCAATAATCACATTTTAGGTTCACTGACGTCTTATTTGAGAGTCATTTGTGAAAAAAGACAAATCATTTTCCATGCCAACTGTTATCATTGCTTCCAAACTGCATGACACCATAAGTAAAGCCAAACTGTCTGAGCTTTTCCTCCTCAGACCGCTTGATCAGGCAGCTCTCAATTCTCGTCCGGTTAGTAATCCAGGAGACTATGCACCTCCCACAGGGAGAGCCCAGTGATGTGTGCCCCAGAAGAAAGCTCCACACAACACAACACACAGATTGTGGGCTGACAGCCAATGTAGAAGATTGAAGGCTGAAATGTGCTACAAGTTCTCTTAAGATATGTGTGTGTGCACACAGGAGGTTGTGTGTATGTATGTGTGTAGGGGTGTGTGTGTGTGCTTGCAGTTGTGTGCCTCTGAAGGCCAGAGGTTGTCACAGGTTCAGTGATTGGCTGGCCAGTGAGCCCCAGGAACCCACCTGCCTCCTCCCCACACAGTGCTCGGGTCACAGATGTGCGCCATTGCACTCAGCCTTTAGAATCGACCTGAGGATTCAAACTCCATTGAGCCACCCCAGCTGCTTGTCTTCTGACCCTTGTATAACTGGCCAGACACTGACTTTAAAAACATTCAATGATGGGCAATCCTATCATTGCTCCTCCTCCTCCTCACCCCTAGAATATATCCTCTTAACTTGGGTCCTCACTAGCAAAAGGAGATAGCCAGATAAAACTGTGTGATGCTCCTGAGTTAGAGGTCTCAGGTCATGGAACATGTTAAGTGGCTTCAACTGCAAAAGGGCAGGAGAAGCCAAGCCACTTTTGCTTGCTTGTTTTGTTGAGACAGGGTTTCTCTGTCTAGCCCTGGCTATTCTGAAACTTACTTTGTAGACAAGGCTGGCCTAGAACTTAAGAGATTTGTCTTCTACTGCCTCCCAAGTGTTGGGATTAAAGGTGTGCACCAAGTTGGGCAGTGGTGGCGCACGCCTTTAATTCAAGCACTTGGGAGGCAGAGACAGGCGGATTTCTGAGTTTGAGGCCAGCCTGGTCTACGGAGTGAGTTCCAGGACAGCCAGGAAACCCTGTCTCAAACAAAACAAAACAAAACAAAACAAAACAAAACAAAACAAAACAAAAGATGTGCACCACCACTGCCCAAAAGAATGGCAAATTCCACTGCTAACAAGGAAAAAGATAGCAGAACCTTAGGATACAGGTCTCCCACCTTCCCTCTCTGGAGTGAAGTACTTGTACTTGGTATATGCAGAACAGCTGAATGAGAACACCAAGATCTATCACACTGGGGGCTGTGCGAGACTGCTTGGGGAGATCACAACATCTCTTGATGGGAGAGCGTTTTCTATTTGCAACACAGATGTCCCTAATAGCATATGGAGGTGTTTCGAATCCTATTCAGAAGCCCCTAGGACAGAAGGTAAATGGACTGGAAGCCTGATCACTCTGCTCTGCTGAATCATCTCTTAGAGGACTGTATCTTTGTTATAAATTATTAACACCTGAAATGTGATCAAGAACATTATGGTACATAGTTCTTGAAGGTTTCGTAAGAACAGAGCATGCATATTTAGAAATATAGAGGCTTGCAGTAGACTGCAAAGGACTATGGTTCCATTCAGCAATGAATAGCTGGGATTTGGTTTGAGAGCTGCTAAGTGCCCTGTGACAGTGACTTTTATGAAAGGCCTGACAAACAGGTTCCCATTCCTTGAGAGCCTTCTCAATTCTTTGATGCGCTCTGTCTTCTAAGCTGGAGCCCTGAGAGCAGCCATTTACTCAGAAGCCGCGGTGCCCTGACAGAGGCTGGGAGAGGGCTGCATGTCACGCTGCTCCCACCCTTTGCCATTTACTGAAACTGAACCTTCAGCTATTCTGCAGGGAATCTGCCAACATGGATGGCTACTAGACTGAGAGCCCCCTTTGTGCCCAAGGACCCAACTTGTACACTGCACAAATGTGGAAGGGAATCCATCCAAGTCTCTGAATGAGTGGGCCTCAAGCATGCACCACTCTGGACACAAAATGCCTCATTGTGTCAGTCTGCCAGAGGTACCCTGTGTTACATTTGAGAAACACTTGAAGCCACAGAGCTATTTCTCTTTCAAACATATTGACACCACAAATGAAAGGGGAAGAAGCACACACAGCTGACGAGCACACAGCACACCCAAGTGCCCTGAGAGTCAGGCGAACCTAGAAGGACACAGTCACATGAGCATGGACCCACAAGCGAAGCTCAGCATGGCAGCTGTGACCGAGACAACCACACGGCTCCCCAGGAAAGCTCGCCAAAGCCATGGCAGGGGTTAAGAGCTGTGCTGTTCTTACAGTGGACCCAGGTTCAGTGCCCAGCACCTAGAACAGTTTGTAACTATGGTTCTAGGGGACCTGTTACCCTCTTCTGGCCTCCAAGAGCACCAGGAATGAACACAGTATACGTAGATACATGCAAGCAAAACTCACATCCATAAAATAAAAATAAACAAATAATTGAAAGAATATTGTCTGGTATTTGAGCTAAAGAAAAAATAAGTCTTTTTATTTGTTTGTTTTCATAAATTTGGCAAAACATTCTGAACAGGAAAGAAACTTGAGGTTCCTTGGATGTGAAATTTTAACTCCTAAATTTACACTGGGAGGAATAAATTCCAAGTCTGGTAGTGGGGAGGGAGGGAAATCTATTTCCCACTTACTTCTGGATCTCACATAAAAAAGAACACTTTAAAGATATAAAGATGTATTAACAGATATCTATTTTTTTCAGATCTATTTCAAATTTGTATTATTATACTCTTAAAATCTCTAACAGCACCCAGAATTCTGTTCCAAGTCTACCCACTCCTATGCTGGCTGTTAAGATAAAACATCAATTGAGGAGACTAATGGGTTAAATCTATAACAAGAGATCACATTTGGAGACACAAAACATCCATTTCCTCACAAAAGGGCCTGTGCTTGTGCTTGCTGCTGACATGAGTGTGGGTGACATGAGTGTGGGTGTCGTAGGCACAGCGCCGAGGCTCAGAAGGAAGCAGTCTGCAGAGGCCTTGGGGTCTTGGCGTGTGCTGCTCACCGGCCCCTTTAAAGTGCACTCCTTAGGTTCACTTGATACATGGGGAGTTCCAGGTCCCACCTCAGAAGGAATATTTCCAAATGCCATCCAGTAACTGTCGAAGTGGAAGGGTGACACACCTACCTGGAGGTGTGCAGGCATCCGCAGGAGACTGGACAAATGTGGATCGCCTCTTGGTGGGCATGGGCAAAGCCATTTTCTGTTCTTTGTGTTTTGCCAGAGCAGCTTGGACGGCTTCCGTGTGGATATCTGGAAAGTTAAACACATGAACATTTGCACTCAGACGGGGTCATGACCTCTGAGGGATGAGCTCCTAGTACTCGGGCTGTTACAAATGCCAAGCAGGTTTAGGGTTTTATTTATCTTTTGAGTCAGATCAATTAAAATAAAACCAAAGATAGAAACAAGAGAAGTCAAGGGTAATTTCAGAGAATGACCGATTGTATGTGTGACGGGGCAAAGGGCTGTTGAGGGGCGGAGTCCAGCGAGCATCTGTGCCCACGGGGAGCTCTGGCTCTACGCACACTGGAGTTAATTCTAAGGAGATAATTAGACACATCCTAAATCGAGGATGCTGAATTAGAGCACTTCCAGCGACAGCAGCTTAGGGTATGCTGAGCAGTCAGAGAGCCTGGCTGAGACACCTGCTTTTGTGCCACAGGAACAGAAGGGGCCACACTGGGCTAGAAAGTCACAAGGGCACACATGACATATAGGCCAGTCTGCACACAACTTACACGAGTCATAGGAACCTTAAAATTAACATATTCCAAACAGAACTCTGGATTCTCCACACCAACTACAAAATGGATTGTCACTCTGCAGAAAGCATGATGCAGTCTGCGCTGCTCTGTGGAAGACTTCTTACAAGACATTCAACTTGGACCTCTGGCCTCCCCTCCCATGCACTCACAAGTACAAACCCATTCACACCAATACAAACACCTGCATACACAAGCATGTACACGTGCCCATCACACAGAGACTAACAGGAAAGGAAGGATGTTCTCACAGATCCTACTGAGGAGGGTCAGACTCCATGCGCTTCCCAGCTGACCATCTCTCCTTGCCCAGGAATGGCTTCCGCCACATCCTGCCAGGCATCTCTGCTCTGGAAGTGTGACCTCAGATGAGCAGCTGGTCCAATCAGATCCTTCTTTGGGGGAACTTAAACTCTGAATCAGAAAGTGTAGGTACTAGAGCAGATTTGAGTTAATGACAATGACCCAGAAAGGAGAGATTCTGAACTTCAAGTGAGATCCCTGGAGTTTTCTCCTTTCCTTTCTCAGTCATTTCCTCCTGTGACCTACACTAGCTAAGTAGCCTGAATCAGCAGCTGTTTGTATAACCAAGCCAGCCCCAACTAACACATATGTATTGATTATTTGGGAATTTCACATAATGTACCCCAATCACTCAATCACTCTTTCTTCCCCCTCCTCCCTCCCAGGTCTGCTCCCCTGACTCTTATGGTTCCCCCACTCATTAAAAAAAAAAAAGATTTAAAAAAGTCCAATTTAAGTTGTCCATAAAGTCACTAGAGCATGGTTAAACTCCCAGTAGCTAGCCTCTTAAAGAAAAGTGAGTACCTCACCACTGCAACCCCCACCGGTAACCATGTATACTGCAAACCTAACTCCAGCATCCTTATCACAATATTTCAAAATTCTCTTTCATGACTTGCTGTCTAGGTTGTTACTTTTCAAGGGAGACATGGCAGGGGAGTCACAGAAGCTTATGTTTCTCTTCCTCAATGCTGAGCCCGCGGTCATAGATACAGGGGCAGGAGAAGCTTCCTTGCCCTTTAAAGTCAACAGGAGCGTGGTTCATGGACTTTCACATGATACCTGAAGAAAGCACAGACCATGGATGCCCACATGGCCTCCAGCATCCGTATGTGCTGTAAACCTTGGCATGGGCTCTGGTGGCACTACAGGTCATGGTCACCAACATGGTCTGTGGCGGCAGGCTGACCCACAGACATCTGCATGGCCTTTTGTAGAAACACCAGCCATCCTCCCCAGCCCCTGCCGCAGGATACTGCAGCAGGCCATGAACCCAAATACAGCCCCCAGAGACAGCACAGGCCACAGACATCAACAAGGCCTCAGAGATGGAGGCAGCTGAGCTTTTCTCCAGAGCACATGCAGTGCTGCATTCCTCCATTCCGTTGCTGCATTCCATTGCAGGGGCACTGGACACTGCAGCACGTCACTCAGTCCAGCTCTGCCACACAGCTCTCCATGCAGACACTCATCGCCACAGGCTACTGGTCTCTGATCTCTAAAGCACTGTAAGTAACTACTAGACCACTGCTGAGACTTCAGGTCTTTATCTTTGGTGCTGATGACGTGCTCCCCTTCTGGTTCTGCAGCACTGACTCTTCCTAGCAGCCCAGAAGCTCACACATGGAGTAGGTGTTGGGACGGACTGTCTCTAAGTGCTGGATCTGGGCCTGGATGGATGGCAGCTGAGTTGGTCAAGCCTCACCCCACCCACCACCCAGCCTGCACTGAGCAGGATCTTCCGGGCAGCCACCCCTGCACAGCCCAAATAAAAACGCTTGCTGTGTAAACAGCTCTATAGCATAACTTTAAAAGGCTCCATAGTACTTCACTGAATTAATAGATTATCATTTAAGCAATCCTTTAATATCAAATATCAGGTTGCTTCCATTTTTCTTACTACTGTTCACAACAAGGGAGGTTGAACATTTTTAGTTTAGGATTCATCTAACTATTTTCTCAGGATGAACTCTAAGGAGAGGAATAAGATTGATGACTGTGCACTTCTTACTAATAGGCTTACCTAGTCTGGAGACGAGGCACAGGGGTCTGTGCATGCTAGGCACTCTTCAACTATGTTACATCCTTAATTTGCTTTATTATGTCATGAAAAATATTCCTGCTTTTCTATCAGCAGAGCGTCTAAGCACGCTCATGTCCCCATAGTCTTCATGTTCATGTGTGTATGTGAGTGTTTGTGCATGTGCCTGTGCATACCAGGGGTCCACTCAGGCATTTATATCTCTTTTCAATTTTCTTTTTCAATTTCTGTTTCTCATTTACAGAGGACTTAAAAGAATGTATTGTATGCTTTTTTTTTTGGGGGGGGGCGCTGGTTTTTTGAAACAGGGTTTCTCTGTGTAGCCCTGGCTGTCCTGGAACTCACTCTGTAGACCAGGCTGGCCTCGAACTCAGAAATCCGCCTGCCTCTGCCTCCCAAGTGCTGGGATTAAAGGCGTGCGCCACCACTGCCCAGTATATTGTATGTTTTTAAGACATTCTTACTTCAATTATTTGTCTGTTTGGGCTGTATATGGATAAACTTACAATGATTTGAATGAGAATGGCCCCCATAGGCTCTTATGTTTGAATACTTGACCCCTAGTTGGTGGAATTCTTTGGGAAGGAATGGGAAGTGTGGCCTTGTTGGAGGTGTATCCCTGGGAATGGGAGGTGTGGCCTTGTTGGAGGAAGTGTCATCCTGGGGGTGGGCTTCATTAACATCATTCCCAGGGAGTTCTCTGCCTCATGATTGTGTTTCAAGATGTGAGCTCCCAGCTTCTGCTCCAGCGACACAAGGGCCATGGAGTCAACCTCTGCCACTGTCTATCTCGGTAAATGGTTTCTTTTATAAGATTTTTAAAAAAATATTTATGTAAGTTGCCTTGGTCATGGCATCGTCACAGTGGTAGCGCAGTACCTATGGTGCCCAGGTGCTCACGTAGACGTGAGACCAGCTCATTCCTACTCCTGTGTGGGTCCCAACAAGCCTGCCCTGTTGTTCTGTGTAGGATTACCCCACAGACTTCATGGGTCTTTCTGTCAACAGTAAGAAGAATGAGCTGTGGGGAGCTCTGGGGCCAAGCACTTGCTTGCCTGGAATGCATCAATCCTACCTAAATTCCTGAAATCACCAAGATGAGAAAAAAGTAATAATATATTATGAAAACAGTTTAAACAGACAACACTAATTAAGAACTTTTCAAGACACACTAGCTCAATAGTTGGATATACTTTTGTCTCAAGTTTCTGTACCTATGAACATTAACTAATGCTCGGTCTCCTGCATGCTGGGATTATAGGCATGCACTAGCTTCCATGCCCAGTTTGGGATATTACTCCAAACTGTATCTCCAAAAGTATTTCTACATGTGATATGAAATGGGAGAGCAAAGGCACCCCCTTGTCTTCCCCCCACCCCTCCACAACTGCTGAAATACCTTTGGGAGGCTTGAACCACAGAGTAGGAGTCACAGCATCATGTCCGAGAACACTGTCCCTCATGAGAACCCTTGCCCAGACACTGGTCAAAGGAGATCTTCCCAGTTACTCTAGCCAAGATTTCTATTAATAGAAACACAGCAGCCCTCCTAACAGAATGGGACAATTCAACAATACAGAATTCATCTTGATCTCTGATAAGGAAATCACTTCCCAAGTTTAGTCCCTAGACAAAGCTGACTTTGGATTTCCAGGCCAGAAGTCATGGAAGCTGAGTATTGTTTTCCAGCACTAATGTCTGGGTGATGCTAATATAGCCTTGTGGTGGGCTGAACATGCTTGGCCCATGGGAAATGGTACTAGTAGACAGTGTGGCCTTGCTGGAAGGAGTGTTGTCACTGTGCGGGGGTGGGCTCTGGGGTTCCTATGCTCAAGCTCCACCCAGTGTGGAAGAGACCATCCTCCTGGCTGCTTGCAGAAGACAGTCCCCTTTTGGCTCTCTGTGGATCAGACGTTAAACTGTCAGCTCCTTCTCTAGCACCATGTCTACCTGGACACTGTCATCCTTCTCACCATGATGATAATGGACTGAACCTCTGAAACTGTAAGCCAGTCCCAATTAAATGTCCTTTATAGGAGTTGCCTTGGTCATGGTGCCTCTTCACAGCAAGGAAACCCTAACTAAGACAGAAGTTGGTACCAGGGACGGGGGTACTTCTGTGATAGGCCTGACCATGTTTTTGTTTGGAGGTATATGGATTTAGGGATTTCGGAAAGCAGTGGAACGCTTTAAGTGGGGCTTAATGGTCTGTCCTAGTAGGAACATGGAAGACATTGGTGCTGAGGGTTATTTGAACTGTGGGGTCCTGGCTCTAGAGGTTTCCAAGGAGAATGTTAGTATGTGGCCTAGAGACTAGCTTTGTGATAGCTGAAGTATGTGGCTGCTTTTTGCACTTCTCTGAAGAGTCTACCTAAGGCTAAAGTGAAGAGCTTTAGATTCATTGTAGTAGCAAATGAAAACTCAGAACAGCCTGGCATAAATTCTGTTGTGTAGTTACTAAAGTTCACTCTTATGAAGAACGTTTTTATGAAAAGGAGCAAGCTGAGAAAGGAAAAATACAAAATGTATGGCTCAAGTATTAAAGGGGAATCAGGAAGTGGAATGAAACTGAATCCTGTGTTCAAAGAGATAAACAGATTAAAGGACTGGTGACCTCAGGGCAAGATCCCTCTGAGCTAAGTTTATTGTTTATGTGTTTGCAGTTGAACAAGAGATCATTGTGTCTAGGCACTGTTATTACCAGGTTACAATCCAGAAATGAAAGGTATACCTGTGATCTGGATCTTGAAGCTGAAAGACACAGGCTTCTTGAGGCATAGTGGTCATGAAAAGCTTAGTTCCAGGCATGGTGGTACAGGCCTTTAATCTCAAAACACAGAGGCAAGTAGATCTCTGACTTGAAGACCAGCCTGGTACATAGCAAGTTCCAGGTAAAAGAAAGCTAAGGTTCAGGAATGGTGGTACACACCTTTAATCCCAGCAGTCAGGAAACAGGCATGCAAATCTGAGTTTGAGGTCAACCTACAGAGCAAGTTCCAGGACAGCAAGCTTATGCAGTGAAGGAGTTGGAAAACAGAGAGCTGGTGATAATGTAATAGAACAAGGGGGCCTTGTTCCAGCCCCAGCAAGCAGCAGATCTTGGTCACTTCAGCCATGTGGCTCTGGCTTTAGAGTCAAGAGTAGAAGGGGTTACTGGGACAGTTGATGTTGGTTAGCTGGAGCTAAGAAATTACTGGTGATTAAGAAGAGATGAGTGTCACTGAGGTGAAATCTTCTGGAAAGTATTTTTGGAGAGCACAAAAGAAATTGTGTTCAGAGATAGCCAAGGTTGCACCTTGTGCTGCAGCTGTACTTGGTAAAGAGTAAGAGCCATCCAGGTGGTACTGATTTTGAAGGCATGAAGGGGTCATGAAGAGCAGCCGAGGCCTGGCACTGTGAGAGGCCAGGGAAGGCCATTGGTGAAGGTGCAGCCTCAGCTGCAGTCGATGGCCCAGGACTGAAGGGGTCATGCAAAGGAGCTGGAGGTTGGCACCATGAAGAGAGCCTATGAGAGGCTATTGGTGAAGCCTAGTTGCAGCGGAAGATCCCAACATATTGGAGACGCCAGTACCACAGGATCAACACCAAGAACAGCAGCAGCAGTGGAGTGGAGTCAACCAGAGCCTAGTGTGCTACAGAGGGCAGAGCTGGAGAAGTGATGCCAGCCCTTTGGAGGAGCCTAGAAGATCATGGGTGGATCCAGACATTTGAACAAGAAGCTGTAAAGTTGAAGTTGCCTTGGAGACCCCAAGATGTTAGAGATGCCAGAGCTGTGGGAGACCTGCTGAGGAAAGCTGCTAACAGGGAATGGAAGCAGCCCAGGAGAAATAAGTTTCAGTCAACAAAGATGAAAGGAGTTGGAGATCTGAAGACTGGTTTGACATCAGCCATGGAGATGCAGAGTTTGGAGTTCACCCAGCTGAATTTTGGTCTCATTTTGGTGCAGTATTTCGAATGGTAATGTGATATTGGAAGTATGTGATTTGTTTTTTGCTTTTGATTTTATAGGGGATTACAGTTATGTGATTGCATGAATCTCAGAAGAGACTTTGAATTTTGGCCTTTTAATATTGAGACTGTTATAGACTATGGAGACTTTTGAAGTTGGACTAAACGTATTTTACATTATGCTATATCTAGGAATGGCCCTCATACCTATGGGTGCCAGAGAGTGGAATGTGGTGGTTTGAATATGCTGGGCCTATGGAAAGTGGCACCATTAGAAGGTATGGCCTTGTAGGAGTAGGTGTGGCCTTGTTGGAGGACAGTGTCACAGTGGGGATGGGCTTGGAGGCTCCTATGCTCAAGCTCCACCCAGTGTGGAAGAGACCATCCTCCTGGCTGCCTGTGGAAGGAAGGCAGTCTCCTTCTGGCTCTCTGTGGATCAAGATGTAGAACTGTCAGCTCCTTCTCCAACACCATGCTTCCTGTCATGATGATAATGGACTGAACCTCTGAAACTTAAGCCAGCCCCAGTTAAATGTTGCCCTTTATAAGACTTACCTTGGCCATGGTGTTTGTTCACAGCAGAAAAACCCTAACTAAGACAGCCCTGAAAGTCCTGTGTTTTATTGTTTCACTTGAGGTGGCTAATTTCTCAAAAGACTAACATTAAAGGCATTGTTAGATTGACCTTCTATTAAATCACATTCCACTGTAAGCATTAACTAAGTGTTTTCTGCAGCTGGGAACATATCACACATGTGCAAAAAGGTAGATCACTTCTTAATGGTCAGGAAAAAGGAACTTTGTTTGTTGGTTTGTTTGTTGAGACAGGGTTTCTCTGGGTAGCCCTGGCTGTGCTGGAACTTTGTAGACCAGGTGTGCTTAGAAATCAGAGATCTGCCTCTCTGCCACTCAAGTGATGAGATTAAAAGCCTGTGCTACTACTTCCAAGTGACAATGAGGTAATATTAAGCAAAATGTTTAGGTCCCTTGGCCTAAGCACTAAGAATAGGCCCAAGAATCTAAACTCTGAAAAGCAAGGGCTGGAGAGACGGCTTGCCAACTAAGATCACTGACTGCTGTTATGGGAGACCATGTCCACCACCAACACATCAACTCACAATGGTCTGTAACTCCAGTTCCAGGCAGCCCAACGTCCTTTTCTGGCCTCCAAAGACACTAGGCACACATGATCTATATACATACATGCAAGCAGAACACGAAAACACATAGAATAAATAAACTCTAAGAACATAAGCATTTCCACTTGTACCTGAGCCATCAGCAGAAAGGCTGGAGCTGTGGCTGGAGCGTCACAGGTGCCAAGGAGCCCGAGCAAACAGCTTCCACTCAGCCACACCTGCCAGCGTCAGATTATCAACCCTCTCTGTGCACCTCACTTCATTCTGAATTGCAAGTTTTACTCAACACCCCTTACGCTCCTGAGCTATTCTGCATGTGGCATGTAGTACAACCCTTCCCATCTGCAGAGATAAGGAGGTGGAAGTTGCCCTCTCATCCTCTCCTGTCCCCTTCCCTCCTGTCAGCAGTTGCTGTTGGTTTCAAAGATCCCAGAATTCTCCAATGTGCTGAGAGTTTTCACGGCTAGACAGCTGAACAACTCCCAATATCCTGAACACAGCGGTCTCTGTCTACGTGCTCTACTCACTTGCCTTGTTATGTCCATGACAATGTCACAACACTCTCTCAGCTCCTCAGATTTCTTTTTAATGTTAGGAAGGTGCTTTAAACAAAACAATTATTTATTTTATGTGTATGAGTGTTTTACCACACTCATGCATGTGTATGCCACTGGAGGCCAGATGAGGGTATTGGATCCACTAGTACTGGAGTTACAGACGGCTGTGAGCTACTATGTGAGTGCTGGGAATTGAAATTGGGTTCTTTGGATGAGCAACAAGTGCTCTTAACCACTGAGCCATCTTTTCAGCCCTTCCAGGATTAAAAAAAGAAAAGATTCATTTTACTTTTGTGTTTTGTGTTGTGTGTTTGCATATATATATGTGGGGGGGGTGCCCTTGGAGGCAGCAGAACAGGGTCCGAACCTCTAGATCTATAGTTACAGGCGTGTCAGCCACGTGATGTGAGCTGAGAACCACATGAGGGCCTCCACAGGGGCAACAAGTGCTAGCAGTCACTGAGCCACAGACATTATCCTGTCAATCACCTTTTCTTCCCTCCTTACTGGCCTTTTTCTGGCTAATTTCCTCCCTCCCACAAAGTCCCAGTGAGATAAATACCAGCCTGACAACTCAGTTCTTAACACCGCCTTGCATTTAACCAAATACTTGATTCACAGACTATGCTTTCTAACAGCTGGGGAATTTTGAAAACATGTTTCAACATGGCAGGGCCTGGAGATCACAAATTGGTTTCTGCAAGATAAAGTCAAAACTTTGTATCACCTAATCTGTTCACGAAGTCCTTTTCCATAAGCAATCACTGTGGACACAGAATGTAGAGAATCGTCTCCTTGGCTCCTTCAACCAACCCGTTTATAATCTATCAACAACACGTCAAGAAAGAAAGAAAACCAGAGGAGAAAAAATGCTCCAGGAGTTTAGAAATGAGAATTATAAATGCCCAAACCCTTCTGCTTTGGTTAGGGCATACTGCAGAACTGGAGTAAACCTCAAAAGGTGACAGTGGTACCTAGGAAATCAGGGTTGCCTGGCAACAAACAAGATCTCTGGATAAGTTCAGTAGGTACTAGACATACTGTTGAATGAATGAACACAATCTCCTGGCACAAAGGAAAGCAGCACATCAAACATGAGGGGTGCTCAGGAAATACAATTCACACTGCCCAGGACACATGGTTCACAATGCCCAAAACACACAGTTCACACTGCTCAGGACAAATGGTTTACACTGTTCAGGGCAAACAGTTCACACTGCTCAGAACACATGGTTCACAGAGCCCAGGACACAGAGTTCACACTGCCCAGGACTCAGGAAACGCAGTGTACATTACAGGCAGAAAAACTACAATTCCTTCTCACCTGATCGGTATCTCTCATCTCTTGCACCTCCAGAACGTGAACGGTGGTACTTGGAAGGTGCGGAAGTCTGAGCTGCTGTGGGAGCGGAGGTTTGGTTTCTTTCTTTCTGTCCTGTGGAATCAGTTTCTAAAAGAGGAAGTTTGGAAGATGGTTATCCAATGGCAACAATGGGGAGGTGATATGTTCTGAACACTGAGCATTCTTACAACAGCTGGAAGTAGTTCTCATCCCCTATCTATAGTAAACAGAGGTTAAGTTAGGCGCATAATGTAGATGTGAAAGCCACAGGCCAAAAAATTACCTTATAGCTGTAACTGTCAACAGACTGATAGTAAAGAAACAGTAAGACAATAAATGTGTAAAAAGTCATCCTTGAAACTGGCCCACCAAACAGTTAAGTAAAAAACAACAAGGTTGTGTGCATTTGCTGTTCGGTTTGGGTTTTGGGTTTTGGGTTTTTTGCCCGACCCCAATCCCTGCAGTGCTGAGAATCAAGCTCAGGCCTCACATGAGCAAGGTACTGTTCCGCCACTGAGATACATCCCCAAGTCTGGATTGTTTGTATTTGAGAGAAGGGGTGGGGTGCCTTTTATGATCCATCTAGAGATAGATGTTCCTTAATGGTTCCTGTTGCTGGAATTCTCACCGACAGCTCCTTAGCTGAGCAGAGCATGGCACAGCCGTGGACTGTAAGCCTGGCCTGTCTAATACACTCAGCGTGCTGCAGTTCAGCTAAGCTGCAGCCCTGCTCAGGTTCACCTGGCCTTGGGCTCCTGACTCCGTCGCCCTCCTCTACTCCCAGGTATTGCCCTTTAACACTGCACACAGATAACACGTTTTAAGTGTCTACGGTTGTAAACTGGCCTACATTCTCAATAATCCACTTCAAATAAGAGCTACATATTTTTTTTTTAAGTTTAGTTTTTCAAGGCAAGGTTTCTCTGTATCCCTGGCCGTCCTGGAACTCACTCTGTACACCAGGCAGGCCTCAAACTCACAGAGATCTGCCTGCCTCTGCCTCCTGAGTGCTGGGATTAAAGGCATGCGACACCACCAACTGGCTGTCTAAAATTCTTAATATATTCTCCATATTTTCTTCAACAGACTATATAGCTCCTGGGCCTATTATACCTATTACCTGGATTTTGTTTTGTTTTGAAACAGGGTCTTTGTGTAGCCCAGACTTGCCTAGAATCTGGAATTCTCTCATCTCAGCCTTTTCAGTGCTGAGATCAGAATGTACCACCAAACCAAGCTACACTGATTTTTCTTTTCTTTTGCTTTTTGAGACAGAGTCTCATGTCTTCCAGGAGTTAACTTGCTATGCAGGCGAAGCTGACATTGAACTCCTGATCTTTCCAAGTGCAACTAGGATTAGTGTATGCTACCATGGTGACGCAGAGTCTGTCATCACAAACAGATTTATTGGGACATAAGGTGTGGTGGTTTGAATATGCTTGGCCCAGGGAATGGCATTATTTGGAGTAGGTGTGGCCTTGTTGGAGTAGGTGTGCCACTGTGGGTGTGGGCTTTAAGATCCTTGTCCTAGCTGCCTGGAAGCCAGTCTTCTCCTAGTGTCCTTCAGATGAAGATGTAGAACTCTTAGCTCTTCCAGCGCCATGCCTGCCTGAACACTGTCATGTTCCTGCCCTGATGATAATGGACTGAACCTCTGAACCTGTAAGCCAGCCCCAATTAAATGTTGTCCTTATAAGAGTTGCCTTGGTCATGGTGTCTGTTCACAGCAGTAAAACCCTAACTAAGACAGAGTTGCCTAGGTCATGCTGTCTGTTCACAGCAGTAAAACTGTAACCAAGACAGTAGGAGTAGTCATTTACAGTGTCTATGGCTGTTTTCATTCTGTACAGGCAGAACTGAGTAGCTATGACAGAGACTGTAAGTTGTTGAAGCCTAAAAGACATTGGCCCTGTACAGAAAACCTTTTCCAAACCCTAACCCACAATAATAAAATCAACATTTAAATTTTTGTGCCTGAAAGCACATACAAATTTCATTTTATTTCTCATTCTGTGAAATAAGCCTGCAAAGCCAGTCCTCCTGCCCCTTTAACAGAGGGAGACTGGCTGGCTAGCTGGAAGCTGCAGAGCTTGGCAGACTCTGGTTGGGCTACCTCTGCTGGTTCTCAAACAAAAGGCTATAAACAGAACTACAGGAAATCTCCCCAAGACCTTTAAAAAGGAAAGTGATGGGGGATTAGCAAGTCAGGTCAGGAGCACCAAATGCTTAGGGATCCAGAATCAGTAGTTAGTAAAGAGGGAAAACATCCAACCCCCAACCCCAAGTACCACACCACTGTCCCGCACGCACAGAAAAGACTGCAAAAGCCACTTGCCTGAGAAGGTACTTGAAATACAGTCCAACCAACTTTAAATAGAGAACAAAAAATAGAAAGCAGCTATTTTTATTTTTACAGTCAGATGATGTATACAGGAAGGAAATCAAATTAGCACGCATGAGCTACTTTGTAAATATGCACAGGGAAAATGGTTTCAGGTAGCACACTGATCCTTAAAACATGTTCTTACTGGCTTGGAGGATTCTGTTTGTTTAAGTTGGATTGTTTGTTTTTTTTTTTTTTTCTTTCTTTCTTTCTTTCTTTCTTTCTTTCTTTCTTTCTTTTTTTGAGGGGCCATATAAAACTACAATTGTATTACCTACTGCTGGTTATTTTACTGATCAAATAGCATAACAAATCACTCCAAGAAACATGATGTTTCCAAACTGTATAGTTAATGGTTTAAGTGTTAAAAAGAATGAATGTAAATTCTTACTTAAAAGAGGAGACATACAGATCTAAGTATTCTTTACTGTCTTTCTCAAATATGTTTCTGCTTTATTTTTTGATGTAACTAATTAAAAAGGAGAAAAATAATGTAGGTTAAAGATAAAAAAAACTGCCACAAAGAAGTGACAGGCATAAATCTTGGAAAAACCAGAAGAGAGCACACTAAATAAAAATGGGGTCAGCGATGTACAGGCCAGAGCACAAGTGAACGGACACCGGAGACGAAGTCCGCACGGCTCACTACCAAGTAATAAGCAAGTTTCTGTCCCCTCAGGAATGCTTCTAAGTCAACTCATTAGCCCAAGGTCTAAAACTATGACAATTATATTTTAATTTGTCAGAAATAAACCCAAAAGTTCTATTTACTGTTTCAATAAGTATGCCCAGCACATAATACCATACAGACATAGATTTATGTCAGAATAAACCGGGTTCACATGAGTAATGCATCTGCTCCAACTTGACAAGACATTGTAAAAGCAGCCACAAAAGTTGATCCACAACCATCTGATTAGCATTCAGGAGGCTGAGGCAGGAGGACTGCTGTGAGTTTGAGATCATCCTAGGCTATAAAGACAACAAAAGACACCAGCAATATGGCTCAGTGGTCAAATGTGTTTGCCACTACATCTCACAGCCAGAGTCCAATTTCCAAGACCCACACGGCAGGAGAGAACTGACTCCTGCAAGTTTTCCTCTGACCACACACACACACACACACACACACACACACACACACTCACCAAACAAACAGTAAATATAAAAACCAAGAGTGAAGCAGACTTCCAGGAGGAACTGTGAATCCACCAGGAGAACCTAGCACAGCCCAGAAAGCTTATCTTTCTGAAATGGGAGCAATCCCCCACTATGCACTTTATCAACTTTTATTTCTAGGTTCTGCATTGACACGGGCTGGCTCCAGAGTGCTGGGATTACAGATGTGCACTACTGTGTACAGCTAAAGTGCTTTTGCTGAATGTAAAACCAGATGTTCATTATAGGACATTAAGGGAATACCAAGGAAGAAAATGAAAGTGATATTGATTCTCTTAAAACTAAAGGCTATGACCTATCAAACTAAACTATGTTCCTAGATAGAAGGTGGCTCTGAGCAGAGCTTAGTTCTGCCTCTCCCACAGGAGCTGGCAGTGAACATGAACTGGGGGCTCTCCACAGGAACTGGCAGTGAACATGAACTGGGGGCTCTCCACAGGAACTGGCAGTGAACAAGTACTGGGGGAGGAGAAGAAAGAAACAGTGTTCTGGGCAGATCACAGGAATGCTGGAGGGTCACCACACTCCACCTGCAAGTGTACCAATTAACAGATGAAACTGGAAATAACACACCCCCAGGCCTTATCAAGGAGAGGACACAGGGGTCTGAGGGCATGGGGGGGAGGAGGGGCAGAGCCCTATCTACCAAGCAGGCAGGCGAGATGTTGCCCTGTGGTGGAATATCCCTGTCCAACCACATCTCAGGAGTTACTTGGAGAACTGCAATACAAGGTCCTGTGTTTGAGATAAAGTGTGTAATTTTACTGCCAGGGTAAGAAAAAGCTAAAGTCAAATGTGGAATTCACTATATAGAGCAACATAACCAAATAATCTATGAATTAAAGTGAAAAACTCAGACCCCTTGTCTGAACAAAGTCACTTTCTGTATGATGAAGACGAGGCGGGCCCTGTGGTGGCGAGCTGAGATGCGGCAGAGCTCTTCCCCTCGCACTGTGTAGTCTATAGACATACGGGTACTTATAAAACCCAAGGAATCGGAAGGGCACTAAGTATAAAGGCTGGACTAGAGGCTGCAGCCTTACAAATGAAGCCTCCACTCCCAGTGTGAATTTAACAGAGCAGCTCTTCAGGCAGCTATGCGAAGCAGCCACTAGGGGTCACCAGTACCTTTAAATGGTGATGGTAGGTTTGGTACATGTCTTTTTTTTTTTTTTTAATTCAACTAGGTTTTAAATTCTTCAGAGCATTCCTTTTCAACAATCAACATGCACATAACTACTTGTTGTTCTTCAGAAAGTGGGAGAGTCTTCTGTGTGTCTACTGTTTGAACTTAATGACATAGGGATCACAAAAAGGAACCAATATTTAATAGTACAAAACAGCACACCTTTCCCACCCAGGAACACAGGAGAAAGCCAATTCAGTTCTTACCCCTGACTGCCTATGGCTTCAGAGATATTCACACACGGAGGAGAAGCAGTGTGAAGCCAGGCAGCTCGGAGACAAACCACGGGACAAAACACTCACACTGTAAAGGAGGTCAGGCAGATGTGCTCTCAGTGGTGTCCAAACAAGGAAC
Organism: Grammomys surdaster; assembly: GCF_004785775.1. Lineage (NCBI taxonomy): Eukaryota > Metazoa > Chordata > Mammalia > Rodentia > Muridae > Grammomys > Grammomys surdaster. The sequence goes on from NW_021620574.1 coordinate 192,704, forward strand.
GTGAGGTAATGAGCATCAGGGCTCATGTTTTTAAACCTGCACACTCCTTATAAACTTCACACATGTGCACAGTGCACTCTGGCTACTTACACCTCTGCCCCACCCTCAGCCCCTACCCCACGGTGTTGCTGAAAAAGAAAAGAGCAAGGCTCTCTGGCCCACATGACCATGAATTCAACATCCAGGAGTTTCAGGAAAGATGCACAATTAAAGGGGACACTGGAGCAGGACCTAACTGGGCATGGAGAAGGAGAAGCCACCTCCTTCTCCCAGTGTGATGTGCACAGCACACCAGTAATGGGGTAGAAACCTTGATAGGGACAAGGATGATTGCTGGTGTGAACAGGCGACTCACTGAACAGAACGGTGCTGGGAGAAAAGAGAAGCCTCAGTGCTCTAAGCCCGGTGCTCTCTGAACCCTTCCCTCCCTCTTTCCCTCTCCCCTCCCTTTCCATCTCTCTGAACTCTCTCCCTCCCTCCTTTCCTCTTCCTCCCTTTCCATCTGTAATGAGACAAGATCAAGGCTATACGGAACAGAGAAGCCTTGATCACTTTGTAGCCCTCAAACTCAGGATCCTCCTGCCTCAGCCTTCCAAGTGCAGACATTACAGGCTTTCTAGTCCATCCCATCTCATCTGTGTAGTAACATTGACTGGCAGATGCTATTAACAAAGTTAGGAGGTCCCTCACAGATGTGCCTTCAGAAGAGTGTGCCAGCTGTCACCTGAGTCCTTATTCAAGGCCACTGCTCTCCTCCTCACCCTGTTCAAGGACAGATGAAGCTGCCCAAGTCCCTCTGGGCCTCTGCTGGGGAGCTAAGGCCCTGGGCCTTGCTGAGACCCTCCAATCTGGGGAAAAGAGGCCTGTGAGTAGATGAGTTCCCGACCTGGAAAGGCAGAGGTCAGCAGTCCTGGTTAAGTGCCTGGACAGATCCTGACCAGAGATTTTTCTGGGCTACAGGCAACCAGGAAAATGGCTATGCTAGAGACTAAGGGGACACTTTAGGAACTTCACTCTGTGAATCCAAGAGTGTCTTGTGAGGCAATTAGAATGGGTTCCACCTTCAGGATTCACCAGAGGGGCAGAAGAGAAGTGGGCTGAGCAGCAGGTCAGCATTAAGGGCTGCATACTGAGACTAGCTCACAGTAGCACCCAAAGGCCTTCACTTTCAAAAGTGAATACTGGACCACTTCTCTCAATGCCTAACTTCCTGTGGGCTCTTGGAAATTCAGGGGGAAAAAGAAGCCCTGAGGGAAAGAACTAGACTTCCTTCTGATAAGATGCGTGGAGTAGATACAGTGATATGCATCCAGTCATGGCAAGTACTCACGCCCACAAACAGCACCGGACTAGAGTGGAAGCTGCAGTCTTCCTATAATGTCAGAAGCCTTACCTGCAAAGAAGCTGCTACAACAGAATGAGATGAACGGAATGACTCCACAGCGGGGAGCTCCCAGGTCTCAGAAGCATGCACAGGCCTACTGAACTGTACTCCAAACATCACCTCTGGTTTCAGTAACTGGATTGTCCAGCCCCTCCAAATTTCTCCAGCACTCATTTAGAACTCTAGAATGGTGTGGTTTTTGATCTTTGGCACCCAATCCACGTAAGAACCTTCCTGTGCACTCAACGGTAGAGAGGTAGAGGTCGGAGCCGCTCTTACTCTTCCCGCGCTCCTGCAGTGACGGGCTTCGGGCTTTTACATCAAGGTTCCTAACAATTTAGTTAAAGTGAATAACCAAGCTCTTGCTGGAACCCTCACATCTACCACTGATGGAGGGAGGCTGGGATTAAAAACGACATATCAATTTAAAGATTAGGACATTGATTGAATATTATGATTCAAACTCCTGCTTAATGGGCTGGGGAAAGGCTCAGGGCGAAGCTGTCTGTAATTTCAGGGGACGCCTTCTTCAGGGAGACGGGGTGGAGACTAGAGTTTGGGGTGGGATGGGGAGAGGGTGTCCTTAGAAGCTTGTGGGCCAACTAGCTTGGTTTAAGCAGTGGCAAATAACAAAAGGAGAGCCTGTCTGGAATTGGAAGGTGACACCCAAGGCTGTCCTCTGATCTCCTTATATGGGCACTCACTCACATACATATACGTGTGTGCACATCACAAGCCCCAAAGCAAATCCTGCCTACTAATGTCCACAAAGTCGTATGTTTTATAAAAAACAAACCATGACTCTGCTTTCATATTCGTACAGGAAGCTGTTAGGGAAAATGATGTGTTAGGCTCTTCTTGATAGTCTGGGGCGGGGGGGGGGGTGGTGGGGCTAAACCACAAAATATTTCCTTTGTTTCTATTAACACAATCATATAGACACTCGTACAGGCTTGAGGCAGAAACCAATGTGGCAGAGCTGTGATGAAAGGCACATGACTGAGGGGCTGCTGTGCAGCTGCCTATGCACAGGACACTGAGGAGTAAATCCCCTCCAACAAACAATGGCCCCACCCAAGACTGACAAAATAAAAACCTTTGCTCACTAGAACTTCTTCCTGGCATAAGCTACAGAAGTTACCACACAACCACACTGACAAACAACTGGGCTGGGAGCTGTGGTGACCAGACGGGAGAGAGGATGAGCTCAACCCGGCTCACATAGTGGGGTTCCAGGCCAGACAGGGTGATCTAGTGAGGGACTGAGGGAGGGAGGGAGGGAGGAAGGAAGGAAGGAAGGAAGGCAGGCGAGCTCCATCTTCACTGGGACACAGAGACATGGAGCTGAAAGAAGAAATCAAGAAGAGAAGAAAAGCAGACATAACAATCTGAAACAACAGCCCCACAGTAAGACAGAGGGAACCTCTTCACCAACGCCATCCAGGTGCAGCTGTGCTGACACACTAAAGAAAAAGATCTGGATCAGAGGACAGGACACACAGTAGTTCTTCAAGAGCATTCTCCAATTGATTAATCTTTACAATGCCGGGGAATGAACGTATGGCCTCATAATATGAAGCAAGCACTCATCTATTAGACTACAGCCCAAGCCTCCTTTTATTTCGAGACAAGGTTGCCTCAGTTGCTCAGGCTGTCCCTGAACTCACTCTGTAGCCCAGGGATGCTTTCGACTTGCCATCCTGCCTCAAGCTCTCAAGCAAGAGGGATCACAGGGCAACTTTACACAGCAGTGAGCCCCCGCCAGAGGAGAGGCTGCTCAGCTAGTGAACAGCTAAGCTGACAACATTCGCTCTTGTCTTCTGCTGTAAGGACTTACACTAACCATGCAGACGATGACCACCTCAGACTCCTGATGCATCTACCTCTACCTCTAAGTGCTGGATTACAGGCATGTGCTAAGACACTCTAGCTCCAATATCTTTAAATCAATACAAATTACCTTTGTGCAAATCTAGAACAATCCTAACAGAAAGGTTTTGATAAGGCTGGAGAGATGGCTCAATAGTTAAGAGCACTGGTGACTAACTTGAAATCTGACCCAAGTTCCAGTCCCAACACCCATGTTCAGTCATTTCACTACTCCCTGTGACTATAGGGAACCTGACACCCTCTTCTTGCTTTTCTGGACATGGACGAATGGACATAGACACAGACATGGACACAAACACACACACACACCTCTAATACTAAACATAACACAGGACAGGTGTTGAAAATGTGAAAGAAAGGGAAAGGGGAAAGGGGTGTCGTCAAGAGGGAGAAAGGTCACATTACCTGTTTCCTCTTGGCACTGAGGACTGGTCTAGCCTGTGCTCTTACCACTGAGCTGTATTTCTAGCTCATATTTTTTAAACACTTTATTTTTGAAATAGGGTTTTGGTAAATTGGCTATACTGTCCTTGAACTTGTAATTCTCCTGCCTCAGCCTCCTGTGGGATTCCAGGCTTATGTCACTCGGCTGATACTAATGTTTTATAGAAAGAAACTTACAAATAATACCTCGAGTTGATTAAAGCTGAGAACAAGTTTTAAAAAAAACCTATTTATAATACTGAAGTGACTATGAAGAATGACGAAAAGCCTGGAAGACACTTGTCCTACAGAGAGGCGGGGTGGGGTACTGCCCATCTTTGTTGCTGGAAGCCTGTAGTACTGACTATTTAAAAGAGATGAACTCATTTCATTTAAAAATAAAAATTGGGGCTGGAGAGATGGCTCAGTGGTTAAGAGCACTGACTGCACTTCCAGAGGTCCTGAGTTCAAATCCCAGCAACCACATGGTGGCTCACAACCATCTGTAATGAGATCTGACGCCCTCTTCTGGTGTGTCTGAAGACAGCTACAGTGTATTCATATATAATAAATAAATAAATCTTTAAAAAAAAAATTGCTGGGGCTGTATCTCAGCCGTAGGGCATTTGTATAGCACGCCCGCCATCTCCAGTTTCACTGTTAGCATTATCATACATGACAGTTGAAGGGAGAGAGACAGGAAGCCCAGGCGGGCTCCCGGCCTGTATCCAGCACTGGGATCTGAGAGGTCCTTTGCCAACAGTGAATAGAAAACTGAACAGAGAGCTGAGATGCAAGGTCTCAGACAATTAACACAAAGTGTCTTGCGTGTTGGTAGCTCAGAAAGGATTTACTGACACTGAAGACGGTGCCAGGAGACCTGGGAGAAGTAGCACTCTTCAGTGTATCCAATAACTACCCCTTTTGTCCTAACATTTCACCCTTAGCCACGTTCGCTGAGGAAACCCTGGAAACGCACTTTCTGTTCAGCTCTGCTAATGTCTGTACATGTACTGGGTGTGAGCACAACGCCACAAACCAGGGTCACGGTAGCGACACTCAATTTATAAGTGTGCTCTGAGAGATCGTAGGAGCCAGTATTCAATCAGACACAAACAGGCCAACAAGCTAAGGACAGCACAGGGAACATTCTTAAAATGCAACTCAGGAGCTGGTGAGACGGCTCAGCCAGTGAAGGTGCCTGCTGTATTAACCTGGTGACCTGGGTTTGACCCCTGAAACCCACTGAAGGTGGAAGCACAGACCCCAAGTTGACCTCTGACCTGCACAGGCACACCAAGGCATACACACGCTCATACACACACAGTAACAGTGACCTGAAGATACAAGAATGCCACTATGACAAGGGACACAGGTTGTCTGGAACCTGTCACTCAGCAAGCTGCTGTATAGAGTGGCAGTGACGCCAGAGCCAGCTGGTAGGGTCTGGGCAAAAGCAAGAGATTTCTCAAAGGCACTGCTGGCCATGCCTAATGCCACCACCTTGGTGTCCCTGCAGTCCCTGGAGCACTAGCATTACTTGTGGTAACTATGTACCCCGGTCCTATCAGTAATGCTATGTCCTTAAACACTGTTTCTCTTTTTTTTTTTTTTTTTGGTTTTTCGAGACAGGGTTTCTCTGTATAGCCCGGGCTGTCCTGGAACTCACTCTGTAGACCAGGCTGGCCTCGAACTCAGAAATCCGCCTGCCTCTGCCTCCCGAGTGCTGGGATTAAAGGCGTGCGCCACCACCGCCCGGCTTACACTGTTTCTCTTAAAGCTACCTGGAACTATCAGATATTTGTATGGGAAAATCTCCACAGTAAAGATTAGACCAGAGGATCAGCAAAGTGAAGCTTCCTACACAAAACCTTCCGCTTTCTAGTCACTCCAAAGGTATTCGCACTGAGCCAGGAGAGGCTGATTTAGAGAGAGTGGTCTAAACACGTGTGGACTGAAAAGTCAGTTCTTTAGGCTATGCCCGAAGGAGCATGAACTTCCTGCCCCTCCCCCTGGAAGTCTGCTAAGTGAAGCTCAAGGGAAGCTTTGCTTTGGGCTCTGGAGGCTTTTGACCATGGTGGGGTGTTCTGTTCTGTTCTGCTGTGTTCTGCATCGTTTTGTAGCATGCCACAGAGCACTGGGCTCTGCCCAGTAGGAGCTGAAGACTATGAGGGGCTAAGACCGCATTTCTCATGCTGCTCACAGTCACAATGTTCAGGACCTTGAATGAAACTATAATCTCCATAAAAATGTATCCTACCTCCCTAAGAGATAGTATGACACTTAAATATCACACAGAATTTGGGTTTTATTGAAAGAAACAGCAGTTAGCTTGAATGTCAGGGGTTTAAAAGTGATTCTTCAGGTCACAGTCTTGCCACATGGTGACGGGACAAACTAATCTCTAAGATGCTACTGAATTAAGTCAAGCTTAATATTAACGAAAACTGCCAGCACTTGTTCTCCACATCCTGTTTTCTAAGTTCTTTAGTCTTCTGTTATCTGCTACATCTGGCCATAAAAATTCCATTTTCCTTGCTAGATTGCTGAGTTTTCTCTCTAAAGATCATGCAGCATTTAAATAAAGACATCTAGCTGGGCAGTGGTGGCACATGCCTTTAATCCCAGCACTCAGGAGGCAGAGGCAGGGAAGATCTCAGAATTCGAGAACAGCTGTCTATATAATAAGTTCCAGGACAGCCAGGGTTACACAGAGAAACACCATCTCAAAAAACAAACAGACAAAAGCCATCTACTAGTAAATCCTCACTCAGTACCTACTACTAACAACACACTTAAGAAGAGAGCTGGTCTGAGAGAAAGTGAGTAACAGTTAGCATGAAAGACAGTGACAGCAAAGAGCACTGTGCAACACTGTACAACTACATCGAAATATGGGGACTGTGGTGACCAGCATTACAGTACTCTAAAGTTTTTTTTTCTTTTCTTTTTTTTTTTTATTGGATGTTTTATTTACATTTCATATGTTGTCCCCTTACCCCATCCCCCACCCACCCAGGAACCCCCAATCCCCTCACCCCTCCTCCTTCTTCTCTGTGGATGTAACCTCTATCTACCCCCCCCACTCCCACCTCCCCACCCTCAAAATTCCCACCCCCTGGGGCATCCAGCCTTCATGCAGTCAAGGTTCTCTTCTTCCACCTATGCCCAGCAGGGCCCTCCACTCTTACATATTCAACTGAAGCACTGGATCCCTTACTCTAAAGTTTTTGTATGAAGGAAGTTAAGAATCCTAAAAATTAAGTGTGTGTGTGTGTGTGTGTGTGTGTATATATATATAAATTTTAATACATTAAATATATAATATATAATCAAAATATATTAATATTTTATAATGTGACAGATAATATAATTTATAATTACATTATACATTTATATATTATATGTAATATCGTTTTATATATATGTAATATGTATGTATATATCACCGCAAGTTAGGTCTTGCTGAGGCAGACAAGTGCTCTATTATCAGGGAGCTACCTCCTAACTCCACGTAAGTTACAGCTTTTAAAAATAATTATAAAAATATAAAATAAAAATTTGACAGAATTACAGGGAAATATTGATGCTCTAGTCACTAGTATCTCCATAAGATGCTATGAATCACAGACCCTGAATACACTTCCTATCAGCACTGATAAACTCAAGACAAGAAATTCTGAGCATAATGCAATAGTGTGACCCAAGGGACTGTCACAACACTGAACACCGACAGATGAGTTGGAGGCCAACGTTAGCCTAGGCAGGTCCTAGCCGACTCCCTTTTCCCTTTGTACAGGCATGTTCTTTGACCACAGAGAAGTTAAGAAACACTTAGATGAGGAAATAAGGCAGACACAGCCTAGCCGTACAACCCAGGAAATTCTATAAAAGTTCATGAGCCAACTTAGAGGACACAAAGAAAAAAATTACAAAAGGAACCTGAAAACAATAAATCAGAAAATAAAGCATGTTCTTCAAAGAAGCAAACATCTGGGATGACTGGTGGGGGTGGGGCAGAGACAAGCAACACAGACAAGGCGGATATTTAAGGAGAATGCTGTGCCTGGCATAATCTGTCTACTAGCATACAAGTAGTTTTCTAGAAAAATCAAATGGACCAAAACCAGTTCAAAACAAACAAACAGACACCCCCAGGAAACTGACAGCTTGGTAATTTAAGAATGGAAATAGAGACCAGATGACAACTTGCAAGAACCCGTTTTCTCCTACCAGTATGTGTCCTGGGAACTAAACTCAGGCTGACAGCCTTGAGGGCAAGCACCTCCACCCAACCCCCACCCCAGCCATCTTGATAACCCAAGATGAAGGTTTTGAGGATAATTTGTTGGATGCTGTTGCAGTTGGGACTTGAGGTCAGGAACCTGGGTCCATTTTTCTGTCCTGTGATGGAATGCACTGATTTTCAAAAGCCACCCAGAGGAGAAGGGGGTTGTGTTAGTCAGGATTCCACGGGACAGTCCATCGCCGTGGGCAGGACTTGAAACAGCTATCCATATCCACAGTAAAAAACAGACAATGAGCACACACACACTTCGTACACTTAGCTCAGTTTTTCTAACCTTGTACATAGTCCAGGATCCAAACTCAAGTAATGGTGTCACCCACAACGGGCTGGCTCCTCCCACATCAACTAACATAAGCAATATAAACCACACAGGTGTGCCCACAAGTCAACCTAATGTAGATAATCTGTCAATTATCAAAACCAACCTCCACCATGTGTGCGTGTGCGTGCGTGTGCGTGCGTGTGTGCGTGCGTGCGTGTGTGCGTGCGTGTGTGTGTGCGTGCGTGTGCGTGTGCATGTGTGTGTGCATGTGTGTGTGTGTGCGTGTGTGTGTATTGTATAGTGGTTGGGTTGGTGGTATAGTAAGGGTAGTATGAGTTAGTTATCAACTTAATTTTGAGTGTACTGAAATAGAAGTTACTTAAAGTGAATTATGAAGTGGAAACTTAAGGGTTCTTTGGAAAGTCCGTCAGATGGTGTTTTGCTGGGGCAAACGTGTGATGGAATGTTTTCCTGAAGTGGACACAGGTGAAAGACTAAGGCAGACTCATGAAGGAACGTTTTTCCCTGAAACAGACTCAGGAGAGAGGATGTTCTGCTAAAGCAAACATGTAAAAGACATGTGATGAAGGATTCTTTGCTAACACTCATGTGTTGGTCCGCATTACAACATGCATTTGGCGGTACTCCATATAGAGAAATGCACCAGAAACTTCTGGTGGTGTACTGCAGCTTCTTGACTTAGGCTGACCTGATGCAGGTGCTGAGGCTTTTCTGATCTTACTTTCCTGAGACAGCCAAAAACTTCTCCTGCTGTCCAACTCAAGCTTAGGCTGAGGCCTGGCTGTCTCTGCTAGGTCATGTCACCACTGTTACTAACCCAACTATACAGAACTGGACCGCTTAGTGTATCCGTGAAGTGTTTGTGAGTGAACTGAGTTGCTGCTGCTAACCTGTGAACCGAACTGCTGATGTCCAAACAACAGAGACAGGAGCTCCTCCAGGGAACCTTTCTAAACAGGTCCACTTCCCCGATATCCTTTCTTTCCCATTACCTCTGGTGGGTTGTTGTTGGGAGCCGACTCTTAGCCGAAAGTGGCTATCATCTTTACAGCCATCTCGAGCCATATACCCTGACAAGAGACTTGTTTCAACAGCCTGCAATAGCTGAGTGCACTCTGATAAACATCTTGTTACACTGTTTAGTGCCCCCAGCTGCAAGGTGCTCCTGGTATCCATGGCTACAAGGCATGTGACGTAGTGGCTTCAGTTGAGATTGTCCACGAGGGCAAGTCACGTGGTAAAGGGTATAAATACCCAGGATTTCCTTTCTATAGAGGAGGTAGTAGGAAGTAGGAGGTAGAGGTAAGAGGTAGAAGGTAGGAGGTAGAAGTGAGAAAGTGAGAGGTGTCAGGAGACTGAAGGAGTGAGAATATAGAAGAAGAGAGGAAAATAAAGAAGAGACTTGAAGAGACTCCACCGGACTCTGTCTTGTATCTATCTTATGCATCTCTCGCCCCTTTTTTCCCCTTCCTCCGTCCCCACTCTCTCTCTTGCTAGACCCTGGCCTGCGGACCGGAGCAGCAGAACCGGCCGGCCTTTACAAAGTAGCAGAACCTGATGGCCGTTACAAAAGAAACGGCCGTTACAGGTTGTGGGCTAAAAGAGAGGTTAAAGTGGTTAAGAACTATAATTAAAAATAAGATTTAAAAAAATTAAAGTTACAGGATTATATTAGAGGACAAAGGCAGGCAGACTGAGTTTGAGGCTTGCCTGGTCTATGTAGTGAGTTCCAGCCCACTCAGTGCTAATGAAGAAAGGGCCCCTGTCTCAAAACAGAGGAGGCTGAAGAGGAGAGTACACAGCTGTATTTATGGATCAGGGGCTCAGGAATGATCTGGGTTGTAGATTCATATTTGGGAGTTGCCAGCATTCAAATGTTAAAGTCACAGCCGTGCCTCAAATAATCTGGAGAGATAGTCCACTAGTTCTCAAAATCTAGTTCCTGGACCAGCAACCTAAACACTGTCTAGAAATCTAACAGAAATGCAAATTCTCAGGTTCTACCCTAAACCTACAAAACCAGAAATCCAGACTGCAATCTGTGTACCTACAACCACAGACAGAGAGAGGGTAAGATGGGTTGGGGTGTAGATGTAAGAATCTCAAGATTTGCCAGGTCTGGTGGTGTACAACTTTAATTCCAGCACTTGGGAGGCAGAGGCATCACATGCATTTAAGGCCAGCCTAGTCTACATATCAAGTTCCAAGACAGTCAAAGCTACATAGAGAGATTTTGTCTTTAAAAAAAAAAAAATTAATGCAAGAGGGTGAGCCCGCCAGCAAAAATATCTATGAGGAACAACAAGAAATTAACTTTTGTTTTTTTGTTTGTTTTCCAAGACATGGTTTCTCTGTCTAACAGAGCCCTGGCTGTCCTGGACTACATTATGTAGATCAAGCTGGCCTTGAACTCACGGAGATCCACCTGCCTCTGCTTTATGAGTGCTGAGTTTAAAGCTGTACACCACCATGCCTAGCAAGAAATTAATTTAAAAAAAAAAAATCCTCCAAAGAGATGCCCAGGGACCAACCTGATCTCGACAATCCTGCCTCCTTGAGACCCTCTTCCCAGGCAATTCTAGTCTGTGTCAATGAGAAGAGTTCAGAATCGACTGAAAGCATGCTTTTAGTCCCAGCACTTGGGAGGCAGAGGCAGACGATCTCTGAGTTTGAGGTCAGCTTATTTTACAGAGTGAGTTCCAGGACAGCCAGGGCTACAGAGAAACCCTGTCACAACAACAACAACGAAGAAGACGACAACAACAATGACATGACTGAGAAGAGTGTGGAAGGCTGCAGAGCACTGCTGGACTTGGTGACGCCGACTTCAGGTGCTGCTGTGGGCTGAGCACAAACGGTGGTCTGCACGGCAGAGTGAGAGGATGGTTATGGAGCACGGGGTGGGGCATGGGGGCTGCTGGGAAAGAACCTAGCTGTGAGGGAAAGTGCCTGCAGGAAACAGGCAGGCAGGGGAAGCATAGCAGACATCTGAGCAGGAGTAGCACTGTGTTACCCAGTGTTCAGAACTGCTGACAAGGTCGTAAGAAAAAGCAGGCCATTTCTCATCAGGATGACTATTTCTCATGTTTTCCCTTCTCTTTAAACTAATGTTTATGTGTGGAAGGGTCTGGCCTCCTTGTATGTGGGTGCACCTTGCTCACTCAGTACCTCAGAGACCAGAAGAAGGTGCTGATCTGCTAGTACTAGAGTTACAGACCACTGTGAGACATGTGGGCACTGAGAACGGAACCTGGGTCCCCTGGAAGAGCAGCCACTTAACTGCTGAGCCATCTATCTCTCCAACCCCTCCTCTACGATTTCCACAGACACTGTGTCCCTCACTGAGTCCTGTGTGGACTCAGGACACACCACTCACAGTGCCCTATCCCTGGTGCCACTAATGAGGTGGTACCGCATTTCCACATCTGACCACAGTCCTACCTGACGGGTAGCCTTGTAAGCAAGAGGAAGGAGTAAATATGGGTGGACACAGATGTAGGAAAATAAGTCTTTCGGCAGGAAGCTAACGGAGGTATAATGGAGTGGCTTCTCGTTTCCTCACGGGGTCATCTGCAAGGGCAATTCTACTGAGAGATGTACACACACTCTTGGTCTACTGCAGATAAACACCTCACATCTCAAAGTCACGCTAAGCAGTCAGCGATGACTTGGCTCCCATATAGGTCTGCCCATGGGGCAAGATGTGCTGACAGTATAGATGTCTCAGTGTCAATTCATGTACTGGATCTGGTGGAGAATCCTACCTCTGCCTCCTGAGCACTGGGATCCATGTGGACACTGGGGTCTACACTCCTGTCCACATGATCCACAGCCAGACTTTATCCACTGAGCCACTCCAGCCTTCCTTTCCATTGTATTTCAGGGCTGTCAGCGTTACAGGCCAGGTTTGTAACTAAACACATCGGAACAACACTCCCACCTTCCATCAGACCCACAGAGCAGAAGCTGGATTTCCACTGGCTGCCAATGACCTATTTCTACCTCTCCTCTCTCAAGTTATTTCTGCATCCATCGGTTCCTAAGTTATTTTAAATCCCACTAGTGTTTGTGGGAAGGCACAGTGGGCCTCTGGGCCTGTACATTCCATATCCATAGACTCAACTAAGATTGACGGCAGATACTTGAGAGAAGAGGCCACCTGTACTGAGTATGTGCAGGCTCTTCCTCTCTGCTATATCTCTGAGCAACACAGTGCAGCACCAGCTAATGTAGCACGCAGTTACAGAACAGCATAGAAGCAACTGAGGGATGACCTAAGGTGTGTGTGTGGCAAGGGGTGTGTAGATTACAGTCAAAGACAAACAGAATGGGCCACTTTCTGTGAGAAAGTTGAGCATTTGTATTTTGGTAACTACAAGGATTCCTATAACCAGCTCCTTGCAGACTCTGTTGAACAACTCAAGAAATATTTATCCATTCTATTATTCATTCAACAAATATTCATAGACTGTAATCCTGTGCAACATCTAGTCTGACAAGCACGGGAGACACAAAAACTTCATGGTATTTATAACTGAATAATAAAAGCAATTAGCTTTATTTAAAAAAAACAGATTTTGATTGCAAAGGAAAATTAAAAGTAAAAAATGCTGGAGGCTGGAGAGATGGCTCAGAGGTTAAGAGCACTTCCTCTTTCAAAGGACCTGGATTCAATTCCTAGTACCCTCATAGCAGCTTATAGCTGATCTGACACCGTCACACAAACACACATGCAGGCAAACCACCAATGCATGTAAAATAAAAATAAATTATTTTAAAGCTGTTTGTTAGTATGATTAAAGCAGCACCTAGCAATCAAGAGAAATGCTAGAGAGAGAGTGAGATTACACCCCTAGGGTTGGTATGGCACCGGCCTCTAGTCCCAGCAGAGGTGGGTGGAGGAGGAGATGAACAGGACTCTTGGGGCTGGGGAGTTCATGCTGACCTTGTACTCTTACACAAGGCCTGGGTTTAACTTCCAGCAGCACCCACATGGTGGCTCACAAGGTTTTGTATCACAGGAAATAAGACACCCACTTCTGACCTCTGTGAGCATCAGACATACATGGTGGTGCATATACATTCATGCATGCAAAACACTCACAAACATAAAATAAAAAAATTAAAAATGTGTTTCAAAAAAATATTATATATAAATCTGACATGGTGCTAGCATGATGCCTTCCCAAGTGAATATGCCAAGAGATGGATGGAGATAGATGGATGACAGAGATAGATGGATGGATGGATGGGTGGATGGATGGATGGATGGATGATGGATGGATGGATGAATGGATGGATG
>NW_021620574.1:206304-242006 GCF_004785775.1 Grammomys surdaster
GATGGATGGATGGATGGATGATGGATGGATGGATGAATGGATGGATGACAGAGATGGATGAATGGATGGATGGATGGATGGATGATAGAGATGGATGATAGAGATGGATGACAGAGATGGATGGATGGATGGATGGATGGATGGATGGATGATGGATGGATGGATGAATGGATGGGTGAATGGATGGATGACAGAGATGGATGGATGGATGGATGGATGATAGAGATGGATGGACGAATGGATGATAGATCGATGGATGGATCAATAGATCAACAGACAGACAGACAGACATCTGATACCTTGGAGGCAAGGAAGCACAATTGGAGTTAAGCACGAAGGGGACTCTGGACTTCCAGACATGTAATAAACTTGCCAATTTCCTTGCAGAAGTGGTAACTGGGTGTATGTGGGTCCTGCGCCCGATCTCCTGTCCCCAGCGCTGCACACCCTGCAATGGGCATCTGTCTTCTCTCCCTGCCTTGCTTTCCCTGCTCCGAACATTACCCAAATCCACAGACGCTCAAGCTGCCTGCAGACATACATCTTTATATACACCAACTCTCTGGCATAATAAAATGCAGTTTTCTACAACCTGGACTGTTCTGTCACTGAATCGTCTCAGTCCCTCACACACTACCACCCCAGGTCTATGCGAATGGTGTGACGACCTCAGGTGTCTTTACAGTGCTTTGTGCACAGCAGATGCTCAACCGAGAATCTTCCCCGGCTCTTGCCTTGGCTTGTCTTCCTACCGGTATGAGATGGTAGGAGTGAACAGATGACAGACATCTATTAAGACAGCATCTCTCCAGCTGAACACATGGAAAGCACTTCTCTCTTACCTTGAGTCTGTGGACTGTAAGGAGACAGAAGTTTGGACCTTTTCTTTTCATATCCTTTCTGTGTGATGTCTCCTAAAACAGCAAGAAACAGAAATGAGTTATGAATTTATTTTTATCCTATGGTTCTGCTGTAAAAAGAAAATTAATTATAGAGTTAGAGAAGTACCACATATAGAGTGGATTTTTTTTTAAATGTGTGTTCTTTGACAGGACTTTGTAAAGTGTGACTTCCCGCAGGCTTGGAGATGACTTGTGGAAAATTGCAGGCTTGTCCCCACATCAGCCTTACACAGCAGTTCACTGGAGACTCCTGGCATCCCTCAGCACCCTCACTTTCTTGGTATTTAAGATGCTCCAAAATGGAATGACACACAGGCACCTGATAGAGGGCTTTATAAGGCCCTTCTGCTAACACTCGGGTGGGAACCTAGGGCTGGAACTCCCACATCTGCTCTCCGTGACTCAGTAGTTTCTATCACTCACATACGTGGTTGTTCTTTTCTGCAAGGTTAATAAGCAGAGAACACAAACAAAGTGTGCACACATGTATGTGCCGCACTGATAAAGCAAGGGCCAGGACTACGGGAAGGCGGAAGGTAGGTAGAGAGAGCACTGACTGGGAGAGGGAGGAGCTGCACAGGCCTCAAAGACACTCAAGGGAATGGAAGTCCTTTCAAGGTGTGGCAAGAGATACAGGTAGTGGAATGCACATAGCATGAAAGCATTTTTCTAAAAATAATAAATAATTTTTTAAAATCAGGGAACACTTCATTTAAAATGAAGTTTTGCATATAATTCAGTGCATGAAAACAGAAAAAGTCTTAAATAGCATAAAAGATAATTTAAACATACAACTTTCCAGTATTTTTTAAAGAATTGATTGTTTATTTATTTATTATTTATGTGTGTGGGCACACACCGATATACACACAGAAGCCAGGAATCTGTTAAATCCCAAAGGCACAGAGTCATGGCCATTTACAGGATCAAGAGCACCAGGATCTGAACTCCAGTCCCCACGTTGCATAGCAAGCATACCTAGGCACAGAACAATCTCTCTGGCCCCAGTCTGCCTGACTTCTGTTTGTTTTTAGCTTTTGAGACAGAGGTTTGCTATATAACATGAGTTAGCCTGAGATTCACAATCCTCCTGCCTCAGCCTCCTGAGTACTCAGAAGATAGATATGCACTGCCATGCCTGGCACATGTTTAACATTAACTGTTTATACACCAATGGTCGAGAGAGAATATGGTGACAGAAAGCTGACATCCAGGGTGATGCATGTCTGGTGTTGCTAGCTAGCTTCAGCATAGCAGACCAAATGGGATAGGGGGTAAGGGGACAGGCAGCTTACTGAAGACAGACAGAAGGACAGAATCAGAAAGACCAGATGTCCCAGCCTGCTACAGAGTACGAAAAGAAGCAAATGAATTGAAGAAACTCTGAGGACTGAACAGAGGGACAGGCAGGCCTGAGTAAGATCCTCTGACTGTTCATACTCAAGCAACTACACAAATGGGGCCGCTGCCATGGACAGCAAAGAAGCTGAAGAATGTTTCTGATGGGACAAAGGTGACACAGGAGCTGAACTTAATGTGGGTCTGTGGGACACACAGAGATATCCCAACAACAGGTAACCATACAGACCTAGAATCACAAGACTCTAGTTAATTCAATAATTCAGGTAGCTCAAACACACAGTGAACGAACAGAGAGTACACAAGGACCAAGGACCTCACAGCAAACAGAAGGCTGCTTGCTGTGGACTAGCCACTCTGGGCCACCCTTCTCACAGAGCCCTCTCCTCTCCCACTCTCTGGAGGTGGGACAATCGCAGCGACCATTCCTGCTGTCTTGGACAACATCTGACAAAGGGAAGGGCCTCTCTTTAACAGCTTTCTTCAGCACTCAGTCTCCACCACTCACTGTCAGTAACTGTCTTCAGACTAACTGTTGGATTCGGCAGTGGGATCTATCCACCACTGAGTGTCTCAGGTTTTGAAAGAGGTCAATCAAGAGGGTCTAATTCTGCCATGCCAGTTAGCAGAGTGAGATTCATAGTTGAGCAAAGACACTAAGGAGACTCAGAAGACCCAGTGTCAGTGAGGGAATGAGGGCTCCGGTGCAGGCTCCTAAAACTCTCCTCCCTGACTGTAAGTCCTGCAACAGGCACCTCCCAGGCTTGCCTTCTGTCCCTCGTTCCTCCTAGGACTCTTCTCCCCAACCCTGTCACACTTCTGTGGTAGCACTTAACACACCACTGGTATTTTAATGATCTGTTTACCTCTGGCTCCCCACTAGACTGTGCACTTGAGGGCAGGGATTGTCTTGTCAACTCAGTGGCCCGCCCACAGCCAGTACAATACACACTTGTTGAATGAGAGACTCAACGACTGAGTAAAATGGAAGCGGTGAGGGAGCATTAAATCAAAGAGACATGTGCACTTGGGTGGAAAACTGGAATGGAAGAAAAAGAAGTCTTTACTTCAGCAGGAGCTGAAAGGCCTCAGGACAAGAACCTAGAGTTTATTGAAATTTGACAGCAGACCTTAAAGGCCATGCGTGGTGGCTCATGCCTTTATCCTAGCACTAGAGAGGAAGAGGCAGGAAGATCTGAGTTCGAGGCCAGCCTGGTCAGGAGACCTTGTCTTAAACAACAACAGAAGGGAGAAGAAAAACAGAGGCGTGGACTGGAGAGGAAGGAACAGAGGTAGAGCTCGAAGCCTCAGAGCCAGTGCAGACCACACAGACACAGACCTGCCCTCAGCCCTACCCAATGTCTGGGAATCCTCATTCCTTGGCTGTGTCATGCCCACCAGGATTCAGAACTCTGGAGTCAGTCTCATCCCCATGAGGTAAGCAGATCTCGATGCACTAACAATGCTGTTCACACTTGATCCACCTTTGGGTGCTCACTGTCTTGTTGTTTCCTCTTGCTTTTGCTGGGACTTAGGGTGCTGGAGACCAATGAAGGGCTCTATGCATTCTAGGCAAGCACTCTACAGTTGACCTACAACCCCAGGCCTTGATCATTTTTTTTTTTTTAAGATTTATTATATAGAGTTGGGGGAGAGAAAACAACTTTGTGAAGTCAGTTCTCTCCCTGGGTCCCAGGGATCAGGCCATCAGGGAACAAGCACTTTTACTCACTGAGCCATTTCCCTAGCATCCAGGTTTTTGAGACCTAAACAAATACAGAGATTGGCTTTTCCCTACCAGTAAGACAAAGTGTTATTCACCCACGTGTGAGCTTAACAGAGTACACCTGTCCAAAGGTCTGCAGCAGCTGGTTACAGAAGGAAGTACACCTGATAAAAACCAACAATCAGCCAGGTGCAGGCTGAGACCGACCCAGATAGCTTGAATCTGTCTAGTCACCTTCAAAATTCTGCCTCAGCAAGATAGAGCAGACACCACTGAAGTTGCTACCAAGTGGGTCTGGACAGCTGTCAGGTCAGACAGGCACAAACATGAAGCATGAAACATGAAGCATGTCTGAAGGCAGAGATCTAAAAGTACATGCTTGGTCTCCGGGAATCAGGACATGGAGGCCTGGGCTGCCCTTGGGGCCCAGCCAAAGAGGAGGCCTCTGCCAGCAGCACCTTCACATGGAACCCTCAGATAGATAACTGCCTGTTTAGAGCCCATGATCACCTTGAAGGTCACTGATTTAATGCCCTCCTCATTAAATGGCTCTCTACAGCACAACCATCATTCTAGAGTTTAGAACATTCTGTTAACAGTTCATCTGATCTGGCTAAAACCCATGTTAAATAAGCAGCAAAGTCACCACCTTCATGAACGTGGGTAGGAACTGGGGAGCTGCTGTAGAAGGACACAAGGCTGGCTCAGTCTCCATGTATGCCCTACCACAGACGCACACACTTGCTGCCCTGCTCCCCACACCTTTATCTCCTTCCTGTTCTTTATTCCTAATTATTTGTCACTGACTTCTAGAACACACACCACAAGAAATAGAACTTATCATTCATAAAACAGGCAACATGGAATAAACAATGTTATGATTCTCTTCATCAAAATGCACAGCTTTTTAAAAGGTATTAGCAACTCCCCACACCCTACCTCTAAGATCCACAGGAACAGTTTAACCCTTTTCATTGTTTTAAGAGAGAATGCCAACTGTCAGAACAACAACCAGTTGGTTTAAAAAATAAATAAATAAAAATTGCTAGAGGCGATAGCAAAGATGCCAGCAAGTTCATCAGCTGGGCCAAAATACCCTGTGTGAGTTTCGTGCCCACTTACTGCCAAGTCTGAAAAGGAAAATTATAAAACTTATCTTCAAATTGATGCCTGTTACCCACTCATTCAATACTTTATATGGAAATTTTAATTCAGGAAGGCAGCAGGTTTCAGTATGGCTGGAGGTAGATAGTACAATATGAGTTGTCCCAACTAAGACAGAATGAATGTACACAGAGCGTTGGGGGGGGGGGGAAGACCACTGAGAAGGCCAATGGGGCCAATCTGGAAGCTAACCAGAAAAAGTATGAAAAGCTAAGTAATACCTAAGAAAAATATGTCTTATTAAGTCTTATGTGTTCCTTCAAATGAGAAATCTTTTTTACATGTATTTAGTATGTGCTCGAAGGGGAAGCATGCATGCACGGCATGCACAGAGACTAGGACGACCCAGGAGTCAGGTCTCTCTCTCCCTCTGTGCTGTGAATCCCAAGAATCGAACTTAGATCATCGAGTATGCTGCCAATCACCTTCACCCACACGGCCCTCTCACGAACCCTGAAATGAAAATGGATGTACAGCAGATACACATCTTCAAACACCCTCCTTCCCAAGTGAGGCTCCCGAGTACAGAGTATGGCTCACCCCTCAAACCACAGTCTTTCCCTGTTCTTTCTTGGAATATGTTAACTGTAGATATCTAAGACAATTCTAATTAAATACACTGTTCTGGACCAGCACAGTGGCTCAGCAGGCACAAGCACTGCTGCAGAGTCTCAGATG
The DNA here is from genome assembly GCF_004785775.1 of Grammomys surdaster. NCBI lineage: Eukaryota > Metazoa > Chordata > Mammalia > Rodentia > Muridae > Grammomys > Grammomys surdaster. The sequence continues at coordinate 212,134 of NW_021620574.1, forward strand.
GCGGAGCCCAGGAATCCACGTAAAGGCCATCAACTCCACAAAGTTGTCCTCTGACCACTACACATGTGCTCACGTATACACACAGCTTTTTTTTTTTTTTTTTTTTTTTTTGAGACAGGGTTTCTCTGTATAGTCCTGGCTGTCCTGGAACTCACTCTGTAGACCAGGCTGGCCTCGAACTCAGAAATCCGCCTGCCTCTGCCTCCCAAGTGCTGGGATTAAAGGCGTGCGCCACCACCGCCCAGCTCACACAGCTTTTTTTTAACTTCAAAAATTCTGATTTATTTCTAACATTCCTTGGAGTTTATTTCTGCACATAGATAAAATCAATATTGCGATGGAATGGTGAAGTTTACATAGTTAAGTATTCAAGTTCTGTTAAACCAATAGAACCCTAGTGAACTCCCAGCCAGCCTGAGCTGCAGTGAGGCTGTCTTAAAAACGACAAAGTTGGAAGTTGAGAATCTTCATTTATCTAATATTTTTCAGATCAGTTCTAAAAGTCTTCAAATGGTAATAATTTCTTTTTTAAGTAAACCTTGTTGGTTGTGCACAACAATTTTTGGGGGAAATTAAGATTTTGTACTGTCCGTTCTCGTAGATGTCCTCTCACCTCATTTAGAAGAGTGACTAGACATTTTGTGTTAAGAACTAGAGGTAAGCCCAGACTGCATCCTCCCAAAACTCTAATCATAGGATTGTTGTGGCTACAATGGTTCACCTTTCTAGGTCAAATATATGATTCTTACCAACAGTATTTTACTAACGGCACAATACAAGTTCCAACAAATAAAAGGCAACAAAAGACACTGAGAAGCTGAGCTCTTAAGTGTGGCTACATCATCATGCAACTAGCTAAATTCATCTCACTAATGCGAAAGGTATGTTCCTCTGTCCACTTAGAAAAGCTGCCTATGGAGAACTGTGCTCACCTAATGACTGAGTGTATAAATGAAGCAGGAGGAATCAGGAAATGGTGAGTTCCCCACAGATCTGGGCAGTGGAGAAAGTGCAGGCTTCACAGAGAAGCAGACCATTCATTCAGCCACATGCTACTACAGTAAGTCACTGAACACCACTGAGTGAGCCCATGAGGAGTAAAACCCAAACGACTCCTTCCCTGGACTGCTTCTGGTGGGACCCGAAGAGAATCAAAGTCTAGACACTTAGTCTACACTCAATTAGTTTTAGTGGACACACCCGAGCGAGAGTCCTAATATACCTTTCTATTTAACAGGTTCATTTAGAAAATTCTGGGTTGCTTGGATCTTTCTAGACACCTGTTCTACGGCTGAGGAGCATATCTCCACTGTCATAGTCTAATTCAATTTTTTTTTTTTTAAAGAAGAGGGGTTGGTGAGGTAGCTCAGCAGGTAAAAGTGCCTCAAACACCACCCTGCCAACCTGAGCTCCATCCCTGCAATCCTGAGGCAAGAGAGAATTGACTCCAGAAAGTGACTCTGACCTCCACGTGATGCTGTTGGCACACCCATCCCCTAAGATAACAAGTAACAAGGTTTAGAGCAGTAACACAGGAAGAGGAAAGAGGGTATCCAGTGTTTCTAGGAGGTGCAGGATTCTGACCACCAAAAGTCAACAAAATCAGCAGCTCCCAATGCTGGCAGACTACAAGAGTGGAAAACTGGCCTCTTACAGAAGAGATACAAACCTATATCCAAAGCGAGGGAAGATTAGTCACCGTATGTGAATATAAATGGTGTTCTCACACATGTACGTGTGAATGTAAGTGGTGCCATCACACAGTACATATGTGAATGTAAATGACACCATCATTCATGTACACATGTGAAGTAAATGGGGCCGTCACACACGTACATGTGTGAATGTAAATAGTGCCGTCAGGCTCAGGACAGAGAATTAAATGCACCTCATTATGGATGTTGCCCAATTTCAGGGTGTCAGGAGAAAAGGGCACTTTATCTATGACTACTCTATTCCTCAGACTATCATCTTTAATTTCCTCAGGAGGTTGGGAGGCCAGTGCCAGCTGTGAGTGATGCACACAGCAGTATAGCACGGGTGTCTGCCCTTATTATTCATCCATTGAGAATTGTTTTTGGTTTGTTCAGGATAGAGTTTCTCTGTATGGCCTTGGCTATCCTGAAACTTGCTCTGTAAACAGGGTGGCCTTGAACTCAGAGAGACCAGTCTACCTCTGCCTCCTGAGTGTGAGAATTAAAGGCGTACACTCAAGGTGGGACACTTTTTTTTAAAGCAGGAAAAACTAACATCTAGACCAACTACAAAGTCACATTAAGTAATGCATGTTTCATCAACAGGCTACACGATCAAAACCAAGCACGTCCTCTGGGAGTCCAGAATAAGTGACTGTTGCTGGCAGTCAGTTCACATTCTAAAACAAGGTACAGAGAGAGGAAGACACCACTGAACAGAGCACTGCCAGCACAGCATTGAGATAAGCGGCAGTCTTGTGGGAAAGCTTGCTGGGGCCCAGTAAGCACATTTCGGTGTCTGGCAGGGGATCTGTAATTTAGGATTCCAGGCATCAGGAGACTTAGTTTTTCATTCTAGTTTTGATATAAACTAGCTCTGTGATCCTGGGCTCTATTCTGGCCTCAGCTTCCTCATTGTTAATGAGGAAGATCACTTTAGCTTCTGTTCCTAATCACTGTCTGACACTGCTAACATGTAGCAAGTCAGAAGCAAAGGAAGATATCCAGCGAGGAGCAGAAGAGCGAGCAAGAATATCTAGATTTTAGCAACTCTCTGCGTAGGAGGTGGCAGCTGAAGTGGTAGTGTGAATGATATCACCCAGAAAGAATTTTGTGTGAGAAGAGAGGGAGGCCAGAGAAGGAATCCTGGGGTAAACTGACATTTGGTGGTGGTGGTGGTGGTGGTGGTGGTGGTGGTGGTAGTGGTATCACTAAGAGAGCAGGGAACCCAGGAAAGGATGCGAAGGAAAGGAGAGGAAAATAACGGTAGATGCAGTCACAAATGTGAAGTCAGCATCGAGAACAGCTTCTTCACCAGCAGCTCAGGGAACAATTCACAGGAGGGAGGGTGAGGGCAGAAGCTGGTGGTCAGAATGGAGACATGGTGAGTTCCAGTCTTCAGCGAGGCTCCAGAGGATGGAGTGAGGGGTCTGTAGGACAGAGTCCCTATGAGTTTTTTCTAAAGCTGGAGGACCAACACATATATTAACTAGAAATCACCATGAAACAAGGGCTGAGATGCTCCCTGATGTAGCCAACACTAAGATCCTCTAAGCCAAGCATGACTGTAGTGGGGACACTCTAAGTTTACAGTAATGATGTAGCTACACACTGGATGAGACAGAACTTTACGATACTGCAGCAGGGTCATCCCCATGAGCCACATGGTTCAATGGTTAGATCATGGGCCTCCCAACCTAGGCTGGGTTGGTGGTGTATGTCGTTGATCTGTGAGTGTGCAAATGTCCTGAGGGAGCTGGCAGCCTTGGGCCAATCACCTCTGAGAAGCAACAGTCTTTGTAGCCCACTGTATATAGTATTTTCTGTGTTTGTCAGGACTTAATGGTCCTTCTCCCCCGAGAGAGGCAATAAAGAACAGGTACAAAGAATACCATGAGAGTCCCTGTGACTGGTGCATGGACCCACTACTGTAAGAGCGCTTTAGGATGACAGCCTCTGAGTCTAAACTGACAACTCTGCTAAGAGGAATTGAATGAGAAGTAGGGATTTTGTTTTATCTTGAATTGTGTGTGCATGTGTGTGCATGTGTATGTGAGAACACATGAGTGTATGTGTGTACATGTGTATGTGAGAACATACGAGTGTGGTAGACACACATGCTATGCTACCTGTGTGGGTGTCTGCTGCACAATTTCCTCAACTGCAGAACATGTTAATAGAATCCACACACATACATGCAGAGGACCATGTGTATTCCTAGCACACAGTACACACACTACTCTAATGACAAAGGAAGTTAACTCGAGAAATGCACCTAACAGGGCATGGTGCCTGTACTGTCCACACTTGGGAGTTGGAGACACAGAATCAGGATCAAAGCCAACCCTGACCATTGAAAAGGCAGCATTGTGGGGCTGAACATGCTACTGGAAGATTTTCGGCTACTGTACTTCTTACAGGGGGAACTCCAACATGAGTAGCAACGTGTCACTGAAGACGGTCAGTGTGGAGTTCGAGGCTAGCCTGGTCTACAGAGTGAGTTCCAGGACAGCCAGGGCTATACAGAGAAACCCTGTCTCGAAAAACCAAAAAAAACCCCAAAAACTAAAAAACAAACAAACAAACAAACAAACAAAAAAAAAAGACGGTCAGTGTGGAGGACACTGCATGCCTGAACATTAACTGCCTGCCCAGATCCCACCCATGAACAAACAATTCAACTGTGTTTGCATCTTCACATCCTGACTAAGAGCTAATTCCAATACGTAAAAAAATATATGAAAGAAAGAAAAAGAAACATAACTAAGCTGCCTTGGAATCACAACAATAACCTGTAATTCAGATACTTATCTACCACTGTTGAACAAGTACAATTTTGGATTAGCTGCTAGAACAGCTAATCCAAACTTCAGACTTCCTAATGCTACAACCTTTTATACAGTTCCTTATGCTGAGTTGACCCCCAACCATAAAATTACTTTGTTGAGAGCCAGGTTGTGGTGGCGCACGCCTTCATCTCGGCACTCAGGAGGAAGAGGCAGGTACATCTCTGTGAGATCAAGGCCAGTCTGGTCTACAGAGTGAGTTTCAGGACAGCCAGGGTTACCAGAGAAGTTCTGTCTTGAAAAAACAAAAAAAAATAAAAAAAAATAAAAAAAATAAAAAAAAAGAAAGAAAAAAAGAAATCATTTCATTGCTACTTCATAACTGTCATTTTTAATGTTGTAAATCATAATGTAAATGTATGACATACAGGATATCTGATCTGTAGCCCCCATGAAAGGGTCGTCTGACACCCCACCCAAAGGGTCAGGACCCATAGGTTGAAAACGACTGTGCTAGAAAGCACTGCCTGTCTCCGTAATTGGTGTGTCTGCCACCTAAAGACGGATGTTCAAAACACTAATAACCACAGACATCTACTGTGTTCCTGGTTTCATTTGAGAGAACACACTCACCCTTTAATCCTGACTTAGCAGAGACACCAATCTAAGGAGTAACTTTGCCGTTCTGATGGTATTTCCTGTACTTGGTTCAAGGCACTGATGACAACCAAGCCAAGGACTAGAAAGAAAATACTGAGACTCACACAGAGCTACCAAAGCTCCTGCTGCCATGCCTGCCCACTCACGCGGATAATGTAAATGTGCTTTCAAGATTGCTGACATGGAGCCGTGAATGTCAGTCTGAGCATCCCACGGAACAACAGTGATACTGACAGTCAGGCCATCCTTCTAGAATCAACGCTGGCATAATCAAATGCTAAGTCTCTTCTTAGATTTTATAGCTACATGCTTGAAAATCTCAAGACTATTAAAATTATTGCATAAATTTGTTGCTTGTCATGGTGGTGCCTTTAATCTACACACTCAGGCGGAAAGACCGGCAGGTCTCAGTTAGAGAGCAGCCTGGTCTACATAGGAAGTTCTTGGGCCAGCCAGAGCTATACAATGAGATTCAGTTTCAAAACAAAACAAAGAAACAAAAAATTACTATGAAATTGACATAGTATTTTCTTTTTCTCATTTAACTAAAAAAAAGACAGGATCCCACTGTGTAGCTCTGTCTAGCCTGGAACTTTCCATGTGGATCTGGCCAGTCTCACCTCAGAGACCATCCTGTTGCTGCATCCTGCGTGAAGAATGTATCATCACACCTTGTTTTGTTTTGGCTTTTCCTCATTGAAACAAATAGTATTTTATATAGTGCTTTTTCTAGCCAAAACTTGTTTTGTTGAGACAGGTTCTCCTATCCAAGCCCAGGCTGGCCTCTAACTCATGATTCTCTTGATTTGGCTTAGAATGAAACTTCCTTTCACACAATTATGTATAAAAGGGAGTGAGAGGCCTGCAGAGGCCAGAAGTGATGAATACCTTTTCAGCTGGGAGTTACAGGCAGTTGTGAGCCACCAGGTATAGGTGCTGGGAACATAACTCAGGTCCTCTGCAAGAGCTGTCTCTCCAACCCCACACTATTTTGTTTTGTTTTTTTAAAGATTTATTTATTTTATTATGAGTACACTGTAGCTGTCTTCAGACACCAGAAAGAGGGCATCAGATCACATTACAGATGGTTGTGAGCCACCATGTGGTTGCTGGGAATTGAACTCAGGACCTCTGGAAGAGCAGTCAGTGCTCTTAACCACTGAGCCATCTCTCCAGCCCCCCGACACTGTTTTAAGAATGCAATCATGGAGCCAGTGAAATGACTTGTCAGGGTTGGAGGTCCCTAGGTACCTGACGTCTTGAGTTCAATCCCCAGGACCTGCATAGTAGGAGGAGGAAACTGACTCCCATAGTTGTCCTCTGACCTCCATACACATGCACACACAGACACAGACACAGACACAGACACACACACACACACACACACACACACAACATATATGCTAAGTAAACAAATGAAAAAAATTTTAAAAAGGCAATCATAACTCCTTAATAGAATATGAGAGAGAAGTAGACATTGTTATAATTGCCAAATATGAAAAAAAGAAATATCCAAACCTGCCAAGCAAGCAGAGCTACAAGTGGTAGCCCAGCCACTGCCCTGTTCTCCATAACAGGGTTCTCAGCTGGGCAAAAACCACCCAGAAACAACACAGCCTAGTGAAGGACAACTGCAGTGGTTCAGACTACTAGAACACAGGAAAACCAATTTCTGTCTTAAGTGTCTGTTGTCTGTCACATGCATCACACCTATAATCCAGTAGCTACTTAGCAATAAGACGATTTTCAGTCAGTAGCAAATAACTGATGCTACAGGGTATCACCAGCATAGCCACACAGTTACCGAAATACATAAAAGTAAACTATTTTTACTATTATTTACGTAAGACACATCCTTAACAAACTTCTCAGCTAATCAGTTTATATAAATGGAATCTTGAACTAGTCTGAAATTAATAAGGTTAAATATGGCTTATTTACCTGTGATCAGACCGGGGGTAGGGGATGGAACATATGTAATCCAGCCCACATTAAGAGTTTCAAGCCGCCGGGCGGTGGTGGCGCACGCCTTTAATCCCAGCACTTGGGAGGCAGAGGCAGGAGGATTTCTGAGTTCGAGGCCAGCCTGGTCTACAGAGTGAGTTCCAGGACAGCCCGGGCTACACAGAGAAACCCTGTCTCGAAAAAACAAAAACAAAAACAAAAACAAAAACAAAAAAAAAAAAAAAGAGTTTCAAGCCAGGAACAGTGAGATGGCTTAAAAATTACAGAAAGGCACTTGTTGGCAACATAAGAACTGGGGTCAATCTTTGAAACCCAAATGGTGGAAGGATAGAACATGCACATGCATGCAGACATGCAGACAGACAGACAGACAGACACACACACACACACACATACACACACACACACAGATATTCTAAACAAATAGATGAAACACATACATAGTAGACATTTTCAAAATAGTCTTTGAATTAGTGGATCAAATAACTATTGCTAATATTACTGACAGATGCTACTTCTAGAGAGGTCTAGCCTAATCAAAACGGCAGGCAAGTGGTGGTGAGGAGACAGCTGTGTGGTGTTGATTCCCCTCCATCCACTTTTACAGGGGTTGAGGAGTCCACTCAGAGTGTTCGGTTGAGACCTGCCGAGACACCTCCCACAGCATCAGGACCGCCATTCTAAGCTGCACCTTGTCACGTTCATGGCCCACTTAACATGCTTAGCTCCCACCTCACACTGCCATCAAGATAAACTACAGTTAAGACAGACATGTGACGATTTCTAATTCCCGCTTTGTTACATGCTGAAGGACTGAGCCTGAGAATCAGTGAGGTGTGTGAGCAGCATTTCCAGATGAAGAGCCTAATTTAGAGCCTGTTGCACCAGAACAGTTAGTAATTCTGAGAATTTCCCAAATTTGGTCCACATTAACTCTGCTAGTAAGGTTTATGCTCAATCACACTTCAGTGTAAGACTTTTTCACTAAGACTCTGCCCTTGGCTGCAAGCTTTCATAATTACTAGGGTAGGGCTGGACAGATGGTTCAATGGTTAAAAGCATTGTCTGTTCTTGCAGAGGACCCAGGTTCGATTCCTGGCACCAACATGGTAGCTAATAACCTTCTATAACTTCAGTTCCAGAGGATCCAACATCCTCTTCTGGGCTCTCAGGGGCAGAAAATAAACTAGGGCTGCCAAGAGTAGAGAGTGAGAGGAATACAGAGTCTCTTTGGTGTCACTGAAAACTTCTCTAAGGGCTAAAGAGATGGCTCAACAGTTAAGAGCACTTGTTGTTCTTCCAGAGGACCCAGATTTAATTCCCAGCACATACATGGTAGATTACAATAGTTTGTAAAGTCCACTTCCGGGGGATCCAATGCCATTTCCAGATTTCCAAAGGCACTGTGGTGCACACATACACATGCAGGCAAAACCCTCATAAAGAAGAGGAAGGGAGGAAGGAAAGAAACCTCTCTAGTAACATTCAGTGCTGGTTAATCAATACTGTAAGGTTATAATGAATTATATTCTTTAGGTGAGTAAATTATAAAAAATCAACAAAGACCATCACCAGACCTAAACACAGCTAAATCACAGCTGCTCACGCCAGTCTCAGGCTAACACAAGGCCACAGCAGTGAGCAGGGCACACTGGAGTTGTGCAGGAGGATCACCAGGTGAGTGAGTCTCACAGCTGTGCCCTGCACTGATGCTGCTCAGCTCAACCCTATGGTGAGATGGGAACGTCACTCCAAGGAGCTTAATTCCTTATTTTAAAAAAAGAGAACATTTGTAAAAGTTGATCACTTTTCTAGACAATAAAGCAAGTTATAAAAATTTCCATGAATGGCTGGGGATAAAGTTCAGGGTTGGAGTGCCTGCCCAGCACACACAAGGCCCAGGGTCCATCTCAGTACTACTAAGAAAGCTTCAATGAAGTGGTCACAGTTCATATATGAATGGCAACGACCAATCCAGGTAGTAAGCTAATTTTTTTTTTCTTTTTGGAAGTGAGGTGGTGGTTTCAAGACAGGGTTTCTCTGCATAGCCCTTACTGTCCTGGAACTCACTATGCAGACCAGGTTGGCCTTGAACTCATAGAAATCTGCCTACCTCTGTTGGAATTAAAGAATTGGGCCACTATGGGGCACCACCCGGCCTACGGTAACTTCTTTTAAAGGCCACCATAAAAGTCCAGTTCCATACATTTACCGCACATGCACACAAGATGTCACTCCCGCTGTCAGCTCACAGGAAACTGAAGGAGGTTGTGTGTGCAGACTGGTGTTCACTGGTATAGTGGACTTTAGTTCCTCAAACTGTATCAATCCCACTTGGAAACAATAAGGAGTGTGTTGGGGATTGGTTCTAATGCTTTGTCTTAATTCAGCTCCCAAAATCACACAGGAATCTGCATGTCCAGATGCTGAGGCTCCCTGTCCCCAAGTGGTTTTTGATTAATCAATAAAGAACCAACAGCCAGTGGCTAGGCAGGGTGAAAGAGGCGGGGCTTTTAAGATTCTCTACAAGAAACACAAAGAAGGAACAGAATCACTTAACAAGGAAGCAGACAGATCAGATTTAACTGCTGCAGGAGAGAAATCATCCAGCATTGTAGGTGCAAAGGGAAAGCGGACCCACAGGAGGGCCTCCCAGAAGGAAATCGGGCAGCAAACGTAAAATATAGATTTAGAACGTGTTAATTCAGGAATACTAGAAGGAAGTGTGTGCTAGCAGCAGTGAGATTTGCAAGTGCCCAGCCATTGAACTAGTTAAGGTAGAGTAAATATAAAGGTTGCATATGCACATCTTCCATTCATAAATCTAGAGCTCTTGGGCAGGTGCAGAGCCACGTGTGCACCCACGGGGAGCATAGATTGGACCTTTTTAACAATTCACCTCTACAGGGGTATACTTATTTAAATGATCCACAGACTAAATCATCTTCTTTAGCAAACAATTAATGTCTGACTTGTCTAATTTAACTTCTCCAAAAGCTATTCTGTATTTAGCATAATATTCAAGGCACTTTACTAGCTGGGGAAAAAACAATTCATCAAGAACCTGCATGAGTTACAACAATGCAAAGAAGAGAATTCAGTGGTCTGCTCAGTGCCAGGAACAACATCTCTCCCAAAGTGTTATTCTAAATCTGCAAGCCAAGGCCTGAAATCAGGCCAAGCTTAATCATCCATTTTGAATTTCTCCTTGAACAATGGGTCCTGAGGAAAAAAATCCTCCACTCAACCAAAGAGCTTCAAATTCCAAGAGATAAGGGCTAGGAGTGTAGCTCAAGCAACAGACTGCCTGTCTAGCATGCACAAAGCTTAGTCTCCAGCATCACACAAAACTAGGCTTGGACACACACACACACACACACACACACACACACACACACCTGTACCTCTGCACTCAGGAGGCAGAGGCAAGTAGAGTCAGAAGTCCAAAGTCACCCTCAGTTACACAGCAAGTGCAGGCGAAGCTGCCATGAAACCATGTCAAACAGTCTACAGGACGGCCACCTTGCTCATGCTGAGGCTGTATGTCAAGTCATCACCTCTCTACTTCCCAAGCCAACTTTCTCGAACTGAACCGAACCATTTCTAAAATACTTAATCCCAAATAACTTACTGTCTCTTTCCCACTTGCTCCAGCCCTGCAGAGTGTTCTTTCCAGACTCAGACATAGTCTTGGGTAAGTTATAAAAAGGCCTGACCTTGCCTAGTTTTCTCTTTTAAATTGACAGCTTTTTATTTGCTTGAGAAAAAGTTATGTGCAAATACTAAATGTTGTTTTAAATTCGATGCTGGTTACATTGCCATGGTGCGTGCGTGTAGAGTGGAGGGGCAAGGGCAGAAGGAAGAGACAGAGCATCTAAATGAGAGAATGCTCCCGAACATGTGTGGCAGTGTCTTCAGTGCTGCACTACAATGCTTGTGAGTACACAAACACCTCTCCCAGAGGACTCCCACAGCACACTAAGCCTGAAATTTCAAACACGTGAATCCGCTCAAGGCTGACAACAGGGATTTCCACAATGCCAAGCACTCTTTTGTGATCTAGCCATGAGTGGCTAATCGGGAGAGAAGGGCCGTTTGCTCTCTTGTGACAGGAGCAGACTGTTGGAGTCCATCGGGAAGAATGAATGACACCAGGGCAGGACAGAGACAGCAGGGAACAAGCACGGGTGAAAACAGTGCCTGTCACCAAAGTTACATGCAAAGAGACTGGGGTCTTCAGAGAACGGACACCAGCCAGGAACACCTGGAGTAAACACGACAGGTTAAATACAAAGAGGCGTCAAGATGGCAGACAGACACTGATGCCATCAAGAGTTAAAGGGGCAAGGGGAGCAGCTGCTGGGCTGCTGAAACAGGATGGGGATGGTTAAGATGTTTTACGTTTGCAGATATTTCAAGGTGAGACGAGTAAAGGACTCCAGGCATAAGAGGTGAACACACAGAATGCAGGGAGAGAATGCTAAGAGAAAAGGAGAGGTGGTGGGCATAAGGTATTGGACTCTCTATCAGAGAACTAGGCTGAAGCACTGTAGAGGGACTTGAATCCAGCAACATGGCTACTCTGGCTGGAATACAGACATAACCTTAGCACACACTTTTAATCTCAATCAATGAATGTAAAGTTAGTTTGTAGAAGGAAGCACCCATGTTTGAAAGTGATGTCTAATGTGACAAATCAGAGAAAGATTTGACAGAATCGGATATGCCCAACTCCCATGAGAACAGACAGGAAAGGGAAGCGACTTGAGGGAGCAGTGCAGAGAGATAAGGCAGTTTTACCAGGAGAGTTACAGACAGGCTGCAGAGAGAGAACAAGCTAGACAGGTGAAGACAGAAGGAGCCAGAGGATGAGAAGGAGCCAGAAGATTCGAATAGATTGACAGAGATAGTCTGAGGCCAAGCAGAGTGATTCAGGAGAAGCTGAGAGAAGCCAGTTTGAGTCAGTCAGCATGGAGAGGAGCTTGAGCCAGAACAGCTGAGTTGAACCAACCAATCAGAGATCAGAAGGAACAAGAAAGGGTGAGCTTATTCAGCAATAAGCCTCAGAGGCCAAAAACATTCTAGGCCTAGATAAGATTGTATGGAGGCTAGAAACATCTAGGACTAGGCCTAGGTTAGCAGAGCCTTGGAGATGATGATTACATCAGACAAATAAAAGACGCTGTTACAGAGCACTGAGGGAAGAGCCAGGCTGGGGCACTGAGGGAGAACGAGGCTGGAGCACTGAGGGGATGAAGTAGAACTCTTATGAGGATCAGACAGACAGACAGACACACACACACACACACACACACACACACACACAGACACACACACACATGCACAGACACACACACACACACAATCTGCAGGTGTTAGCCTTTTCCTCTTCTTGAAACAGCTTTCTGGGCAAAACCCTCAAGTAAGAGGTAACAGCTATGGAAATCAATGAATTCAGAAACACCACTTAAGTCTAGCCTAGAACATGATCTAGCCTGGAACACTACAGGGAAAAATTAGCCTCTCCCAGATACTCCCTGTCTTTGGAAAGGAGTTTTCAGATGAAAAACAATAAAGAGGACATGTGGATCACAGAGACAACTCTAGCAGGCTGTTCCCTCACAGACTAACCAATAAAGCGGTCATCTGGGTGAGGTGGAAGAATGTTCTATGAACCCCCAGCAGGAGGAGGAAGAAGAGGCTGTGGGCAGCTAAGCTTGGCCACGTTAGCAGGTCACAGCCTCCTGCTTCTTGTGAGGCCTGGCCTCCTTCACCTGCAGCTCCCACCCAGCAGGCAGATCTCCACAGTGCTACACAGCAAGGACAGTTAACTTAGGTTGGTGAGGGACGTTTGCTCCATCTCCTTGAGGAAAGGCTGTGGCTCTATCTCATACACTACGTGGACATCTCTTTTGTTGAATGTTCTTTAAACTCACAACCACGCATACTACAAAAATGGCATTTCTATGACGAATAGGAGCCAACTAATTTTAGAATCAATCAATCAATACTGTTAATAATTAAAACACTAAATTCCCAGAAAATATTTTGGATTTGGAAATCATTTGTGACATCAAAAGATGTCTCATTTTAACTATTTATATAATTGAAGGACAGAGATGTGTTTAGTTCAAACATGTGACTTGCCTAATACCCCGAATGAATAAATGTTAATTACTAACCATCCTGAAAACAGCACTTTCTGGTTCTGAGATCTGACAGCACCTCTTGGACACCTGACCTAGCCTTCTCTTTCTCCTGCTCAGCTGGGCTGCAGGAGGTGGGAGCAGCAGAGTGTAGCTGTCAAGTCCTTCCAGGAGAGCTACGACACACCAGCTACAGAAGATGCAACCTCGCATCTCTGCCATCACAGAAGACAGACCATCCTGGTAGAGGCAGGGTTGGCCACAGCTGTCACACTGACAAATGAAACCAGCAGCTCCATCTCCTTGAGGGAAGGCCGTGGCTCTATCCCACACACTACGTGGACATCTGGTGAAATGAAGAATAAAATCTGAACATGCCCTCAGGGCAAACAACTGTACACTGCCCAAGAACCTTTAAAATACTTATTTGGGTTTGGGTTTTTTTTGTTTGTATCATTGTTCTTGTTATTTAAGGCAGTGTTTCTCCACCAGGCTGACATTGAACTCACAATTCTCCTGCCTCAGGCTATAGGCTTATAGGTATGTATATACCTAGACATTAAAGAAAACTGGGAAGTGCATATCCCAGCTGCAGAGAGCATTAGCCCAGCATGTTCAGGGTTAGGAGAGTGGAGAGGAAGCAGAAAGGGACAGAGGGAGGAGGGAGAGTGGAGGGGAGGCAGAAAGGGACAGAGGGAGGAGGGAGAGTGGAGGGGAGGCAGAAAAGGACAGAGGGAGGAGGGAGAGTGAGACTCATGAGAAATCACTTGAGTTAAACCATTTTCTGCAGGAACACTCACTGCATGCCATCCACTGGGAGGCAGAAAATACCCTTGCCCAGTGTGCTGATGAAGCAGAAATACAGAAATATGCAGATAGCAGCTCATTCCCACCATCATGCAAGAAGCTGAGGCAGGAGGATGGTGGATTCAAGGACAGGCTGGGCTGCGACAGAAAGTTCTAAGTCCCCCGAGGTGGATCCATAACAGGACAAACAAAACGAAATGAAAAAGACCAAAAAAGAAGCTGAAATACCAAAAACAATGAAATCGTTGCCTAAAACTGTTCACAGGACCTTACTGTTCCATGAATGAAAAATGAAATAAAGGAGGACAGGACTCTCCAGTTACAAGAAGGATTTTGTTTGTCTGTGTGAGCCAGGGTTTCTCTGTGTAGCCCTGGCTGTCTTGAAACTCACTTGGTAGACCAGGGTGGCCTCCAACGCAGAGATCTACCCGTCTGCCTTTGCCAAGTGCTGGGATTAAAGGCGTGCATCATCACCGCCTGGCATGAGAAGATTATTATAGATACAAGGGAGAAGGCAGGCAGAGGGAAGGATTCAGGATGAACACAGCCAGCTGACTAAGCCTTACCATGAGAGGAGAGCGGGGAGGAAGAGCAAGAGACCAGTGTAGCCAAAATGACTGAGTTACAAAGGTATCAATCAGGCTGCAGAGAAGGGAATCGAAGCCCAGCCCCCAGGGGGAGGGGCTAGAGAAGGGGTGGGATGAGAAGCAATGGGAGGAGCCACAGGTAAGAGTGAGATTTGTCCCAGTTTTTTTTTTTAAGGATTTATTTATTTTTTTATATGAGTACACACTGCAGCTATCCTCAGACACACAGTAGAAGAATCACATCGAATCACATTACAGATGTTTGTGAGCCACCGTGTGGTTGCTGGGAACTGAACTCAGGACCTCTGGCACAGCACTCAGTGCTCTTAACCACTGAGCCCTGTCCCAGTCCTGTCCCAGGTTTTTTGAAACCTAACATTCAAACACTTTCCTTATGAGAATTCATTTTTCTGTAACCACTGATTTAAATGCATAAAGATTGAAAGATCGGGGTGAAGAGACGACTCCGTAGATAACAGGAATGACTGCTCTTCCAGAGGGCCTGAGGTCAATTCCTATCTGTAATGGAATCTGATCCTCTCTTCTGATGTGCGTGAAGACAGAGCACTCTCATTCTCATATTCACACATGCACACACGCACACTCACACATATATATATAAATAAAATACGCCACTTGGTCTTCCTGTGGGTCCCCCACAGCTGGAGCAGGGCACTACCTTGACTCTGCTGTCAACCTGTGGATCCTGTTCCCTTAACTGGGCTGCTGTGTCTGGCCTCAGTAGGAAAGATGTGACTAGTCCTGCAGAACTTGAGGGATTGGTATTGGGGGTTGGGAAAACCCCTCCCTTCTCAGGGGTGAAGGGGAGGGGTAGGGGAAGGACCTGTGGGGGACGGACTGTGATTGGTATGTAAAGTGAATAAATAAATTAGTGGAAAAGGGTTTAAAACATAATTATAAAAGATCTCTAATTTTAAAACATTCTAGTGTTTAGACAAAATTAGTGTCAGCTCTCATTACACAAAGCCAGTCTGTGCTGTCCGTGACTCAGTCAAGGACAAAGCCAGGACAGGTATGTG
This sequence comes from Grammomys surdaster, assembly GCF_004785775.1. Lineage (NCBI taxonomy): Eukaryota > Metazoa > Chordata > Mammalia > Rodentia > Muridae > Grammomys > Grammomys surdaster. Next base: position 227,819 of record NW_021620574.1, read on the forward strand.
AGGAACCAGCCGGACAGGTAGGTGAGCCACCCTCAGTGCCTGCTATAGGTTGGTTTCTTGAAATTCCCTCCTTTGAAGCTCTCTCCGAGCCACCAGACAGCACGGTCCCAGCACACCCACTGATTCATGAGAATAACGCTCTTTTACATGAGAAGGCTACAGCGACACCCACTAGTGTTATATTAAGGTGCCACTCATTTTTAACCTTTTCCCTTGGTAATCAGAATACTGAAGTGCTGTCTGCATGTTCTAATTATGAGTACAATAGATAAATTAGGAGAATCACTCACAGGAAACACCGGAATGCTGACAAAGAATCCAAATTAAGACACCAGGCTTTCAAATGTTTTGCTTAATTCCAACAATTTAAGTGAAGTGTGTTCTCCTTAAGTGATGTAATGTGGCCTTGTCTGACACGGATACACAGAACTCCACAGAGAAGAAGAGTAGGGCTGGAAGTGTAACTGAGAAGAGAAACAGGACTCACAGGAAGACAGAGACATGCATGTGTTTTTCAGCACCTCTGTAGTGAAAAGCTAGCTTAATTTTTAAAATATGTCAGTAGAAATTTTTACCAAATACAAACACACAAGGGTAGTGATGATGATGATGGTGATTTGTATGTGCCCCTGTGAACCACAGGAGGATGCTGGATCCCCTAGAGCTGTGGTACCACTCGCTTCAAGGTAACTCACAACAGTTTGTAACTCCAGTTCTAGGAGAGCCATTGCTGCCCACACTAGGCATGAACATGATACAACGATATACATGCAGGCATAAAAACAAAAATATGAAAATAAAGAAATGCAACTTAAAAATATTTTAAACTTTTTTGGTTTGGGGTTTGGTTTTGAAGTAAATGAGCCAACTGGGCAGTGGTGGCACACACCTTTACTCCCACCACTAGGAAGGTAGAAGCAGGCAGATCTCTGAGTTCAAGGCCAGCCTGGTCGACAGAGCAAGTTCCAGGACAGCCAGGGCTATTACATAGAGAAACCCTGTCTTGAAAAACAAACAAGTAAATAAAAATAAGGACTATAAGATTCAAAAAAGAAGGAAAGAGTAACGGAGGAAGACACCTGATGCTCATCTTGACCCACACAAATACATATTCATACACACACACACACCACACACCACACACACACACACACACACACACACACACTAAAACCTTTTTAAGTCAACAAAACAAAGTCAAATAAACAAAAAAGATCAAGAAAAGAACCCTGGGTCAAAGTGCCAGAAAACGAATGCATTTGTGGCCTGGAGCTCATAGAAGGTACTATTCATCCTTTCCCAGCCTTCAAGGCTCCTCCTCCCCACCATCTTCCTCCCTCTAAGCCACTCTACTCAGGTCTAAGGCTGAAATAGGTTTTTGTTTGTTGGTTAGTTGGTTTTTTAAACAATGTAAGTCTTGTTTTGTGTGAATGTTCAACTCCTTTGAGACTTCTTTAATATCTTGTGCAATCAGGGCTGGGGCATTCCCAGCAGAGGCCAGAGACCGCCCTACACTAACCCTCTCCTGCAACCTTGGAGAAGATCAAAGACACTGCAGCTGTCAGTCCCTCAGCTGATGCACCCGCTTAGCCTGCTGCAGTTGTCCACACACCAGCAACCAGGATACAACTTCCCTGCAGCGTCTCTGCTCACTAGCTACCTTCCTTTGTGTGTCCACGTTTACCAGTGAAACAGTCAGTACTGGGCTCAGAGTAAGAAACCAATAAATGTTTGGGGGAAAAGATGGTGTGCCAAAGAAAAGACTGAGGTCAGAGTTCACTTGGGAAGACAGATGAAGAAAATGGCTCTTAAGATAGGGCTATCCTATCCTCAAGAATATCATGCTGTATCTTTAAGTACAGAGACAGAGGCCAAGGACAAACTCTTCCACAAACAGAAGGTCCTGAGGCTCTAGCACATGAATGATGTTGGTGTAAAGGTCCCATTACAGCCCAGCACAATGAGGGACAGAGGTGAAGCAAACCAAGCAGGGCCCTGATGGTTATAAAGGGAGTGAGCAGCTGATTCTCCATCCAGCAGTCATGAAGGACTGAGCAATCACAAAGCTCCAGCTCCCAGGGAGGACCGATGGTCACTGGTGGGAGCAGCACACGCAGCTGAGTGTGAGATGCACATAGAGAACAGCAGGCGTGCTGTAGTACTGAGACACAGGAAAGGGTAGAAGGCCATGCTCAGGCTTCTCACTTTTCAAACTGTATGTGTTGGTATGTGTTTACTCAAGTGAAAACAGACTGGGGAGAGTCACAACTCTCCTATGGACACATGAAATCAGGTACATGCAGTCTCAGTAAACTAGTCTCTCTTTGAAAATGTCCATAATACAGAGATAGACAATAGACAGTGTTAGTCTAGAAGGCTAAAATGGGCCCATATTTACCTTACACGTACAGTTTCATAAGCTTTAGCTTGCATCCTTAACAGCAACTGAGGATACTATTAAAAAAAAGATTCAGTCCATTTCAAAACTGACTTTCCTCTTCCAGGATCCACCAGCCTTTCCTAGGTGACATTTCATCAACAGAGAAGGAAAGTGGTCATTAAAGGTTTCCAGCTTCCCTTTCTAGGTCGATCTTTAACCCTCACAGCTCACAAAACCATTGCAACAAAAGCTCAGCAGCATTAACTTCCTGACAAGGACAATGCAGTCAGGACTGCCCCACAGTAGGATGGGGGTGCCTGCCCTTGCTGCCTTGGGCAGGTGAATTTACAGTCAGACACTTAGCTCTGTGGTGAGTGTGGGCTGCAACAGATGGTCGGGAGGGAAAGTCAGCACTGAGTAATTCCCCTCTGGGCAGAGAGGCAGCAGGGCACGGATTCCACTAACCACAACCTCACCCCTCCCAAGCACCTTTCAGCCTCCCTGTTGCTGCTGCTGCTGGTTAGCCAGGTGAACTTCACTGCACAGGACCAGAGAGAACCAGCATTCCATTGGCCATCAGAGGCCAGCTGGTGCAGAGGGTGATCTGACTGGTTTTACTGACATGACTGGTTATTCCAGGGGTGAACACTGCTTCTGAGAACAACAAAGAACATTTTCTTTACAAAGAACCAGTCTTCAGAGCACATCCAATTTTTGGCTACAAGCTACCTATCCATTTCAGGGATTCTTGGGCTGGCTAATTCATGGGCACTCCTAGAGAATTTTTAAAGGACTGGGTTGGAACCCAGGAATCTGTATTTTTAAGTCATTAGTTATTTAAAGTTCTTAGGTTTAGAAGCTAATCACCCAGCACAACCAAAAGCAAAAATGTGAGCCTTAATTCAAAAGAGGGATCTATTACTTTTCAAATCAATTTCAATGTTTCAGCTTAATTAAACTGAACATAATTAAAACATTTTCTCCAAAAATAAGACCACAATTATAGATAAGTAAAATAAAGATATTTATTTTTATGTATGTATTTATTTTTAAGGATGTATCTGTCTGAAAGTATGTAAAGTGTATCACATGCATGCCTGGTGCACAAGAAAACCAGAAGCGGGTATTAGATCCCTGGAACTAGATATAAATGGTTGTGAGCTACCATGTGGATGCTGGAAACTGAACCCAGGTCCTCAGCAAGAAAGCAAGTGCTCATAAACACTGAGCCACTTTCCAGCCCCTTCCCCCCAAAAGCAAAATTTTAATTAAAAAAGCGTTTTTAAAGGGCTAACAGGCAAGTGTGGTGGTTAGTGCCTTTAATCCCAGCACTTGGGAAACAGAGGTAGGTGGATCTCTGAGCAGAACTAAAATAGAACTTTTCCAAGGCTTGCATCGCTGACATTTAGGCCTGAATTATTTTCGTTGGTAGAAGCTACCTTGGGTACCCTAGACTATCTCTCTCACTTCTTACCTACCAAAACAATTAGTGATTTTGCTAAGATGAAAGCAAGAGCCTTTGACCTCTACTCACTAGATGCCAGAAACTCCCAATTTGTAAAAATACTGTCTCTAGACACTGAAACAAAAGCACCTAGAACACCTGACTAAAGGAACCATGTTCAACAGACAAAGGCAACACTGAGCAGACGGAAGAAAAGACACAGGAATGAAAGCACCTTTAGACATAACAAAATCTAGAGCACTGCTACGAGAAAGCTGTGTTAACAGTAAAGGAAACACTTCAATCACAGAAGGAGTCCAAGGATTCAGGAAAAGCTTTGCTGGCGTGAAGGTTTGTTCTGGGCAGGGTCTAAGGTCTCTTCCTGGGGATGATGAATGAGAACAAAAGTTGCCATGACTCAGAAGCTCTGGAACCAGCCTGTGTAGCTCCAAGAGCGCTTGGTCGGGAGGCTCTAGAAAGCCTCAGTCTCTCCCACCCTGGGATACACATGACTCACAGTCAATGCCTCACTATGGGCTCGGGCCTGGGATGTGAACACTTTCTGGATGAACACACAAGCAAGCCAACGGGGTTAGCAGGTTTGTGGCCCTTCCCTATTGCCTTTGCCCCCGAAGACTGAGGTGAGGCTCTGAACTGGTTTTTCTCTCTGTGCCCTAGGATATTCCCAGCATTTGCTTGGTGCCTGTCTATGGCTGCCTATAGGAGTGGAGATTTTACCAGGAGTGGTACTCAACCAACCATCCTACAGGACGTCGGCAAAGGCAGAGTGAAAAATCAGAGGGGAGAGGAAGAAATAGGCTGAACCAGGAATTTGTTCACTATAAATCAGTCCAGTGACATGACATCCACAACCTTCTGCACCACCCCACCAACAGAGGGATGTCTTCAAAGGAAAAGATATTGTAATCATAACATTAAGGCATTACTTGCCTTCTTATTCTGTATGAAACCCTATTTGAAACATTTCTTATATTTGTTATAGCTCAAGGGAAACATTTCACACTTATGAGTGAGTGATGGGCTGGATCAGCTGCCTCTTCTTATTTGACTCCATTTCTACTTGAAAGAATGAGAAAGACGTGCGTGTCTGACAGCTGTTTTGTCAAAAGTCAATGAAGTCAATGAACTGAAAAGGGAGTTCAAGCAAAAATCACAAGTTGTGAAAAGCATAGTTTGACAAACTCCAGTATTTTGGGGATGTGGTAATACACTCGTGTTACATGTGGGTACAGAGGCCAGTGACTAAGCCTGAGCCATCGCCCACCTTGTCTATTAACACAGGGTCTCTCACTAGAACCTGGCTGATGACCAAAGAGTGACCCTGGCAGTCTATGCCCGCTCGACTCTTCCCTCACACTGCGGCAGGCTTCTCTGCATCAGCACAGCACTGTGCTCCGTGACCTTTCCTGCCCGCACTAGCCTCCTTATCCAGAGGAGCATTTAGCTTACCGTCACACTTGTGTTAAGCTTGCATGTCTCCTGAGACCTTAAGCTCCTTTTCCACCCTTTCTACTGTTTGGACATTCCTCATGGGGTTGAGAGAACTCCCTTACTGTTCAGTCATGCTTCTGTACTGCATTTCTCAAGAGCCAAGTCCCATGTTTCCCCTCTCTCAAATGTCCTTTACCTAGCATGCAGTCCAGTGTGCTGGAGGTAGGATTCCAAGAAGTTGTTGAAAGCTTGGAGCTTTGTGAACAACTCAGTATGTCTACTTCTGCTGTGAGCCTCACTCTGTAGCCCTGTGTAGACTCATGACTCACTATGTAGACCATGTCAGTCTTGAACTCACAGAGTCAAATGATGGTCAGGACTAAGACCTACTGAACGTTGAGATAATTGTGTTTTATTCTTGTAATTTCTGCTTCATAAATTTTAAAACTAAACCTTTTATTTTGAGATAATTTTAGATCCACATGCACTTATACAAAGTAGCATAGACTGGGGCTGGAGAGCTGACTCAGTGGTTTAGAAAGGGTTAAGTGGTTAAGAACCTCTTGCAGAGGGTCTAGCTTTGGTTCCAAGTCTTCCACACAGCAGTTGCCACCTGCCCGAACTCCAGTTCTTTTCTGGCCATAGGTACCAGGCATACATGTGGTGTACATATATAAATGCAGGCAGGCACATACATATATACATACATACATACATGCAAACAAACATACATAAAAATAAAAACAAATAAAGCCTAAAAAGGAGGAAGTAATGCAGAAGGATTCTGGCTACCTTTAGCCTCATTTCCCAGTATTGCAAAAGTGTCAGAATGCTGACGTTGATAGGGCCTTCCTCTTGTTCTCTTAGGATCACACCCCACCATGGTCCCTGGTGGCCACTTAACTGTGCTCCTCACTGACCTGCTCTCCATTTGTATAATTTAATCACCTGAAGAATGTAATATAGATGGAACCACGATATTTGTAAACTGTTGGGACTAGTTTTATCAGCATCATTATTTAGAGTCTATTTTGCTTGTTAATTATCAATTTTTTGCTACTCAATTATCATACTCTTTTAATAGTGCATAAGTCTATTTATGCATTATTTCACTTTCGTTAAAGCCTACTTAACGTTTAGATCTCTTTTTCTTCCTTACATCAGTGATCTTTTAACTCTGTGTTTTATCATCGTTATAGTTTCTACATAGTTTTGGGGTTCTGGAGAGTGAACACTGAACATCCTTAGCCTAGGCAAGCACCTCCCCTAGTTACTGAGGCGTTGTTAAGAAATTACTTGCGCCGGGCGGTGGTGTCGCACGCCTTTAATCCTAGCACTTGGGAGGCAGAGGCAGGCGGATTTCTGAGTTCAAGGCCAGCCTGGTCTACAGAGTGAATTCCAGGACAGCCAGGGCTACACAGAGAAACTCTGTCTTGAAAAACCAAAAGCAAACAAACAAAAAACAAGAATCAAGATGGAGCTGGAGCTGGAGAGATGGCTCAGCGGTTAGGAGTACTGACTGTTCTTCCAGAGGATCCTGGTTCAATTCCCAGCACCCACATGGCAGCTCACAACTGTCTGTAACTCCAAGATCTGACAATTTCACACAGTCATATATGCAGGTAAAATCAGCAATGTGCAATAAAATAAATAAATTTTAAAAGAAGAATCTAGACATTAAAGAAATTCAGAAACAAGTAAAACAGTACCTTTTCTCTATTTTTTTTTTTTTTTTTTTTTTTTTTTTTTTTTTTGGTTTTTCGAGACAGGGTTTCTCTGCATAGTCCTGGCTGTCCTGGAACTCACTCTGTAGACCAGGCTGGCCTCGAACTCAGAAATCCGCCTGTCTCTGCCTCCCAAGTGCTGGGATTAAAGGCGTGCGCCACCACCGCCTGGCTTCTCTATTTTTTTTTAAAGAAAAATATAGTTATTTCACATGAAACATTTTTTATATAATGGACTTATTACTTAAAGTTAATTCAATTATCATGCAAAAAATTTTCAGTATAAGACACATAATCCATAAAAAAATCAAAAGCCTCAGTAACAAGGCTCTCTGGACTAAGAGACATGCTGTGGGTGTTACACACAAGGATTGTGAAAACAAAGTAAAAAGACAGACCTTCCCAGCTCCTGCTGGGTAAGAGAGTGGATACAGAAATGAACCTGGCTCCTGATGGTGTGGGTGGATCAACTAAATACAGTGTCGGATATAAACAAAGAGCTCAAAACTGAGACAGGTGTGGAACTCTCAGGACAGGTAGCAATAAAGCTGTGTAATGACTTGAGCCAAGCAAGGACACAAATGAGAAAAGTTGTCTTAATAGAGGAAGCACCAGGGAAGGGAGCACCAGGTGAATTTAAGAACACCTTAAAAAGAAGTGGAAGAGCCAGGCAGCTGAGACACACTTGTAATTTCAGCACTTGAGAGAACAAGGCAGGAGGACCAAGTTCAAACAGACTGGACTGTATCCCAAGACCCGTCTCACCAGCCAAGCACCATGGTGAATGCCCGTAATCCCTGCACTTGCAAGGCTATAGTTTTGTAGCTATCCTGGGCTACATAATGCTTTGAGAAGTCAGGAAGCGAGGGTTGAGGACAGAGGAGAGGGAGAAGTATATTTTAAAATGTTAAAGGAGAGCAGGAATTGAAGTGTAAACCTTGCCTCCTTATTCCAGAAGGAACACTCTAAATGACGTGTTGGAGAAGGGCAGAGGAAGCTACTGAAGGACCAACAACTTCCATCATTCCCATAAACAAATGTTTGCTATGATCCAAAAGACCAGTGGTTCTTCTCCCAAACATGTTTAGCTCCTTGGCACTCTCAGGCTGCCATTTCTACTTCAGGACCAGCCTGCTCTTATATAAACCAAGCTGGCAGAAGAAAGCACTTGCAAGACTTGTTCAGTCCTCCTGGGATTCTAAAGTCTCCTGCCATGGATCCAGGCCTGCCAGGTGCAACACGTCTGGCCTTTCTTTGTTTGAAGCTTCAATGGCCCTACCCGAGAGAGGGAAGAGGCTGATCTGGCTGGCTACATGAGAAAATAAACAGCTGTTCCTACCTCATGTGTGTGAGCTATGTGTGTGCTGGAGTTAGGCTGGGGTTTATACAGCTTACACCTCCAATTCTGCATGGCTGAACCAGGGGACACTGCCAATTACACAGTTCAGTTAGAAAGCCAAACTGTAACACTGAATGCCTTCCTCTACCATGGCCACCATCACTACCACCATGACCAGGAGAAGAAACAATGCAGAAGAGCCAGGCATGGGCGTAGCGACTTGTGAGAGCAGCCACCACCACAGGCCCCAACAAGTGCGGAATGAGAGGACTCTGACAGAGGTGCACTCACCCAAGGGCTCAACCACCATGAGAAATGCCTTTGACAAGCACCAGCCCACGAGAAGCTCCCTGTCAGATGATCGTTTCTAAGGTATTCTGAGACAGAATGAATCCTTCATATTTGTTTATAAAATGAAACTGACAAGGAATGCCAACATTCCAGACTGAAATTAATTCTGCATGCTGCATCCACTTTCAGACTACAAGATTTGGGGGAAAAGTTCCAAGAATTCTTATTATCATTAAACACAATCAAGAAAAACAGAACGTAATTCTAGTCATAGGAAAAACACATCTTCAAAATGCCCTCCAGTTACTGAAATATGAGCCATAAATATTTATCTTTGATTACTTTAAAAACACTAAAATGAGAAGCCATTTTATTTGAAAGAATGAAGTTCTGCCTGCATATAAAATACTTCAGCACTGTCACCATAAATTAGGCTGTGCCATTTTTAACCAGAGATAGAGAAAGTACATGTTCTGGAAAAAGGAAAACTTCCAAGACTGTCTCCTGTCTCACTCTGCTGGTCTCAGTGACAAGTGTGGGATTCCACTGGGAAAAGAAAACTTCCTCAACCAGCTCCTCCTCGGTGACCAATGCTACCCCTCAGGCTCTGGCAGCTCTGTCTACACTCCAGCACATCTCTGCTTCTGTTCCCAACGTGTAGTGTCTGTTCACCAAGGGTAAGGTCACCCGGGGCATCTGCAATGACACACTGTCCCAACACTGAGCTGTGGACAGCAGGAAGAAAGCTGAAGCAACTGACAGGCCTAATGCTGACTGTTCTCTTAACTCCCTAAACCACTCAGCACAGAGCGCTGGACAGGCATTCCAGCAGTTATCTGACTCGGGGAGAGAGCGTTAAAGCATCTGGGTGAGCGACCGAGGTCTGCTTCATTGGGAGGATGTGGCAATAGTTTGCATTAGACTTTGTTGGAAGCCTACAAGGATATTAACTATTTAATCCGGCCCGAATGACAGCACAGGAGACTCTCTGCAGCATCATGTATGAATACACACAGAATGGTACATGCCCGTCGGTTTCTGAATGCCAAGAGCATCCTTTGTTTTAACACACCCTCCTAGTCAAGACGCTGACACTGGGCATATTCTCAAGCTCCCAACTGTCTCTTGGAGCTGCTCAGATCTGATTTAATCCTCTCCATGAAGACTCACAGCATGAGAGGGTCTGGATCACTGCGCTCCATGAAAAGCAAGCACTCTGGGAATGTTCATTTATGGAAAACAAGCACCAGGACATCAATGGGTTTGCTGTTACTCTCAATTTCATTAGCATAATGGAGAATCTGTAACCAATATTTTAAGTAAACTAATTTAATAGACTTTCATTATACACAAATGATATCTTAGACCACTGCTCTCATTAACTGGAAAATGACCAAGATAAGGTGGAAAGGAGGTGACTTGGAAAAGACAACTTGAAGCCCTCAAAGTGTCTTCCAAATACAGCCTGCCTCCAGCTCACCCCGACCCATCGTCTACTAGGAGCCCTTGGCGCTCAGGAAATGGTGGCTGAGTCAAATGTTACAAAACTATTCCCACACAGCATGAGTCCAGAGTCACAAATTTAGCAGTCCCCTACTCCCCTCCTGCAACTGCTTTCAGTTCCTCTTCTTGCAAATGATTTTTCTAGGAAATACATCTTAACTTTGCAATGTAAACATAAAAAATCTGCTTTATACAGATGTAATTTTTAAAATTGTGAGGTGAAAGAGAATGAGTGACCAGGGTGTGTGGTGTGGAAGTCAAAAGACAAGCTTTGGGGGCAGCTCTCTTTCCCACTGTGGGACCAGGGCACCGGATGCAGGACCTCGGCTTGCCTGCAAGTGCTCTGATCTGCTAAGGCCACCTCACTGACCCATTTCAAAGGAGGAGGACATGTTCACTGGTGGTTGAGAACTGTAGTCTTTTTTGCTTTGGTTTCATTTTTTTGGAGGGGGGTGGTTTTTTTTTGTTTTCTTTTTGGAGTCAGGGTTTCTCTGTGTAGCCCTGGCTGTCCTTGAACCTGCACTGTAAACCAGGCTGGTCTTGAATTCACAGAGATCCACCTGCCTCCCAAGGGCTGAGACTAATGATGACTTCACATCCGCATGAAAGAACACCTCAGCTTAAAGAAAGAGAAAATACAAGATGACAAACCATCCAGACAGGGATGGCTACAGAACAAAGGAAATCTGCTTAGTGCTGAAAACAAACAAGTGACCTAGCCAGGGCCACCAGAGCTGTGCTGTCAGGACCCATGTAGCCAGTGAACATCCTCAACACCGCCTCACGGCTGCACCCACAAACAACTTTCCCTACAGAAACACTCAAACTAAAAGTTGAAACAAACAAAGACACAGTGTTAAATAAATTCCAAGCCTAGATATTTGTTAAAGTTACACAAACAATTAAATTCCCTAGGTTTCAAAGGTCACAGATTTTGACTCCTGCCTCCCACCAACCAATTGTTCAAGAAGCTGCCAAGGCACTGTACCCTCTATCCTCTGCAAGACCTTCCCAGGCATCCCCATCCCTCCCTGGCAAGCCCCACGGCTTCCTGGCCCCTCCCCTACAGTCTCTGCATCTGCTGCTCATACCCTGCTATCGCTTACCTCAGCACACAACTGCATTTTAACTTCTTCATTACAAATCAGTCCCTGACTCTGCCTCCTTTATCGGCAGAGGCTAGGTCACAGTCCTGTTGCTACTGCTCATTATCTGCTAAATAGTTTAATTAGTCAACAAAAGTTTGGTTGAGAAACTGAAGCCAAAACTTCTAAGAAGCTTTGGTCAAAAGAAGCTACTCTTAGACAGGCAAGGTGGCGCACGCCTTTAATCCCAGCACTCAAGAGGTAAAAGCAAGCAGATCTCTGTGAGTTCGCGGAGACCTGATCTTCGAGTCCCAGGCCAGCCAGGGATACAAAGGGAGACCCTGTTTTTAATTGAAAAAAAACAAATGATAACCTTCTCATTAATTTCTTCTATACGCTTGTTTGTTTGTGTGCACGTGTGCACACACATCAGCAGGCCACAGCATACACATAGTAGTCAGAGGGCAAGTTGTGGGAACTGGTTCTCTCTTTCCACCAGGATCAAACTCAGGGCTTGGCAATAAGAGCCTTTTGCCTGCTGAGTCACCTCATGAGCCTCTCAAAAGCTGTTCTTTAATTCTTGGTGTGTCCATACCTATATATTTCACATGTGCAATGTCCATGCAGAACAGTGCCGGAGCATGATGTACAAACAGCACACCTCGAGTGTGTACTACAACAGAGATGCAAATACATGTGCACATGTGAACACACACGTGCACAGGGAACACCACACAGCAAGAGTCAAGAGACAAGATTTTTAAATAACACTTAAAGGAAAATTTAAAATTCAATTTAAATGAAGAATTGGAAAAATCTTCTAGACTAGATTTTCAGAAGTGGTAGGAGAATCATGACGTCAGACCAACTGAACGGCTCCTAAGGGGCTGGAGTGGCACATCCCACACCCACACTGGGAAGACTTCAGGATTTAAGAGCAGCAGCAGATGTCCACACACAAGTTCACTATTTCTGGTCCTTGGAAATCAGTTGACCTTAAAACTTACTTGTTTCATAGTAAATACAAAAATATGTTTTTTAAAAAAACTTAAGGCAGCTATGGTGGTGGCAACATCTGTGATGGCAGTACTTGGGAGGTGACAGTAAGAGGATCAGAAGCTCAAGGCCAGACCAAGTTACAGATCTACTTCCAGTCACTACCCTCTCCCTCCAGGGAGACAGCTCTGGAGGTGAAATCATTTGCCACACAACGACCTGAGTTCCATCCCAGAAGCTCAAGGGCAATCTTGCCTGAGTATATACTGCAGAAAAAATAAGAGACCCCTGTCTCAATAAGGAAGAACTGACTCCTGAGAGGTGTCCTCTGACCTCTACACATACCATGGACACATGTGTACGACAACATGTGTGCATGCTTTCTCACACACACACACTTAAATGAATGAATGAACAGGAAGCAAGATGTCCTCTAGCCTTTGACTGTTTGGATAGCAATGAGAACAACATGGCCAACCATGTCTGCAGTCCCAGCATTCAGAAATTTGAGGCAAGAAAGCCATAGATTTGTGCCTGTTCTACACACAAGACTGTCTCAAAATTTTTTTTTTTACAAAAGTAAAACTTCAAAGAAATAAACATTTACCTGGGTAGTAGTGGCACATGCCTTTAATCCCAGCAGATCTCTGAGTCTGAGGCCAGCCTGGTCCAGGACAGCCAAGCCACACAGACAAAGTTTAAGCAGCAGTAGATGTCCTGGGAGTGGGGGAGACAGATAGACAGACAGAGAGACTGATCTGATACTTATATAACTCCTCAAATGAGAGTGTATCCAGAGAGGAGCATGTTTTATAAGAAGACTCACTCACTTTGTTAAAAGGTGCTCATGGCCAACAGCAAGGCTGGTCCATCCCTACCTGCCTGCCACCTAAGTAAGAAGGGCCTGAAACCCTAAGCTTCTCAAAGAGCCTCATCCCCAACTAAACCCCTTAAGTAACTGTGGAAGGAACCTCACCATCTGAACACTCTCTCAGATTTGTAAATGTATGGCAGGCTAAGAGGCAGACGACCAACCTTTGGTTTTCCATGAGCAAAGTCATGTATCACATCCAAGTGAAACAATCCTGCATCTACAGAAAGCTCCATCCCTAACCTAACCCTCCAACTATAGTAACCACCTGGCGTTAACCAGCTTCTTTGTTAGTTATACTTTATTAACTCTAAAATTAACAACTACACTAGCAGGAAACTACCATGCAATTCAAGGACTCCTTCAAGAGGGTAAACCTTTGAACTGCACTGCCGCTGCCTCCAGGCCCACACTGAGCCAAGATCTGCACTGTACTCCATGGCACTCAGCTCGCAAGAGGGATGCAAAGTCCTTTACAGGAGAGATGAACACAGAAAGCAAGGGCTGCCAGCATCATGCTGATCCAGAAGAGGCAAGCACAGCTTAGCAGTCACCAAGGCTCAGTCTCAGGTTAGTGGGAATCTGTATTTCATTTTATTTATTATTGTATATGGTGTGTGTATGTGTTCATGTATGCATATAAGAATAGATGCTATAGTATGTATGTGGTAGACAGAGGACAACTTCCAAGACTCTGTTCTCTCCTTCCACAGTGGATTCCAGGGATTGGACTCAGGCAATCTTTTTTTTTTTTTTTTTTTGTGACAAGTGCTTTTATCCACTGAGCCATCTTGTTGGCCCTTGGATTAATATTCTATCAAAATTATACAAGACTAAAAAAACAGATACAAAAGTATATTTCTGGTGTTAACCAAGAAGAGGCCCACAATGTTATCACACACGCACACATACACACACAGCTACAAAAGCTCTGAATTAAACAGAGCAACAAATGTTCTTGGAGAACTAAGGAAAACAGGGAGGCAAGGGGGGGGCCCCCACTGGGGCTCACAGTGCAATGCATTTCCTGCTGCTGCTTTAAAAAAAAAAAAAAAGCAAAAAAAAAAAAAAAAAAAAAAAAAAAAAAAAAAAAAAAAAAAAAA
>NW_021620574.1:242106-253741 GCF_004785775.1 Grammomys surdaster
AAAAAAAAAAAAAAAAAAACAAAACAAAAAAAACAAAAAAAAAAAAACTATCACGTCCTGGCTTTGACCCAACAATGGCCTTGTCCTTGTGACACAATTAAAAAAACAGTACAGTGGACACAAACTAAAACTGTTGACATGACCCTATCCTGGCCTGAGGCCTGAGAAAAGCCCAAGCAAGCTGCTACCACAGGTCAACTTCTCTTTTTGTCATTCTTCACTCCTGGCTTAGGTCTGACTTAATTGTAGGGCATTGGGAAAGAGAGACCCTGAAAGCTCATGCTGTGAGTGACAGCACCGACTCAGACCAATCTCCACACAGAAAGGAACTGGCTGACCCTCAGCTCACGGGCAGGGAACTGCTCCAGAGCAGAACATAGAAGCAGCAAAGCCTGGAAACTGCCCGGGGCCAGACGATGTCTGGACAGTGGCTCCACCAGCACTACACAGACCGACCACATGCTAACATGGGCCTAACTGTAGGGGTCCATGCTGCCATTGCCTGCTGACCTGAAAGGAAAGAACTGGGTACATGCACCTCAGTGGGAAGATGCTGGTCTAACCCGTGGCAAGCCCTGGAATGCATCGTCAGCACTTGAGATCAGGGAGAGGTTATGCAGAAGTGTAAAATAATATTTTTAAAAATTTTTATTTATTTATACATATATGGGTGTTTTGCCTGCATGGATGGCTGTGTACTGTGTGCTTGTTTGGTACCCAGAGAGGTTCAAAAAAGGTGCTGAGTCCCCTGAATTTGGAGTTACAAATGACTGTAAGCTGCTGGTAGGTGCTGAGAATCAAACCTGAAACCTTTGGAGGACCAGCCAGTGCTCCTCCTAGCCATCTCTCTAGTCTGCTAAAGTACTATTTTTAAACATTTATTATGTGGTGTTATGGGAGTATATGTGCCTGTGCCCTGTACGGCCAGTAGCATGTCCAACCCCCAGAGTTGGAGCTTCAGACAGTGAGTCAGATGGTTGTGGGTGCTGGGAATAGGACCCAGGTTTCTACAAAAACAATACATGCTCTTAGACATTAAGCCATTTCTCCAGCCCCTAAAACAGTATTTTTAAAGCATCAATCTTTAGTCAAATTATTACCTTTAATCTTTTAACCAGTATCACATTCTTTTCTATGAAGATTAACTTCCAAATCACAGTTTTAAAATATGTGAAGTCTTTACTCAGTAGGAGAATAGTAAGAAACATGTCCCTTGAGGGAAGACTTGGGTACATCTGATCACCACATTTACTGTCCCATGAACTAAACCATTCCAACATATGATGACGGGGATGGAAATAATTAGACACAGATAGGCCACACGCACTGTGCTCTCCTAAGCTGCTGTGCCCCACTCCAGACTCTCTGCATTTTTGCCTTTCTAAGAAGTAAATCTGGGACCTGAAGAGATGGCTCAGCATCTGCTCTACAAGGACCTGAATTCGGTTCCCAGTACCCACATAGCTAGTTCAAGGAGATCTGATGTGTTCTTTTCGTCTCCATGGTTACTACACACACATGATGGGTAGATATATACAGGGAAAACACCAATACGCATAAAGAAAAGAGTAACACTAATCTAAAAGAAGAAGAGAAGGAAGAGTGGGCGGTGGTGGATCTGGAGCGGCCTGCCGGTGTACTGCAGTGGTGGATCTGGAGCGGCCTGCCGGTGTACTGCAGTGGTGGATCTGGAGCGGCCTGCCGGTGTACTGCAGTGGTGGATCTGGAGCGGCCTGCCGGTGTGCTGCAGTGGTGGATCTGGAGTGGCCTGCCGGTGTGCTGCAGTGGTGGATCTGGAGTGGCCTGCCGGTGTACTGCGTACACCTCTTGTCTCAGCAGTCAGAAGGCACAGGTAGGAGGATCTCTGTGAGTTAAAAAAAGGCCAGCCTGGTCTATGTAGCAAGGAGCCCGGGCTACCTAGTGAGTCCTTGTCAATAAATACATCTGGGCTGGTACAGTATTCCAACATTTAGGAGCCTAAGGCAGGCAGGCAGCTCACAAGATCACAAGGGCAGGGAGGAGAAGTAGACGGAAAGGGGAGGGGAGGAAGAGACAGAATATGAAAGTATCAATTTCGGTTTCCTGCTAACCTGAGGAAAGATGTTCTCTTGGCTAAGTGAAGGAAGGGAGAGGATGTAAGAGTCTTTTCTCAACTCCCCCCCCCCCACCCCACCCCCGCCCCAGGAACTCCAACAGATCCCTCAGGGAGCAGCTCCCTCAGGCGAGCTGCTACTACAGCTCAGCAGCTGGAAGCCATAGGTCACGCTCTCCTCCCTCACAGGTGTCAGGTATCTAGGAAGCATTGCTCATTGAAAACGTTGGAGGGCAGAGCAGGGTCGGTGAGCACCCAAGGACAGAGAATATCATCTGCACAAGGTGGGCTTCTCAGCCTGCTCCTGCTCGTGCTGTCAGACAGGACAGCACCCCACACCTCAGCCTGAACTTCTGCAGAAGCACAGGGCATACAAATGACATATAATTTCTGAGCTTCCCAAATGCTTTTCCTTAATCTCTTGCCTTTGCCTCTGTGGTTCTATAAAGTAGGAAGAGATTACTGGCCCCAAATAACAAAGTATTAAATCTCAGCCATTAAAGTTTAACAAACCGAGCGGTGGTGGCTTTTAATCCCAACACTCAGGAGACAGATAGGCGGATCTCTATTCGGATCTCTATTCCATGGAGTTTCAGGATAGCCAGGGCTACACAGAGAAACTCTGGGGGTGGGGGGTGGGGGTGAGGAGAAAGTAAAAGAGAAGAGAACAACAATGTATCATTTAGAGCCTTTCCACCTCAGCCTTTCTAACTCACAATGTTTATTTTACTTTTGAAAAGCAAATACTTGTTTCCACAGTGGTAAAACCCTGCAAAGAAATGACAAGTCAACTGAGAGTAGTTAGAGAAAGACCGGGGCATGTGTGCTGTTTGTGCACAGAAGAGAAGTTCAGAACATGCTCTAAGCCAACAAGGCTTCATTTCCAAGACTGCTCTGCTTTTTGTTGTCAGTCTCCCGAGCAGTTGAGAAGCACAGCGGAATCTGCCCTGTGGAGTCTGCAGTGTGCTTTCCATTAGGGGAGCAAAGCAGCATGGGTGGACCAGCACACTAACAGGAAGCCAATGGGAAAGACCACTTTGATAGACACCAAGAATGGAGAGCCCCAGAGTCCAGAGGAGCGCAGATAAGAGGCCGCTCCAAGGTCCAGTGAGCTGGAAAATGGAGAGGACTGGGGCTGGAACATGAGGTCAAAGGTAGAAGCCAGAGGCAACAGCAGATAAAAGGAGAGCAGAGACCAGCCTGAGAGGAAAAGTGGAGATAAAGGGTGGCTAGGGCCATCAAGACAGAGTAAATGTTCAAGACAGGGTTTCTCTGTGCTACACTGGCTATCCTGGAACTTGATCTATACACCAACCAGGCTGGTTTTGAAATGGGTTTTTCAGTTTAGCTTTGGCTGTTCTGAAACTAGCTCTGTAGACCAGGCACATAAACATGCATGCACGGGCAGGCAGACACACACAGGGGAACACAGACACACAGAGACATGGCACAGACACATGTACATGCAAGTGCTTACACACACACACACACAGAGACACACACATACACACACACACTGAAGAAACTGAAGCTGCAATTCTGAAGTGTGCAAAACACATAATTGAAATAAATGTCTCCCAGACGACAAGGAAAAAGCCAATTCCTTGTTAGAGTGACTTACCCTATGAAACCCATGGGGATGCCAGGCCAGATCGCTCAGCCCAGATCCTCCCTTGCCCTCCACGCAGCCAAGAGAACGCCCCTCCTTACTGTGGCAGAAGAGAGCAGAGTGGTCTCTAGAGGAGAAACAGGAAGTCTCCGGAAGGGGGGTGGGCAGCAGCTAAGAGCAGGTACAGTAAACCGAAACGGATCCCTTTCAGAGATCCACTGTGGTGAAGTGATCAAGGCAACTCACAGGTATGGCACAGACTGAACAAATTAGAACAAAGGACACAGGAAATCTCTAGGAAACTGGGGAAATGTGATTCAACTGTTGTGCTATTCACCCAGTGATCAGCCATCTAAGACTCCAGAATGGGCTAATTCACAAAGCTAAAGCAGCAAACAGCTCAGCAGTGTGGGTGCTTGCCTTCAATCCCAGCACTCGGGAGGCAGACAAAGGCAGATTCCTGAGTTCGAGGCTACCCTGGTCTGCATAGTGACTTCCAGGATGGCCAGGGCTACAGAGAGAAACCCTATCTCAAAAATAAACAAGCAAACAAAGAAAACTAACAAAGTCCTGGTATGATGGTCACACAGGAAGAATCATGCAACTGTAAGAGTCCGGGTCCACATCCACGAGTGATGCAGAAAAATAAATCCAACAATTCCCAAGAAATATATTTAAGGGGGAAAAATCATGGTACACCACATGTAACTTAGTCTAAACAGTACTTACAATCATAGTAATATCTAATGAAAATTACAACTATACGGAGAGAAGATGAATGAGAAATGTAAAGGAACTGAGAAGACAGAGGAAGTGCACACCTGCCCTTTAGAGGTGAAGAGGTAAAGCTGGAGCAAGCAGGAGGTAAGAGTGAAAGGGCAGCTGCGGTGGGAATTCTGCCTATAAATGCAGTGGGCATCCTGCCTACAAAACTGAATTTTGGTGGTGGGGGGCACCAGGGGTGTGTGATTTGATTTTAATTTTTTGAGACAGGGATTCTCTGTGTAGCCCTGGCTGTCCTGGAACTCACTCTATAAACTAGGCTAGCCCCAAACTCATATCTGCCTGCCTCTGGCTCCCAAGTGCTGGTGTGTGCTACCACTGCCCAGCCAAAGCTTAACTTTTTAAGTACATGCACACAAATTTTTATTTTATAAAATAAGGCAAAATTATTTATTTATAAAATAAAAAAAATTTCAGCTAAAACAGTTAGTGGGGAAAAAGTAATTAGCCACAGGTCCTCTTTATAGGACATTTTAAACTTTGTTTGTTTGTTTTTTCGAGACAGGGTTTCTCTGTGTAGCCCTGGCTGCCCTGGAACTCATTCTGTAGACCAGGCTAGCCTCGAACTCTGGAACTTAGAAATCCACCTGCCTCTGCCTCCCAAGTGCTGGGATTAAAGGCGTGTGCCACCACCGCCCGGCCTATAGGACATTTTATACTGGCTCTCAGAATAACAAAGCCATTTAGCTCACTCTTAATTCAGCCCTATCTACCAACACCCTGCAACAGTTCTCAAAAAGATCTGTAGCACACAGATGGCCAGTTACATTCAGCATTACTTAATACAGGTACTCAGTGAGTCATGAACAAGGGAGGCTGCAATGGGCCTGCCTTGCTCAGGGCTGCACACAGGAGTGTGCAAAGCACACATAATTCCCCATGGTATTTATCATAGAGGCAGAAAACTTAACCAAGTGATTACACATTTAAAATGAGTTTTCAAAAAGCTCAAGAAAAAATGCACAACCGTTTAATGGAGGGCCTTTGACTGAGAAAATGAGCTCTCCACATTGAGACTGTACACCATGTAAGACATTAACACAGGATGGAGTCAAGACCTAAGCATGAGACTGAAACTTAGAAGAAGATAAGGGGGCTGTCCTCATCAGAGGAAAGGGCAGTGATTTCACAGGGAAAGCCTGATATGGTAGTACACAACTGGACCTCAGCACTTAAAGATGAGGTAGGAGGGATGTGCGTTCAAGGTCAGCCTAAGCTAAATAGAAAGGCTAATACTTTATTTTGAGACAGGATCTCTCTATGTAGCCAGACTAGCCTCAAACTCAGAGAGATCTACCTGTGTCTAGTACTGCGATGAAAGGCTCGTGTTGAAAGCCCTATTTTTGTCTCGAAAAACAAACAAACAAAAAAAAGCCCTATTTTTAAATTAAATGGATGGATGGATAGATAGACAAATGGATGGACAAAAGGACAGATGGATGGATGGACAGATGGATGGATAAAAGAATGAGACAAAGAAGCCTATAACAAGCTAAGAATTTGGGGCTGGAAAAAAAGGCTCAGCAAGTTAAAGAGTAGTGGTTGCTCTTCCAGAGGACCCTTAGAGACAGTTACTGGGGAAGAGGGAAGAGACTGTCCAGTGAGTTCAGGGTTGCAGACATAAAAAGTTCTCAAGTATGAGTTCACTGAGTGTACATACCAATATTGAACCAAACGGTATGGGGAAATTACTAGAATGTAATTTTTCATGAATTTTTATCACAAATCATATTTTAAACTATTAGCTAATATGCCAAACAGACCTATGAGGAAGCTGAGTGGGGAGAGAGGAACTGGAAATATCCTGGGCCTCTAGGGCACATACATCAAGTCAATGCAAATGTCCACAGACAGTCCACTGCCCTCCGCCCTCCATTTTGCAACCCTGACATGAGAAATAGCACCCATCAAAAGGACACACTGCACTAAACCATAATATGCAGCAAATGGCTGGTTCTGGTCTCACTGGTACAAGTGCTATCAAGAGTAAAGAAGGCAGAATCTAGCTCCCAAAGTAAGCAAACTATAACGGCATGGGACGCGTGGAGAAAGACAAATGGCAGAACTGCCCAGTGAGCTAGCTCACAGTTTACCCATGGTAGACGAACGGCAGAGAAGGCGTGAGAAGTACAAGAGAGCTGAGGAAAAGAATCAGATGGCTCTGAAAGACACAGAAGCCTCCCATGTCTCAGGAGGCTGAGGCAGGAGGATTATGAGTTGAGTCAACCTGGCCTACTCAATGAAACCATATTTCACTTTAAAAATAAAATAAAGACAAAAAGGATGTCAAAATAAATGCTTACCAGTATGTAGCTCCAGTCACAGCTCCTGAAGAGCTCAAGTGACACTTGCCAGGGAGGAGAGGGAGGGAATACCCACAAACGTCACCTCAGTGTGTGAAGAGCTTGTCACTTTGCTTTATCTATGGCTCTTACATCTTCTACAAAGAACATGTGTTGTCCTATGTACATGAGGAATTTAAGTTTTTAAATCAAATCCTGACAAGAAGCAAGTGAACTGACTTCAGAGACCAACAGCTCTGGAATTCCCATGGTGCCAATGAGCATGCCCAGTGCAGCTCCTCCTTCAAGCCTCACTTCCAGTGAACAATCACCACAGCAGCACAGCACAGTCTTCAGGCATGTCATACATCCTACAAGATCATCACCATGCAAGTAAGAAAAACCTGCATCCACCATGATTCTAACATGTCAGTTTTAAAGTACAGTTAAGTATCAGTCATCTGTGAAGTCTACATTTCCAAAACACTGTAATACAAGAATTTCTACACAACTGCTTTGCTCTGATCCCACTCCTGTGACTGAACAGAAGAGCACACATCACTGCAGGAGCCCACTTACCGAAGAATTCAAACAGCAGACACAGAGACACAGAGTACCTGAGTGACTGCAGAGCTCGCTCAGGTGAGCTCAGGGGTGCCGGCTCAGAGGTGACATTTCTTTCAGTTGGGTGCAGTTGGGGTCTGTACAACTCTGTAAACACACTGAATGTGCAGAGTTTTCTACTTACTCTAAAAGTTTGAAACTACTGGAAGACAAATCATTTCTCTAAAATAAATCTTTTATTTTTAAAAAGTGAAAAAAAGAAATTTTATGAAAGACAAAGAATTTTAATCATTTATTTCCATACCTCTTGGGGGGTTTAAAAAAAAAAAGCAAGGGGAGAATTAATAACAAAAACAGAAATCACAAAATTGCAAAAACTAACAATTAAGTGCTTTTTTAAAAACAAAGAAAGGAGGCCAGGTGTGGTACCACACATCTTTAGTCTAGAACCTGGGCAGCAGAGGCAAATGGATCTCTGTGAGTTCCAGGACAGCCATGGTTACACAGAGAAACCCTGTCTCAAAAAGAAAAAAAAAGGGGGGGGGAGGGAAAGAAGGAAGGAGGGAGACTGGAAAGATAGCTCAGTGGCTGCAAACACTGGCTGCTCTTCCAAAAGATGTAAGCTCAGTTCCCAGCACCCACATGGTCTCTCAGTTCCAGGGGATCCAGCATCTTCTGCATTCTATGGGTACCAGGTACACACATGGTACTCATCCTCCATGAAGGTAAAACACGCCTACAAAAAAATTATCAAGAAGAGGCTCCTACCAACCAAGCCTGATGACCCAAGTTCCCTCTGACATCATGGCACACATGTGCCATGACATGCATGTGCAAGCAGGCACACAGCACACACATGCACATAACACAAAAATAAATGTTAAAAAAAAAAAAAAAGCCTGCCAGGGCAGTGTCTCAGGAGAGACGGACACTGGGCAAGCCCTTACTGACAGAACACTCTCACACTGCAGCAGAGTAGTCTGGGGTCTGGTTCTACCAAGCCTACTCACTTCCTTCTGATTAAAGGAATCCTTTCTTGACTTCTTCCTCCTTCCCCCTTCCTTACCTCCCTTATTGAGATGAGGTCTCACTTTATAACTTCAGGCTGGCTTCAACCTCATAGTCCTCCTGCCTCAGTGTTCAAGTTCTAAGGTTACAGGTATGCTCAGCACATCTGGCCTTAATAATTTTCAAAAGTTAAAATAAACAATGAGATTCAGAAAAGCCTATCTGAGACCCAGAGTTGCAGCACACTCCATAACCCCAGCACCTGGGAGGCTGGAGGTCAGGGGTTCATGTTTATCTTTGCAACAAGACGGTTTGAATCAGTGTGGGATAGATAAAATACTGTCTCAAAATATAAACCAACAACAAGCCTGTTAGGTACCCAGACTATCCCCCAGGAACCTAATTATACAAGAAACTTTTATATAGCTATTAGTAAACCAAAGGCTATAAATGATATCTTCATTCTTTTAGGTTGGGTTTCTCATGAATATTCAGTTAGATTCTGAGTAGTTGAATTTATTAGTGTACTTGAGAATATCACAGCCACATGAAGATGAGTGGGGAAAAAAATGAATGAAGAAACTGTTCAAAAAACCCAACAGAAATAGGCAGGGGTGGTAGTGGTGCACGCCTATAATCCCAACATGCAGAAGATAGAGCAGGAGGACATTTCTCAGTTCAAGGCCAGCCTGGTCTACAGAGACGGCCCCAGGACAGTCAGGACTACACAGTGAAACCCTCTCTTAAAAACAAACAAACAAAAATTAAAACTAGGGCTGGTGAGATGACTCAGTGGTTAAGAGCACTGACTGCTCTTCTAGAGGTCATGAGTTCAAATCCCAGCAACCACATGGTGGCTCACAACCATCTGCAATGAGATCTGATGCCCTCATATGGGTGTCTGAAGATAGCTACAGTGTACTTACATATAAATAAATAAATAAATCTTTAAAAAAAAATTAAAACTAAAAAAACAAGCAGGAATCCTCAGTTCCCAAAAACAACTCAACAAATCTTGCGAAGGGCTGAACTGCACACACAGCAGAAATGAAAACAAGTTCCTTCTTTGCCAGGCATGGTGGCCATCGATCTATAGGCTAGAACCAAAGAGGTAAGAAACTGGAGTTGAAGGCTGGCTTCAGCTGCACAGAGTTCACAGGTCAGCCTATCAATGAAGAAAAAGGGGGGAGAAGGAAAAGGAGGAGGAAGGCAGTAGGAAGAGGAAGAAGAAGCAGAGGACAGAGGAAGGAGGAGAAAGAAAACGGAAGAAGGAAGGAGAAAGGAATAAGGAAAAGGAAGAAAGAAAGGGGAAGGAAGGAAGGAGGAAGAGGAGGAAGAAGAGGAGGAGCTGGGAGCCAAGAGCCAGGAGCTAGGCACAGCACACACCTGTAAGGCAGGGATATGACAGCAAGTTCGAAGCCAACAGCTACACAGAAGTTCAAGAGCATCCCAAAGCACACTGTTATCATCTTCCAACTCATGACAGGAGACCTCAGGGAGGTTTTAAAACTTAATGCCATGTATTACAGACAGAGGTGATCAAGTCTGAAAACAAGCCCAAGGGGCCAAACTCCTCTTTCTTTCTTTAGTTTTTTAGATTTGTGAGTGCCCACACACCCACACGACAAAGCACAAGTGGACACACACCCACAAGACAAAGCAAAGGTCAGAGGACAACTTGCAGTGGTTAGTTCTCTCCTTCTACCGTGTAGGTCCCAGGGATCGAACTCAAATCAATAGGTTTGGCAGCAAGCATCTTTATGCACTGAACCATTTCACCCACCCATTTCATTCTCTTTTACTGAGCAAAGAACACAGCAAAATGGCAGATATTCCAGCAGCTAAAAGGAAGAAAATAGAAGGATCATATAACTTACAAATTAGAAAGTTCCTAGAAAATCTAAAATTGCCTGTGTCACTAAGAGCTATCTGAAAAAGAAACAAACCATAATATCCAGTCCTTTAAAACTTACTCAAGCCAGTTGTGGTGGCACACGCCGGTAGGATTTGCTGAAGGAGGCAAAGGCAGGAGGATCATGAGTTTGAGGGCAGACTGGGCTACACATTTTTAGCCGGGCAGTGGTGGCACATGCCTTTAATCTCAGCATTTGGGAGGCAGAGGCAGGTGGATTTCTAAGTTCGAGGCCAGCCTGGTCTACAGAGTGAGTCCAGGACAGCCAGGACTTCACATAGAAACTCTATCTCAAAAAATCAAAAATAAAATAAAATAAAAAAATAAATAAATAAATAAAATTTACTCAAATTGCTTCTCAGTCTTCGTATAAAAATTAAACAAGGATTGGCGGTGTGTACCGTGGCAGAACTGAGCCCAGCACTGCACACGCACCCGTGTGGACACACATTCTTCAGAAGGAAACAAGAGAACCTCAGACATGAGCTATACATTTGCAGGAGTCTAAATGGACAAGCAACACCCTAGGAAACACAAAGCTCAGAGATCACAGACAACCCAGCAGACTACATTTAAATCAGCCTGTGTTCTCATCCCCAACTTGAATTGTCTCAATGAAGGCAATTCAAATTTACAGTCTAACCCCAAAGCAACTGTACTCCAAGTTCTACTGGTCTGAAATACTTTCTATTTTTAGTTTCAATGATCGTGCAGTTAGCTAATTACCATAAAATTTAAACTTTACTCAAAGACATGAACAAGCTAACACTCTACTAAAGAAAGCTTGCCCATGCCCGCAGCACTGAGACGGACTGAGACCCTGTGGCTTCCTAGAGAACTTCAGTTCTCAGGAGCTCACCGCACAGGGGATCACTTGTCTTGTAGGATGCACTCCAATACAAACGGGGCTACAGCTCAGTGGTGGTGGACCTGCCTAGCATACCCACAAGGCTGAGTTCAATCCCCAGTACCAAAGGTGCTGAGAGAAAAGCATGCCAATAAAATGTGCTCTGTAGCCTAACTGAATATACTAGCACACTGGCCTGCAGGAGTATTTGTGCAAAGTGCAAAAATACTCATGTACATTTTTAAAGGACATCCCTTCCAGCTCTGTTTGGTTTTCCTTGAGTCTGTTCCATTTGAAAAGAAATCCCATAAACACATGTCACCTACAACTGTCACCTTGGGAGAACGTAGTAAGAAGTGCACTCATTGCTCTGCCTCTAAATTCAACACTGGAGGAAATCTACATCAAGATAAATGTGTTTTTCCTATGATTATCCTAACATATCCTAATTATCCTAAACACTTTTACATTATTCAATGTGAATGGGTGTTTCTCTCTCTCTCTCTCTCTCTCTCTCTCTCTCTCTCTCTCTCTCTCT
>NW_021620574.1:253751-286339 GCF_004785775.1 Grammomys surdaster
TCTCTCTCTCTCTCTCTCTCTCTCTCTCTCTCTCTCTCTCTCTCTCTCTCTCTCTCTGTATGTGTATACATAGGGAGTGGTTTGTGGTATGTGTACATGTGTGTACGTGTGTGTACATACATGTGTGGGGTGGGGAGTGGGTCAGAGAGTCAGCTCTCTCCTTCCCCCATGTAGGTCCTAGGGACTGAACCTCAGTCATCAAGTGCTTGGCATGGTGAGGCTGAGCCTTCGTCCAGCCCATCTATCTATTGATTCACTTAAAGGAGTGCTCTATCTGCATGGACACCTTCATGGCAGAAGAGGGCATCAGATCCCATTAGAAATGGTTGTGAGTCACCATGTGGTTGCTGGGAATTGAACACAGGTCCTCTGGAAGAACAGCCAGTGCTCTTAACCACTGAGCCACCTCTCCAGCCCCTAGCCCTTGATTTTTAAAAAGGGTTTAAGAAAATGAAACGAGACAGAGGGTTCTTTGAAAACAACCACACTAAAAGATCTGGATCTCCATCTGCATAAGAGCACACATGTGCTGTTATCCACTGTCACATGTATAAACTGAAGACCAGACTCAAATGTAAGAGCTGAAACCACACAGTCATGGCAGCTGTACAACTGGAATGAACTGAGGGTCTCTGAAATACACACTACTTAAAATGTTTTATTTTATGCATCTGGGTGTTTTGCCTACTTGTTACCAGAAGAGACGGCAAGAGGGTATCTGAACTGGAGTTACAGACAGTTGTGAGCCACCATGTAGGTGTGAAGAATCAAACTTGGGTCCTCTGGAAGAGCAGTTAGTAGTCTTGGGCCATGTCTCTAGCCCTTGAAATATATGTTTTAAAGGGCAAGTGTTTGGCGGGTGTATTTTTTAAATACTGGTCAATGGCAGCTGAAGGCGCAAGCAAGGCTAGCCTAGACTGCACAGTAAGACTTTGTCACTAAAAGAAAAAAATTTAACAAACAATATTCAGGCTTAATGACACACAGCTACTCCTGCTGGGAGACAGGACATTCTGACAAGGTTTAGAAAACTAAAAGTATATTGCTACAACTACATCAGAAGCCTACTACTACTTCACCATCTCTTTCAGAGACCACAAAACAATCAGCCTGAAGTGAAGCTGGGACGGCAGTCAGTCTTCCGAACTCCAGGGCAAGGCAGACACTTCATCAATCACTCAAGCTCATACAAGTTTTAGCCAAAACCCTTTGATTTTTTATTATTTATTTTGAGATGGAGTCCCTCTACATAGCTCTGGCTGTCCTGGAACTTAATCTGTCGACTAGGCAAGCCTCTAACTCACCAAGGCAGGCCCGCCTCTGCCTTCCAAGTACCAGGATTAAAGGCATGCACCACAGTGCATGGCCAAAGAAAAAGTTCTGATAAATCTGGCCATGACAGCCCATGCCTATAATCCCAGCACTTGGCAGGTGGAAGCAGGAGAATCAGAAGTTCAAATTCATCCTAAAAAATAAAAACAAAACAAACAGTTTTGAGGCTGTGGCTGACAAGACAGGACATGAGTAATGAGAAGATGCTATGCTATAGGCCTGACACCTCCTCAGGCAGAGGAGCCACTCCCTGACCCTAGCTGATCCGAATCAAATCTAGAACTGAACTTCCATGCTTTTTCAAACTCCCTACTCCTGCCTTCCTTTTCTACTTCCTTACTTTCTACTTAAAGATCCCTAAGATCTTTAGGCCTCAATTTAAGCATCATCTTCTCTCAAAGATAAATCCTGGCACTGACAAAAGACACTGGTCAGTTGTAAGTTAGGGAACACAAACGTCTACCTAAGCACTTGACTGGCTATGGAGGAGGCATGTAAGTGAGCTCTTTATTCTCTGCCATCTGAATGCTTGGATCAAGATGGCCCCCACACCTGGGGCGAGCACATGGGCAATGCAGTCCCACACATCCCAGCAGCCCCAGGCACCTACACACAGTTCTGTAAGGAAGAAGAAACAAGTCTCCATCTCACTGACATCATGGCCAGCTTTCCCTAGCTGGGCCCAGTACAGCTCTATACTTGGAACTTGTCTGCCCCCTTTGCTTCCTTTGGGACATCCTCACAAAGGTACTATGGGCTGTTATTGGCTTGTGTCAGTCTTCTGGATAGACTGAGAGCATACAGTGAGAGTGCCATCTAATTTATGCTTGTACTGCAGCCTAGACCACACCCAGCAAGTCACAGGCCTACTAATGGGTATTCAAACGGCATACATTAGAATGTAACCATACTACTGACCAAAGTACCAGTCACTAACTTCAGCTATCTCACTTTCTTTCAAAGTCCAAAGTGAAGGCCTTCCTTTCACAGCCTCAGTGCTCATCCCAGCTTGTCCCACCCACACAGCAAGCTGAGTTCACTGTTATCTTCATTTCTGGTCAGTGTCAGTCATAAAATCTGTCTTAAGTAACACTATGTGGATCTCATTATCAGCAACTACGAAAAAGGAAGAAATTCAGCACTGACTCAACAATGCCTGTGCTGCCTACCCGTATGCCCACGTGTGTGGTGCTGGAAGCTCTGTAGGGTTCCAGGCTCCCAGCTTTGGCACTGTATTCAGACTAACATTTCATGGGACCATCCTCCCTGAGTCCAGCAGGAAAGAAGACCAATCAGCCTGTGTTAAGGAAAATTGCTGAGCTCTGCAGCCTGACTCTGGAGAATTTCCATGTGCCTGGTGATATGTATCATGGTTAAGACATAAGCCTAACCTTAAAATTAATATATATATATGAATATGTGTATGAGAGCATATCTATGTAAATATTCTACAGTTAAAGACAGGAGCATTCTAGTCACTCTGTGTTTCTGCATCTTGACTGTGCTCTATCAGAGACACATGCTGTTAGTACTCACTGTTAGTACTCACTGTTAGTACTCACTGTTAGTACTCACTGTTAGTACTCACTGTTAGTACTCACAGAGTACTAAGTGTCTCAGATTTTAGATTTTCAGACTAGGGATCTCCAGCTTTTATCAATACTTCAAAGAAGCTTGGCATGGTGGCACACATCTTTAGTCCCAGTATTCAAGGCAGAGACATGTGGATCTATTGTGAATTCAAGGCCAGCCTGGTAGAGTTCCAGGACACCTAGGGCTACACTGAGAAACCCTATCTCCAACAAACAAACAAACGAAACAATAAAAAACACTTCAGGGGGCTGGAGAGATGGCTCAGAGGTTAAGAGCACTGACTGCTCTTCCAGAGGTCCTGAGTTCAATTCCCAGCAACCATATGGTGGCTCACAACCATCTGTAATGGGATCCGATGCTCTCTTCTGGGGTGTCTGAAGACAGTGACAGTGTACTCACATATATAAAAAATTAATAAATCTTTAAAACAAAAACTGAAAAATAAAATTAACCATGCATGTACCATGTGACCAAACTCTGCTACTGGCTATAGCCAACATATATGGGCACCAAGAAAGGTGGGTGAGCATTTGTGAGTCAGAGGTAAAAGCAGACCGCACATCCATCAAACAACAAAGCAAATGAACAATTACAGATATAAATCTAAGTACTGGGTACAAAGAAGGAGAAAGCGAGACCCAAGAGGGAAGCCAGAAACAAAGGACGACATTCCTAAGATGCCACTTAAGTAAATGCAAGACTAGGTAAAGCAGTATGCCACAGCCAGTAATGTCTGTGGGAACGCTAACTGGGAAGGGACACTTCCAGATAATGGAGATGTCTGTCTTCTTTTCTGCTGGCCTCCACCTCACTCTATGGCTGAGGATAACCTTGAACTGGTCTCCCTGCCTCCACCTCCAGGTGTATAGCAACACATACAGTTGATGGGGTGTGGGGATCTTAGCTTTTCTGCAAGATACATGGGCACTCTATAGACTAAGCCACATCCCTAGCCAATGTCTTCTTCTTTGCCACCACAGTGGGCTCATGGGTGCATTCGTGTTGTAAAAATGCAACGTAAAGTCACTCAAGTACTAACTCAGTTTTACAAACTTTGGGAAAACTATTTTGAGGACTAGAGAGATGGCTGGTGGTACAGAGCTCCTGATGCTTGTCCCGAGACCTAGGTGCAGTTTACAGCACCCACATCAGGGGGCTAGTAACCCTGACAATTCCAGTTCTAGGCTAGTCAGGGCAACAAGACCCTGTCTCAAAATAAATGTTGCAGAAACAAACCTGAATTCTGTATGTCTCCTTTTTCTTGTTTGTTCTGTTCTTTGTTCTTCTTTGTTGGTTTGTTGAGGCACAATCTCAGTAAGGCTTCTGACTCTATATGCTGGCCTCAGCCCACCAAGTCCTATAACTAGAGGCATGCATCGTCTGTACGGTACTGCACCGCACCGTACTATACCATGCTATACGGCATCATGGGTACTATAAATACTATACTGAACTACACATACTGCACCTGCACTGTAGTGTACTGTACTATATATACTGTGCTAGACACGCATCACCTGTGCTATACTGTAGTATACTGTACTATGCTGTACTATGCACACATGACCTGTACTGTACTGTACTGCACTGCACGTGCCTGTACTGTGCTGTAGTGTACATGCAGCATCTGTATTGTACTACATATCCTACCTGTACTGCACTGCACTGTACCATGCTGCACTGCACTGCACTGTACCATGCTGCACTGCACTGCACTGCACTGGGCCATGCTGCACTGCACTGGGCCATGCTGCACTGCACTGCACTGCACATGCTTCACCTCCTCTAACTATACACGTCTTTATACTTGCTCTTAGCTGAAGGCCAAGAAAGAACTTAACCCAGTGTGTTGTTTTTTAAGTAGACACTTAAGTAGAAAATACCTGGAAGTAGCATACAGAATCACTGTTTATAATGAGGCACCGGCTAGAATGAAGGGGTGTGCATTTTCCCTCAGTTTGTCTTCATCATCAAGCATGTGGTGCTTCTACCAGAGAGGAAGATGCTGCCTGACTGCCTTCACCGTACCTTACCCTGACAGTCTACCTTGGTGGAGGGGGAAGCACTGAAACCATTAAACCACAATCATCACCACAAGAAACAACCAAAAATTTGTTCTGGTTACTGTGGTTCTTTCTCTTTGTAAGGCCAAAGCCAGAAAGTATGTCGTCATAGGTCTGATTAAAGCTTTGGCAATGTCCTAGCACCTGTTCAGTTTTGCTGATGAACAACACATGTGCCGCACGGTAAAATCCAGACAGGACTTAACAAGTGAGGTGTATCAAACACAACGCTGTTGTTGTCAGGTTTCTAGGTGTGGCTGCTGCTCAAATCATGAGCCTGGTGATCTGAGTCAGGCACCCACTGTCCTGTGTCCTCCTGCACACCTCACACATAGCTAACAGCCACAAAGCATAGGTCTGGGTAAAACTGAAAAGATTTATAGAGAGGGGTTTCGTCCTCTTAAAAGTGAAAATGAAGACAGAAAAAAAATGCTTCCAAAATCAACATCAACACAGATAAAAAGACTTGGGGAACATGTTAGAAATCCCCAGGGAAGCGCAGCACCTGGCCTTTGGCTTATGAGGTCCCAGCTTGCTCTCACTACTTGTGTGTGACAATTTCTTTTGTGTGAGAGAGATGCAAGAAGAGTAGGAGGGGTCAGATTCCAGGAAGACCCAGATCTTAAAAGGTGTCAGACAGTATAGACACACTCCCTCCAGTGTGGACACACCCTCCAGACGTAGAGATTTTTGAGGATGAGCTAGTCCAAAAGGCTCACTGTGAGCCAGGTAAGCCTTTCCTAATTTGATAGCTTAGTTGTAGATCTCTATTGCCCAAACAGGAGCTGTTGGTGATGGAGGAATAGTCCCCTCAGTGTGGGAAATGGAACCCAGACCCAGTGCTGAACCAGTCACAAGCTACCACCATGGGCTCTCAATGGAAAGACCTCAAGCTTCGAGGATATGAGTTCTTCCCACACAGTGATACAGATTTCAACACAAATCAAGTTCCTCCACCCTAAACTGTCTGCTGAGATCCTGGGTCTAAACTGTCCCATCCTAAACAGTCTGCTGAGTCTGGGTCTCACTTACACAGGCACATTAGGACCCTCTTGTATTATCTCAGCCTCAAAATAATAAAGACCAAGAAGAGCACAGCGCTGCACACCTTTCATCCCAGTGCTTGGGAGGCAGAGAGAGGAGTATCTCTGTGAATTCCAGGCCAGCCTGGTCTATAAAGAGGATTCTAGGTACAGCCAGGGCAGCTACACACAGAAATATTATCTCAAAAAGCCAATAAAATAATTAATTAAATTAATAAATAACAATAAAAGACCAGACAAATATTTTGGTCATTTCTGTCTCCATTTTGATCTCTTAACACCATATAATTTGGCAGACCACTGTGCTCTATGTAGGGGGAAAATTGACATTTCTTTACAACAAACTTGTAAATATTTCTCTATCAGCCAGGGTTACAACCTATCTTCTCGTGGCAGGGAACAGAAGGGGGCATTTGCTTGGTAAAACACAAAAAAGTGTCACAGAAATGAAATGCTCACAGTTTTGGAAAATGCATAGGAGACTAAGTGTTTTACTGCCAAAATCTCCGGTTTACTTTCTAATCTCTTGAGCCAGTCTCACCCTGTATTCCCATGAAGCTTTCTCCACGCTCCCTAATCCTGAAACCTGATGTTCCTGACCTAGCCTGGCATTGTGGCCAGACTGTCTTCACACTGCATAGTGCACGTTGTGGCACAGAGACAGGGTAAGTGCAGAGGACAACTGGGGTCCCTCCAAAGTCAGGCTTTAGGCTTTCACAAGCACAGCTGTGGAAAGCTACCTGCAGGTTCTCGTGTTCAAGCAAGTTCCATTCTCTGAATGGGGCTGTCATCGTGACCATCAGAAAGTTTGCAGCCCGTTCTTACCTCTAGCCTACAGTTATGCTTGCTTCAGGAATGCTCCAAAGGCTGAGGCTGTAGGTGACAGTTATCAGACGGTGTACATCTTTAAAGATGCCCAACGGAACTGTTCCCTGTAGCTTAGAAAGACTTAGCTTTTACAACTTTATTCATGATTCTGTGAGTGTGGTGGAGGTTGGGGGGTGCTTGTCCTATCATCATTGACCAAACTGAGTATAGTTTTTCTGAGCCACATCATGTTGCTTCAAATGCCTCTATCTGCTCAGCACCTTTAACCCAAAGGGTACAGGAAAACTATTATCCCAAGCACACTGTGTAGTCTAGAAAGAGTACCACAACTCCATAACCTAGCCTTGCAGGTGTAGGATATAACTCAGTGGCAGAGCACTGTGAGACGTACCTAGGCCCCGGAGTCAGCCCCAAACATCAAGAGGAAGGGGAAAAGTAGAACAGGCTTCAGGCTGGAAGCCTTCAGCACGAAAACAAAACACTCACAATCTGGATGCTTAATTCATCTTCAAGAAACTTCCTAAAGCTTTTTTGCTTTGTTTTTGTTTTGTTTTTGTTTGTTTGCTTGTTTGTTTTGAGACCTGGTCTCACTATGTAGCCCAGGCTGGCCTGGAACTCCCAGAGATCCACCTGATTCTCTGCCCCACCCCTACCCCAGTGAGGAGATTAAAGGTTACACCACCATATGGTTTCAATCTTCTTGTCTTTTGAAGGTTTCATGATGTTCTCTCTGCTCTTGTTTTTCCAGTGCTGACAAACCGTGTGCGTTACTGATAGCAGAAGTGAGTCTAAGTTAGGAGCTTTACACCCACTCTCAGTGAGTCTTAAAGGAAGTGTCTAAAACAGACATTTGATGCAGATGACCTCAGAACCTCTGTAAAACCCCAAGTTTGCCAAAACTAGTTGCAAACATAAGTTGCATGGTTCTTTGTACCTTATGCAAAATTCTCCAGTCCCTTATTTTTTTTCCTATTGTCTCCAAGAAAGTGTGTTAAGCCTTAAGCAAAAATTTTAATCTAAAAACTTTTTCAAAATGTATTTAAGAAACTAAGGAAAACACAAAGTGCCTTTAGAGTAATTTTTTTATTTTTATTTTTATTTTTTTAATTTTTATTTATTTATTTATTTATTTATTTATTTATTTAGGTTTTTCGAGACAGGGTTTCTCTGTATAGCCCTGGCTGTCCTGGAACTCACTCTGTAGACCAGGCTGGCCTCGAACTCAGAAATCCGCCTGCCTCTGCCTCCCAAGTGCTGGGATTAAAGGCGTGCGCCACTACCACCTGGCTAATTTTTAACTCCTTACAATTTCCTGGTCAGAGGTCCTGTTCTCATTCTCTGCTGTGTACAACACACTGGAAAATCCACAAATAACAATGTGGATGCAGATTTTTATATAAATATATAAGCATACTCACAGCTACAGTATTTATAATAAAAAAAAAGAAAAACACCTCTTTCCTTTCTGCCACCGCCATGCCATCCAGACTGAGGAAGACCCGGAAACTACGGGGCCACGTGAGCCACGGCCACGGCCGCATCGGTAAGCACCGCAAGCACCCAGGAGGCCGCGGAAATGCTGGAGGCATGCACCACCACAGGATCAACTTTGACAAATATCATCCAGGTTACTTCGGGAAAGTTGGTATGAGGCATTACCACTTGAAGAGGAACCAGAGCTTCTGCCCAACTGTCAACCTGGATAAATTATGGACGTTGGTTAGCGAGCAGACCGGGTCAACGCAGCCAAAAACAAGACTGGGGCAGCTCCCGTCATTGATGTTGTGCGACCTGGCTACTACAAAGTTCTGGGCAAGGGAAAGCTCCCTAAGCAACCTGTCATTGTGAAGGCCAAATTCTTCAGCAGAAGAGCTGAAGAGAAGATTAAGGGTGTTGGAGGTGCCTGTGTTCTGGTGGCTTAAAAGCCACTCCAGGGGTTAATTAAATGCTAACATTTAAAAAAAAAAAAAAAAAAGAAAAACACAAATAAATTCTCAGAAGCCAGGCACTAGGGAGGCAAAGACAGGCACATCTCTGTGAGTTTGAGGCCATCCTGGACTATACAGGAAGTACAAGGACAGAGAGGACGATGTAAAGGGGCTCTGTCTCAACAAACACACCACCCCCCAAAATTTCAGGATGATGGTTGTACAGAGTGTGAGGAACTTAAAAAAAAAAAAAAAAAAAAAAAAAAACCATGGGCCCTGAGGGCTATTTTAAAGTTTCAATACTAAAACTAGATTACTCGCACAGCAGCGTCCAGCGTATGACCTTCTCAAACTGTGAATATACATTAGCCACACTCTCTTATATGTAATATTACACAGTAATACTTTAAGCATCTAGTAAAATCTATTCAATGCCAGAAGAAAAGGAAACCAGCTACACAAGCTAACAGGAAAGTCCCTCGCACTGACCTCAGAGAACCACACTTTTCAGGGCATGTGAGTCAGTGACAAGCCGGGATGGGCTGTCAAATCCTCCCAAAAGATATAAGCTACTTCAGAACTCAGAAGAAAACTTACTTAAAAATCTAATTAGCTCAGAGAAGCTGGAAAGAGAGCTGGTAAAAAAAAAAAAACCATCAAGAGCAGTGCCCCTCAAGAGACAGCGACAGTCACCTGCTCTTTGACTAGGAGGTAGGCAAACCCTAGCTCAAAGAACCGCCTGGATGGGTCGAAGCTTCTCAGGCGGTGATCTAATCCCAGGTGAATCTCCAGAAAATCTCATCCAAGCAGCGGACAGAGTGCCAGAAGAGCAGGCGAGGTAGCGCAATCCCAGGCTGCAGGAGACAAGGGCGGGAGGACCAAGGCAGGAGGACCACACCTTCTGGACCAGTGTAGGCTACCGAGTCTCAGGCCATGCTGGAGCCGGTGAGACTCTTCCTAAAACACTAAAAACGCCAACACTGTTTTAGCTCCTCCAGTCTGGCTCTCTATAATGCTGTCTTGTTTCTAATGTGTTAGAGAACAGTTTACAAGATAAACAGGCTTCTGCTTTGTTTTATAGAGCTCAGAACCAAGCCCAGGACTTTGTGCATGGTATGGCTATGAGCTGTGTTCCCAGCCCAAGAGGAGCATTTTTAAAAATAAACATATTAAAGACCTTCCAATCAGTGGGGGAGGCGGCAGCAGGTGGTGGGACAAGCCTTTGATTCCAGGACTCTGGAGGCTGAGGCAAGCAGATCTCTTGAGTTTGAGGCCAGTCTGTACTACAGAGTAAGCTCTATGACAACCAGGGCTATACAGAGAAACCCTGTGTTGGGGTTGGGGGGGGGGGGGGGAGAGCCACCTTCTGGGCAAAGTCAATTGCCAACTTCATTAAGGACTACAATCTGTCTACCACCTGGTGTAAAATAAAATGAAGCATTTACAATAATAAAGAAAGCCAGCCAGGGTGCTGGGCACACACCTGTAATCCCAAGGTCTGGGAGACGGAAGCAGTAGGATCAGGAACTGACACCAGGGGCTGGAGAGATGGCTCAGCAGATAAAACACTTGCTGCTTCTCCCAAGGCCACAGGTTGCATTCCCAGCACCCACATGATGATAGGTGCTCATAGCCATCAATCACTCCAGTGTTAGGGGATCCAAGGACTTCTGGTTTCCATCAATCCCAAGCATGCATGTGGCACACAGACATACATGCAAGCTAAACACTCATACATATAAGCTTAAACTAAATCAAAATAAAATTTTTTTAAAGGGAAGAGAGCCAGGAGATGGTGGTGCACGCCTTTAATACCAGCTCTCGGGAGGCAGAGGCAGGCAGATTTCTGAGTTGAGACCAGGTCTACAGAGTGAATTCCTGGACAGCCAGAGCTACATGAGAAATCCTGTCTCATGTACAGTGGTGTTTTACCTGAATGTATATCGGCGTAAGGATAATCAGACCCCCTGGAACTGGACTTACAGACAATTGTGAGGTGTCACGTGGGTGCTGGGAATTGAACCCAGGTCCTCTGGAAAAGCATCCACCACTCTTAATCACTGAGCCATCCCTCCAGCCCCGAGAAAAGCATTTTTGAAAGGTTAAGGACTTTAAAGTTTAGTATTCATGTAGCATTATATCCATTCCCAGTTTGGAGTTAGTGGTAGGAGTTGGTTTAACAGTCCCATTCGGTAGCCCTGGCTGGCCTAGAACTCACTATGTAGACTAGCCTGGCCTTAAACTCAGAGATCTGCTAGCTTCTGCCTCCCATATGCTGAGACTGATACACTTACTGTGCCCTTACCCAGAATCATTTCCAGCTTAAAAAGAAAAAAAGAAAAGAACAATTTAACTATAAGAACATTTATCAGTTGAATAAGAGCTACAAAAACATAGAAAACTACACAGAAAAGACTTAGCAAGCCTTGAGGTTAGAGCTAGTCTCACTGAGTGGCATGGACTTGGGAAGCGGAGGATTACATTCCTTTTTCCATGAACTCCACAGAAGTACTAGGTTCCAAAAAGTAATATTTACTTAACAATGATGTCACGAAAGCTGTGGAGTCAGAAGACTCAGGCGTAACTTACACGTGTAGCAGGAGGACTGAATAACACACAAAATAAACACAAACACGGTTTCCTTTGATGATGTAAGAACAAGAGCAGGGTCGGGCATGGGTGGGAGGTGATGAGTCCAGGGCTGGGACGTGCCGAAGTGGCAGAGCCCTTGCTAAGCATGTGCAAGGCCCTGGGTTCAACCTCAGCAGAGGGCAAACCGAGAGCTAGTTCTGTTAAAGCTCAGGTGGTAGAGCACACTTGGGAGGGCACTGAGACCTGACCTGAAAGAGACAGAGGATCAGAGGGCGGAGGCCAGAGAGCCGGCTAGTGGTTCAAACACTCACAGCTCTTCCAAAGCACCCACATCAGGCGGCTCACAACTGCCTACAACTCCAGTTCCAGAGAGTCCAACACCCTCTGGCCTCAGTGGATGTATCTATGACATACATAAACTCATTTGAACATATATACACATACATATAAAATAAGAATAATAAATCATTTTTTAAAAACAACTAGAAAAAAAAGAGTACACGTAGGGTAATTTCTCACTGTTCCTAACAGGGAATCAAAAGACACCTCCTAAAGCTACAATGTGTGTGTGAGTGTATGCAGCCCTGGCTAGCCAAAACTACCTTTGAGCTCTTGAGCTCCCCCTGCCTCTGCCTCCCCAGTGCTGGGGTGGGGGGGTGCAGCACCTAGAATGTGCTTTCTTTTTCTTTTCTTTCTTTTTAATTCTATTAACTATCAGAACTACAAAAGAGATGTTAGGAAATGGTGTCTGGGAACTTGTGAATGAGCAGGGAAGTTGACAGAGGGCTGTTTTTCCACTTCCCACCTTCAGTGTTTTCTCCAGCAGTACTCCCATGTCTTTTTAAAGTGGTGTTCTTGCAAGCATTGTCATGCCTCATTTCCCCCACAACAGCCCTAAAATAAGAAGACCACTTTCTCTCCTTTACACACAAAGACAGCAGCACAGGCATGTGCTGTGACAGACACACTACTGTCTGAGAGGTTGAGTTCAACAACGCTATGGTCCTGACTTCACTTTCCCCAAGTGCTCGTAACTCTGAGTGAGCCAACCCCTCCAGCCCTAAGCCCACCACCTCTCCACCTAGTGACTCAACCGTACCGAGTCGGGTCTCCATAGCCAGCAGAACCAGTCTTTACCCAGCACGCTCCCCTGCTGACAATGTCAGACAAGCGGCTGTGAATCTGCCTTTGTTTCCTCACTCAGACAGAACCACACTCATTGTCTCTGCCCTGACCATCCGCTGCACAGCTGACTAATGCAATCACAGTCACAATCTCCCTCTCCCAGGTTCCCTATAGCTTCAAATCTCAAGATCTGTCTACAGCAAAGCATGCTACCCACCCGAGTCCTACTTCTGTGCCCACCCTGGCACTTCAGAGGAGTTATCTTCTCTGTTTCTGGGATAAGACAAGCCTCCTAGTACCTGCTGCATCCTTCGATTCACAGAAACTCACCTGTCAGAGGGATCTTCTCACACTCTCCCTTTTCTCTCCTGAATGGTCGCCCAACTCCCTTTTAAATGATCAAACCCATTGTCCATGAAAATGTTCAAGCTTCCACTATGGAAATAAAACCTTCATTCTACCTACCAGCTATTGGGTGTCTGTCTTAAAACATAAACATACACACACACACACACACACACACACACATATAAATCTTAGCTGGTTAGCTGGTGTGGTGGTACCCACTTTTAATTCCAACACCCAGAAAGCAGAGGCAGCTCTTTGTGACTCTGGGGCTAACCTGGTCTACCCAGTAAATTCCAGGCCAGACAGGACTACAGAGATCCTGTCTTTAAAAACAATAACAAGATAAAAGAAAAAAAAAAACAAAAACAAAACCTAAATTGTCAATCTGGCCCCAATCTCCTGAGCACACATAATCCTTAGCCTCCCAAGTAGCTGGGACTACACTACAGCTGGGGGTGACCACACACAAAGTCAAAGCTTTTTTTTTTTTTTTTTTTTTTTAAGAGCAGCCAGTGCTTTTAACCACGGAGCCATCTCTCTAGCCCCTCAAACTCTTTTCTTGTTAGGGGATTTGGGGGGTTTTGATTGATTGATTGGTTGGTTGGTTGGTTTTGATTTCAGTTGGTTAGTTTTGGGTTTCCTGGTTGCTTGCTATCTCTCTGTAGCCCTGGCTGTCCTGGAACTCACTATGTAGACCAGGCTGGCCTTGAGTTCACAGAGATCCACCTGCCTCTGCCTCCTGCATGCTGGGATTAAAGACATACACCTCCTCCACCTAGCTATAAGTTAGCTTTCTATAAAAATGAGAAATGGGTCCCCAGCCTGTTGTCGCCAGAGTGACCACATGACTTGCTGTCCAAGTTTTCCTCAAATGCTGAAGTCACGTCCTCTGCAAGATCAATGCCAGCTGTAAGCTACTTAACAAGAGCTAAGAACAGCCGGACAGTGGTGGCGCACGCCTTTAATCCCAGCACTTGGGAGGCAGAGGCAGGTGGATTTCTGAGTTCGAGGCCAGCCTGGTCTACAGAGTGAGTTCCAGGACAGCCAAGCAAGGCTACACAGAGAAACCCTGTCTCGAAAAACCAAAAAAAAAAAAAAAAAAAAGAGCCAAGAACTAGTTGCTGCTTAACTAATAGTGAAAGCCTGGCTTTTATGGGTCAAGACTCAGGTCTCTACTTCCCTTACACACTGACACAAACTATGACACCAAGTCCCAGTGACTACCTCTCAAGTCACTCTGTCTGAAGGAAAAGTCCCTTCCATGTCCTAGAGCAGCAGGTGCTTTCCACACGGCACCACTGCCTCCCTCACAGCAGGAGAAACACAGCTAGGCTGGGTTATTTATCTCGGCAAGCTGGTCAAACTGTCAACTCGTCCTTCCCAATCTCTCCTCTGCAGAAAGACCCTGAGAAATAAGTCGTCGTGAATGACTCACTGGTATGGGGCACTCTAAGAAGCAAGCATTTCAATACTCTCTAGACAACACCTGGTAGAGGCCCTCTGACTCCCAGTGATGACGTCACATCCTCTTTCTCACTATTACCTTCACTTCCACATCATTAGAGAAACAGGTTTGCTACAGTTGCGAGAGTTTCCTGCTAAATGAATCAGAGACAAATCACTGAGAAGCCTGATAGGGAAGAGCTTCCCGAGAAGCTCGGTGTCTGCTGGTGTTCTCAAGGGGGAACAAGTGAGGCTCTGTACCCACCCCCAACCTCCCAAGAAGCAAGTCAAGGACTGTCCCCATGCATGTGGGGAGGGAGCAGCACAGAGGTGTGCCAACACCCCTCCACAGCTCCCCCTCCACAACTCCCCCTCCACAGCTCCCCCTCCACAGCTCCCCCTCCACAGCTCATACCACACCCGACCTGTAGGGCTGAGGCAGAGGCCTTCTGTCTCACCTACTCTTACTCATCCCGTCTGGCACAATCTTACCTCACCTACCCTTTGTGTCACGGATCATGGCCTTGTATGTGCCTCATAAGTGCAGCCATTAAAAAGGGGTGGGCTGTTCCTGGGTTTAGTTGTTTCTTGTTGGTGTCGTTTGGGGTTTTGTCCTTTTATGTCTTTACAAAGCTTTCCCCAAAGCACATACACTCACTCTTTATTCTTTGTTTTTACCTGACAGAATACTCTCAAGGCCATCAAGAGAGGCCAATCAACTTCCTCATCTACCTCATCACATATAATGACTGCCTTTGTTCCTGCCCTTACCTCTTTCCCTAATTCCAACAGAAAAAGTTGTCTTTCCGAGCAGCCTGGCCTGGACAATCACTCCAGCAGTGCTTGGGACTCTCAACTTTACCGACTCAGCAAGACTATGTTTCTTCTCCAAATCCCCATCCCTCTACCCAAATCTACATACCCAAGTCTCCCTGCTTGACCATCAGAAAAGTGCCAGTGCCTGCCACACCAGAGGTTCTTTCCAACCTAGTGGCAATGGGACAAGGGTCCTATAACATTCTTTCTAGTGAGAAGAGACAAAAAACAGACACATGGGTTGGGCAGTGGTGGTGCACTTGAGAGGCAGAGGCAGGCGGATTTCTGAGTTCAAGGCCAGCCTGGTCTACAGAGTGAGTTCCAGGACAGCCCGGGCTACACAGAGAAACCCTGTCTCAAAACAAAACAAAACAAGAACAGACACAGGGACAAGCAGCTACTACTGTGTTATCTCCTCCTCACAACCAGGCTTGAACACTCGGGCGTCCGTTTCCACTTCTCTCTGCTTTGCACGATTCCCCAACAACATGGTGCAGTCTCCCACGGAATCCCTGTCCCCAGGGACACTAAAACTGACTGTAATTCCACCATGACGACTGCATCGAGTTTGAGGCCCATAGAATGTTACAATGTTTCCCATAGAAGAACCACAGCCAACAACAAAAGAACTCAGGCAAAAGTCACCACTAATGGCCTCCTCTGCCTGTAAATTCAGTGGCATTTTCTGAGTCGGCCTTAGTCAAACAAGTGACTCTTGAGGAAATCCCCAACTACTAAGCTTTCTTTTTTGCTTTTGCTTACAGGCACTCTCTCCCAGGTTCTTTTTTTTTTTCCTCAGC
Organism: Grammomys surdaster; assembly: GCF_004785775.1. Classification (NCBI taxonomy): domain Eukaryota; kingdom Metazoa; phylum Chordata; class Mammalia; order Rodentia; family Muridae; genus Grammomys; species Grammomys surdaster. The sequence continues at coordinate 269,663 of NW_021620574.1, forward strand.
TCCCAAGGTGGGACTTCCCAGAGCCCTCTGTGTTCAGCCTTTCCTACTCCACAGCTCTCCCAGGATGACCTCACTCACACCCATTATGGGGTGCACAGAGGTGTGGGGCTCACTGAGGACTGCGTACAGCCGCAGGTCAGAAAGGCCAGGCCTTCCTGAAGGACTCAGCCTACAGCTGCACACACCTCTTTTGTTTGTCCTCTCAGTGAATCTGCCTCTGTCTCTTCCTGCTGCCCCAAACTAGACCCCTCCTAAGTTAGGGACAGAGTCAGCCAGGCCAATTCTCTCAAGGAACCTTAGAGCCCAGCAGTCCACTAGATTCCTCCACCAAAACCCCTGCTTTTCCATAGTCAACAACTCCCCTCCTTAACACCTCTTCCCACTCCACCTTCCCTGACCCCACAGCGGCAAGGTCAGCCTCTCTGAGCTGTTTCCCTCTGGCCCTAGTCCTAACCACAGGGCCACTATGCACCGTGTCCTAGGTGTCACTCTTTACCAAGTGACGGGAGCATACCACTACCCAGCTCTAGGGAACACTCTTCTGTACGACCACATCACATTTGGTGCTAAACCTCAAAGCCATCTCCCTGGGCTTTTATCTTAGGTTTTCAACTCTTCTTTAAAATATTAATATATATCCCCAAACCTTGTACCCCAAAAGGTGGTACACACCTTTAATCCCAGCACTTGGGAAGCAGAGGCAATTGGATCTCTGAGTTTGATGCCAGCCTGGTCAACAAAGTGAGTTTCAGGACATCCAGGGCTACACAGCCAGACTCTATCTCAAAAACAATGAGTAGAAATATGTAAAAATAAGAACTGGAGAGATGGCTCAGTGGTTACAAGCACTGGCTGCTCTTCAAGAAGACCTGGGTTCAACTCCCAGCACCCACATGGTAGCTCACAACCATCTGTAACTCCAGTCCTAGAAGATCTGAATTCTCTTTGACCTCCATGGGCACCAGGCATGCATGTGATGCACAGACATGCATACAGGCAAAACACTGATGCATATAAATTAAATGAAAATTTAAAAAAAAAGAATGTTACCTTCCAGCCAGAGGAAGTGAAAGATCTTGTGCTGCATGACAACGGGTAGTTTGGGCTAGACATCACGCCCCATGCCACTCACAAGTGCTTCTGGCTAGCTCAGTTCTCCCATCATCACGATGGGAGCTGCTTACTAGTCAGGCAAGTTTATAAAGTGCCAAGCTCAGGGCCTGGTCCGTGCTAAGCGCTCTAACGTGATCTCACCAGTACAGAGATCATAGCTACAGAACTGAGGATGAGGAGGCTGCTCACAGGACACTGAGGGGATCAGAAGTTAATCTGGAAGTGAGACAGAGGGCAAGCCAGAAAGGGTGTCAGGAGAACGGCAGAGGGAGTGAACCAAGGCCTGCAAGTGAAAGGCAGAACGTATGCACAGTCATCCAGCATGGCTGGAGAGGAGAGGACGCAGGAGCAGGAAGTGAGGTCAAGAAGAGCAGCCCTGGTACACATGGACGCTGGGATCTTATCCTGCACAGAAGAAGTCAATCAAAGTGTTTTAAGAAAGAAAAGATCATATTTGGTTCTGGCCAAAGAAGAGAAAGGACTAGGAATAGGATACATCAGGAAGGACAGACAGAACAATCACAGAGCTCAGGGGTCCTCTGGGCAACCTACTGTGAGAAGAAAGGTGGTGTCCTCACCTTTAATAGGTGATTAGATCATGGGAACGGAGCATTTGTGAACAGGACTCATGCCTATTCTTACAGAAATGCTTCAGAAAGGTCTGTTCCCTCCTATCTGAGGGTGGAGCAAGAAGGCACTGTCTCTGGAACACAGCACAAGCCCTCACCAGAATGAGTGCACCGGCTTGAACGTGGTCTTCCTGACTTCTGAACCGTGAACAAGGAATGTTTATTATATACCGACCATGTAGTCTAGGGAACTCTGCTATAGCAAGCAACAATCTTGAGGGTATGTTAGTTATTGCTCTCACAGCTATGACAAGATAGAGGCCCACACTTCGGGGAATAGACCATCACAGCAAGGAAAGCATGTGTTAGCAGAGGACCTCCTGTTCACACTTCAGCAACCAGGCAGCATATAAAGAGACAGTGAACTTGGGTCTATGTGTTTTCCCTTCCTCCATCTCTAGGCATCCAGGATGCAGCTGTGATATGTGCTACCTGTGCTGAGACCAGATCTTCCTACTCCTCAGCTCCTCTCTCTGGAAAAGCCTTAGAAGATAGACTCAAAGTTCCATCTCATTAGTACACTGATGTTTCTGGATCCAGTCACAATTGACAAGAGGAAGTAGCCATCAGACAACAGGCATCTTGAAACAACTGTCTTTGGAGAGAGGAGGCAGATGGAAGAGGGGGAGTTAGGATTTGCTAATAATCGGTGTCTACAAGAACAGCAATGGTGCTCACAGCAGAAGGTGCAGTGCTACAGATTAAGACCTGGAGTCAACTAAAGGATACTGAGAGCTGAAGCCCTGGCCATGCGTGAGACTGCTCTGTAAGTATGTGTAAATAAGCATGTCACTCAAGTCACCTGCATCGGAAGACCATGGAGTAAGAAGCCAAGAGGAAGCATGAGAACTGTCTGGGTACCACAAAGTTAAGGAGAGAAAACACTACTGAGTCACAAAAAGATTCAAAAAATTAATCTTCATCTCAAAAGACATTAAAAAAATAAAAACAACAACAAAGGACCATGTGCAGTGCTGCACAGAGGCACCCTAGTCTGCAATGAGACTAACTTGTAGTCATGGAAACAATGTTTCAGTAGTTTGATGAAGCAGACACAGTGGACTGGGCAGTAAGCAAAGGCAAATGGAGGGAGACTAACGTGTACAGCGAGAGGATGCCAAGGAGGAACTGGAGGAACCAAAAGAAGGTGCTCACTGGGCCCAAAGGAGCTCAGAGTCGGCTGCTGGAGGGCTGGAGCACCCACACTGCCCTCTGTGGTTACAGAAGCCCAAGTCTCAGAAACCACTCAGGTTCAAGTCATGCGCTGATCCTTCGGGCCTGGGTAAGTGCGTACACCAGATGTCTGCATGAAACAAGCCAATCAACTCTTCTGCCCCAATCAACTGTCCCCAGGGACCAGCAAGTCAGACCAAGGATCTCCGCTGTCAACAGAACTGACGGCAGGGATGCCCACTTTAAAGCGTCTCTACAAACCGGCTCCACTCACCATTTCACATGACCTCATCCTGCTCAGCAGCACGAGATATTAGAAATGGCTAGTTTCTGAGCATCCATTCACTGTCGGGTGAAAGAACACTGTCGGTTAATGTGTGTTAAACACCCCCTACGTGCCATCATACCAACTTCCTTACAGGTCTAGTGAGAAATTTCATCTTTTTTATATGGATAGAAGAACCCCAAATGAGAAGTTTAGGCAGTTTGTCCAAGGCCACACAGCTAGTTAAGGGATATGGCCAGGATATGGACCAAGGCCTACCAAATAAGATGTGTTTCTCAAATGATTACACAATCCTATCTCAGGCCAAGATCAAATCACCAAGATAGAGACCTGATTTTCCCATTCAAATCAAACTGAACCAAGCAAAAATTCACTCTACTCCTAAAACCATATTAAGAAACAAACAAGGCAGAGGCTGGAGCGACAGCTCAGTGCTTACAGGCACTTACTGCCCATGTAAAAGTCTAAGTGCAGTTCCCAGCACCCACATCATTTACGAACAACTCCCTGTGACTCTAGCTACAGGGTATCCAATGATCTCCCTTGGTCTCCAAGGACACCTAAACATATGTCATATATGAATACACATGCAAACACACACACACAATTAAACAAAAATAAGCCAGGCATGGTGGTGTATGCCTTTAATTCCAGCACTCAGAAGACAGAGGAAGGCAGATCTTTGAGTTAACTGCCAGCTTGGCCTACACAGCAAATTCCAGTCCAACCAGAGTAGGTGAGAGATCCTGTCTCAATAAAATAAAGACAAAGAAAGATAATATAAATAAAAATGAGGGGCTGGAGAGACTGCTCAGCAATCAAAAAGCACTGACTGTACTTTTTATTTGAGACAGTGTTTCTCTGGGTAGCCCTGGCCTTCCTGAAACTCATTCTGGAGACCAGGCTGGCCTCAAACTCAGAACTCCGATATCTTCCTGCCTCTGCCTGCCTCCGCCTGCCTCTGCTGGGATTAGAGGTGTGTGTCACCATCCATAACTCTGGCTGTTCTTAAGAAGATCTGGGTTCAATTCCCAGCACCCACATGGCAGCTCACAACTGTCAGTAATCCAAAGGAATCCAATGCCTCCTCCTTTTCTCTAAGGGCACTGCACACACATGGTGCACATACATCCATGCAGGCAGAACACTTATATACATAAAAGATAAAAATATATATGTGGTAGCCATGCTTGCAATCCCAGCACTTGGGAGAATGAAGCAAGAGAATGGAGAGCTTCAGGCCAACCTGGGCTACACAGTAAGACCCTGCCTCAAAATAATAAGTTTGGGTTTATTTCAAAGAAAATATAGGATCTAGAGAGATAGCTCCATGATTAATAGCCCTGGCAGCTCTTCCAGAGGACCTGGGTTCAAATCCCAGCACCCATGTAGGAACTCACAACTGTTTATACCTCACACGCTCTCTGGGCTCTCTGGGCACCAGCCACCCACCATGGTGCATATACATACATGCAAGCAAAACATCCATACATAGTTTTAAAAAGATGACGAGGAGGAGAGGAAGGAGCCAGGTATATATAGTGACATACACCTTTAGTCCCAGCACTTGGGAGGCAGAGGCAATTGGCAAACTCTGTGAGTTTGTGGCTAGCCTGGTCTACAGAGTAAAACTCAAAAATCAAAACAATGACAAAATAGAATAAATTAATACATTTTTTAAAAAAATAAAATATAAATGGCTTCTGCATGAGTTTAAATAAAAAGCAGTTTAAATTTTGACTGACAAAATATAAACTGATGGTTAAGAATTGCAACAACAGTCAAGAAAGGGGCAGGCATTATCCCACATTAGGCATGGGAGAACAATAGAGAACTGTATGATCACGATACAGACACCAGGGAAACTCCTTTTAAATTATTTAAATAAATAAACAACCCAGCTTTAACACATACCTTTAATCCCAGCACTTGAGAGGCAGAGGCAAGAGGATTTCTGTTAGTTAAAGCCCAGCCAGGTCTATAGAGTAAGTTCCAGGACAGCCAGACATACATCCAGGACAGCCAGACATACATAGAGAGACCCTATCTTAAAATAAATACATGAATAAATAAAATAAAATGTCTATGAAAGCCCGGTGTGGTGGCATACACCTATTATCCCAGCACATGGGAGGCTAGACCAGTAGAATCTACAAGTTCAAAGCCAGCCTGGTACCACAGTTCTGGGCCAGCTTCCCCCCCCCCCCCCGCAACTCCCCTCTCTGTCAAACTCCCCTCCATCTCTCTCAATCTCCCTCCTTCCCTCCCTCCCCTGAGCATTCTCTCTCTCTCTCTCTCTCAAAAAAAAGAAAGAAAGGAAGAAAGAAAAAGAAAATCAAAACAAAACAACAAAATTTAAAAAAGCAGAATAAATAGACTCTCCAGAGCCGAGTGACAGTGATACGTCACAAGGAGAGAGCCTCACCTAGCCTGTAAGCCCCGATTCAATCCCCAACACGCCACTAAAAAATAAATACATTTTTAAATATGAAATCAGGGCTGGCCAATGGCTCAGTGTGAAAGCCCCAGTCAATAACCTTAGTCAACATCCCCATATGGTAGGAGGGAGAAAACTATTTCCACAAGCTGTCTCTGACCTCCATTCACACACACACACACACACACACACATTCACACACACATGTACATACACAGTGAATAGATAAAATTGTATTTTTTAAAATTGTAATAAAATCTATAGGACTGAGTAGAAATGAGTGGTAGAATGCTCACTTAGCTGTAGCAATATAAGTAAAAATAACAATCTATCTTCCAGATTTGAAAACGTAACATCATGGATTTCAATTTTAGCCTGGGGTATGTGCTTAGTAGCCTAAAGTGACCAGGGTCACACTACAGGTAAACAGAACCAAAGTTGAGCTGCCCATTTCTGAAATTAAAATACAGTCTACCTAGCACCTCCCTTTCCTTTTCAACTCTCCTTCAGCTCCTAAGAAGGTGCCTTCTATGCCTCCACCTTCAGGGTGGACTCTGTGCCGCTTCCAGGGCCTGAGAGACAAGGAATGAAACAAGTAAAGACAGAGACCTGAGGCTGTGCATGCCCAGAGAAGTGTTCAAACAAGAAAGGGAGGCTCCTTCCGGTAACTGTTGTTTTCTCTTAGATACTTTTCCAGTTGCCCTCTCTGGGCTGTTCTCAGACATGGAAAGACTTGCTCACCCGCCAACCTGCAGTTCGAGCGGTGCCTAACACCCTTCTTCCCTCACGGAGAGCTCTGAACCAGTAAAATCACAGCCTTTGCTAGTAACCGCCCGACCTGGCATCTACAGTTCTCTGCTGCTTTTCAGAATGGCAAAGCACACAGCTTCCTCTTTTCTTAGAAGGCAGCCTCTGAACATGGCTCTATCATGGTCTCCTGTGACGTTTTATTGACATTTTTAAGAGATGTCCTCTAGCAGGCTTGGGGCTCCTTGAAAGCTGGCAAACCTCCTGCTCACCTCTGTGTCCTCTGTACAGAAAGACAAAATACAGTAGCCGAGCAGCATGCAGGGACCACAGATCTGAGAACCGTCAGGACTGTGCAGAACTGTGGCGTAAACACTGAATGTAGCGCTTCCTCGGAGGAAGAAAAAACTATTGTGCAATCACAACTCAGCTATTTAAATCGTTCGGATCCCATAATTACATCACAGCTTGAGATAATAGCTCTCACTGGAGGTGCAGCTTTAAACGAAACCTTAGCCTTTCTGAGTCCAGATTTTCCTTCTGTAAAACCAAACGGGGCAGGAGGACTGAGTATACCTGTTTTAACCTCCCCAAGAAGTTTAGTGATGCTCAGACGACCTCACGAAAGCATCACACAGATGATCAGACAGATTAAAAGAATTCTCATTAAGTCCCTTTAGACTGTAGGGTGAAACATGACACATGACGCCCTTGAGAAAATACTCAAACAGAGACTAGGTTAAGAATCCTATCCAACTTATCTATCAAAAAAATTCACTGTAAATTCAGTTTCTAAATGGTTCTCCAGACAGTTCCAGGTTGTCAGGGGCGGGAGAGGCTTACAGCCGCTCAAGTCCATGGTGAGCAGCCTGTATCAGCAGACCCACCACACTCTGCACCGCGCTCTGCGGCAAACAACCCAAAGGAGGCACGGGCCTGCACATCAGCAGAGCGGCTGATCTGTGACCAAAGCCTGCAGCAGAACACAAAGAAAATGCTCTAACAGGCCTTTGCCCAGACTCTCCCTATCTTTAGAACCAAGTAGAGCCTGAAACTACAAAAACTAGCAACGGAAAGAAAGAACTCGCCAACGTCAGCAAGTCGTGACAGAGGTTTGGGGAGAAAAAAAAAAAAGCAAAGTTTTTTTGTCAGAACAGTAATTATAAAGAGAATATTTTTTTTCAAAGGGGGCACGATTCAAATTATGCTGCAGATATCACAAACAACACCACAGATCTGGGGACCCCTGGTTTATTTTAACTTGAACTCTGAATAGCATCTTCCTACATCTCTAGCCAACCATCTGTGTACTTGAAGCAAGACAGACAGATGGCCAATCCGCTGACACTGCGGGCTCAAGGTTCCTCAACTGCTGTTTCCTTCTAGAGCACAAAAACACAAGATGCAGAGACAATGCAGTACAAATCCTTAAGAAATAAACTAAGTCGTGTGTCAAAGTATCCTTCGTGGAAGAATAGCCAATTCACTCATCCTTAAAAAAAAAAAAAAAGAAAGAAAAGAAAAAAAAACATTTAAACCCTGACATTCCCAGTTTCTTAGACTTTCACACCTCTTCGGGGAGTATAGTGAGCTAGTCGGTAGTGGATCCTAGAAATAGCTCTTTCTAAAGATGTCTAGAAACACCAAGAGCTGTAAACAGTAATTGTGTGGAGCAGATCCACATTAAGGGGGGCGCCCAGGATTTCCCTTTCCCGGTGAAAGCAATCAGATCCTATTTTTACTCTCCCCCTCATGCAAACATCCAGGCAAACCTCCCTTTCTGACTAATGAAAGCTATAGCTGATTTGTTACTAAAAGTAAATATAGAACCGTTTTTAAAAGATTTGAATGGGATTCGTCACACTTGATGGCAACACTTTCACAAAAAAATGACAAGAAAAAACATAACCTTAAGGGAAATATATTTTAATAAACTACTTCAAATGATTTAAAAAAAAAAAAACTGGTAAATATTTTAACCAAAGGTATCACCGGGCAACCAGCCCAAAGGATTCCTATCTTCCTAAACGCTTCCCCACTGGTTAATTGAAAAGTAATATGTTGATAATTGTATGCAGGTGAAAAGATCACCACCCTACACATTGGGAAAGCCTTAAAGGGTTATTAAAATTAATTATTTCCTTTAATCGAGTAAGATCTGTAACACTCAAATGCACTTCTGGCTTTTCACTATAAGTGATTTTCAAAAGGGTTTGAAAAGGCCCAGTGTCATGACAAGTTAACAAAAAGTCGGAACTAGAACGCTCCTGGGAACTTGGTCACATTCCTTACTCTTTTTCCAATCAACAGTTTTTAGCGAACTTGAAAAATACTAGTGAGGGCCTTTGGCAAGGAATTCAACAATATGCAACTCTGGAGACATCAGCGAAGTGTACCGACACCAAGCGCGGAGAAAATGCTGCTTTTGTTCAGAGGCCGCCTGCGATAAAAACAGGAACTTTACAGAGAGAGCTGATCGCCACAGCACATTCGCCTGACCACATGCCCACAGCCGGCATTGAGGTTCTCATTGTTGTCCAAAGGACTTCTCTTGTAACAGAGCCTAGATTTAGCCCATGTTTGAAATTATCTACATAAACCCAACCCTCCCTGTACCAATCCATTGTCAAAAGAAAGAGGGTGCCGGCCAGGATTTGCATGTACCGGGCAGCCACCTCTACAAAGACTCCAAAAGGTGACCAGATACGGAAAACCTAGCCTGAATACAGGTGCCAAGGAAAGCCTGCTGCCCCCGAGGATGGAGGTGGTCTAGAGGCAGCGGATCGGGGTCTCTCTGGGTTAGCGCCACCGCTTCCAACCTCCCTCGGACTTTCAATGGCTCCCCCGCTCCTTTCTCACGCCTGTCACTGGTGAGGCACCTCGCATTGTTAGAGGAGCAGGAAGAAGTGCAGCTGCGGCGTTCCCCTGCGCCTCGCTCTGAAGCAGGAGAGAGGGTGCAGGCGAGCGGCCCTTCAGGAGAAAGGCAGCAGAGGGGCAAGGTGTCAGCCGGAGGGCGCAGCTTTGTCTCCAGCTGACCCGTCCCCGCGTCCTGCGGGCCCTCCAGGGACAACAATGAAAGCCCAGCCGCGCTTCGCGGGTGGGGAGCGGCGAGCCCCGCCAGCCCAGCCGCCCACAGGCCGCCGCCCGCTCGCCCGCTCGCCCGGCCCGCCGCGCGCCTACCCTCAGACAGCTCCAGCTCCAGCTCCGCCAGCTGCGCCCGCACCTCGGGGGGCAGCGCGGCCACCGCGGCCGGCGACGGCTCCAGGCCTCGCTCCGCCATCGCGGCTGCGCCAGCCACACTCCGGAAGACGAGAGGGGGCCGAAGGAGGGACGGACTGACGCGGGCCCACACCCCGGCTACAGGATCCGGCTCCAGCCGCTGAGAGCCGCCGGCGCTGCCGCTGCCGCCGCCGCCGCCGCCATGAGCGAGGGTCACGTGAACGCGCGGCCCCGCCCCCGGACTGGAGCTCGCTCCGCCCCGGAGGCGCAGGACGGGCGTGACTACAGCGCCCTCTGCCGCGCAGCTTCGGGAACGCAGGCTACCGTCGCCTGCTCCGCTCTCCTTAGGGAGATGGGGCACCTGCCGCACATGGCGCTTACCTTCCACAAAGTCTCAAGCAAGAGGCTTCCCGGGCTTTGGCTTTACTTTTTCCAGAACCCTCTCATTCAGGAGAGCAGGCATCTGTCATGTCCTTTCCCCTATTTTCCCTGATAGACCTGCCTACAGGCCACGTCCTTCATCACCCCAGATTCTGGATTATGCCTGCCAACGAAGCTTTTTTTATTTTTTCGATGCATCTTGTAATCTCAGCACTCAAGAGGTGGAAGCCGGAGAATCTGAAGTTCAAGGTCATTCTCTCCTCAGTGGGAGCCAGCCTGGGTTACGTGAGACCTAGCTCAAAACACAAGAAAAAAGATTACAGTAGAACTTGCTTCATCTTGCCTCTACTAAAGACTTACAAAAGAACATCCGTGGGAATAAAGGGTGGACGCATGGTTTTGTCGTAATGATCGCTGGCTGCTTTTGCAGAAGGCCCAAGCTCAGTTCTCAGTACACACCTGTACACACACCTGTACACATACCTCTACACACACCTGTACACACACCTCTACACACACCTCATTAGGCATAACGGTGCAAGCCTTTTATCCCAGCACACAGGAGGCAGAAACAGGCTAATCTCTGAGTTTGAGGCCAGCCTAGACTACATACTGAATTATCAGTCAGACAGGGTTACACAGTTAAGAAGAAAAAGAAGAGGAAAGGGAGGAAAAAGAGGAGGAGGAGGAAGAGGAGGAGAAGGAGGAGGAAGACATCTCTCTATGAAGTCTGGCCTATGACCTGGAACTCTTTACTCAACTGACAAATACTCACTTTCTTTCTTCCTTCCTTTCTTTCTTTCTTTCTTTCTTTCTTTCTTTCTTTCTTTTTTGTTTTTTGTTTTTTTTTGGTTTTTTGTTTTTTTGTTTTTCAAGTCTGGGTTTCTCTGTATAGCCCTGGCTGTCCTGGAACTCACTCTGTAGACCAGGCTGGCCTCGAACTCAGAAATCTGCCTGCCTCTGCCTCCCAAGTGCTGGGATTAAAGGTGTGCGCCACAACTGCCCAGCAAATACTCACTTTCATCTGCCTCCTTCCTAAATGTTGGGATCAAAGACATGCCCCAGCTTGATGGGTGGTTGGGGATAGATAGCTCCTTTTCTTTTTTTTAAGCCAGTATGTAACCTGATGTGGTTCAAAAGTACTTATTTTAATTTAGTATATATAAGTAGGGCCAAAAAACATTCCTGTATTCTTACCAAAAACTATTAAGATCTTTATTTTACATCGTAACTTGGTCTTTTGTGGCTAGTATTGAAATTTTTCTCAGAAAGACAACTGATATGATCTTTTATCCCTACTGTGTGCATTGGGTGAGTGTGAACACACACACACCCTGAGGGGTCCTAGTGTTTCCCACAATGTGCATTGTGTGCACACACACCCTCAGAGGGTCCTAGTGTCTCTTTCTTTCCATGCTGCTCTGAAATGGAAGCTGGGGATGTGGCTGAAATGGTGGTCTGCTTGCCTAGAAGCAGGAAGCCCTGGAGTCGATCTTCAACACTACGTAAACTGGAAGTGCTCGCCCACACCAGCACTCCAGCACTCAGGAGCTGAGTTCAAAATCAGTCTGCTCTACGTCTCGAGTTCCAGGCCAGCCAGGACTCATAGAGAGATGTTATCTCAAAGCTACCATAAAGGAAAGAAGGAAGGAGGGAGGGAAAGTGTGAGCTCAAGACTGCTTAGGGTTGGACTTTTGAGATTACCTTTGAGCAGAATAATGTGTGCTACAGATGTAATCCCACGGAAGAGTTCTTGCCTCCATGACATACCTGAGGCCCCAAGATTCACCAATTTCCTCAGTTACACCTGTTATTATTAATGTATGAATTTGTTTAGTGTGTGGGTGTGTATGTGTAGGTAAGAGAGAGAAAGAGAGAAAATGCCCATGTGGAAATCAGAGAACAACAACTGTGGGAATCCATTTTCTTCCCTCTGCCGTGCAGGTCAGGTAGTGAGCCCCTGAGGAAGTACCCTTACTTACTCTGGAGTCGTTTCATCTCAGTATAGTTTAAGACGACTAATTCATCGACACCTTCCACCAAGAAATGAGATCCAGGCCAACAACAAGAAGGATCTGTGGGTTTCAACCCTGATGGCCTGTGTTCAATGCTCGGGATCCACATGGTGGAAAGAAAAAACTAACTCCCACAAATTAACTTCTGATCTCCACATGCCCACACACCCAGTGTACACACATTAAATAAATATATAAGAAAAACATTTTTAAGACATGGGGTAGGGCCGTGGAGATGGTGCAGTGGTTAAGAGCACTTTCTGTTCTTCCAGTGGACCCAGGTATGATTTCTAGCACCCACGCGATATCTCACAACCCTGTATGATCCAGTACTAAGATCTCCAACGTCCTCTTCTGGCCTCCAAAGAACCGGGCGTGCACCTGGTGTACGCATATGCAAGCAAAACACTTACACACATTAAAACGAATACATAAATCCTCAAAGAAATGAAGTGGCTAGAGAGATTAATCACCAGCTAAGATTGCTTGCTGCTCTCTGAGGACTAACACCCACATCGGTGCCTGTAACTCCAACTCTAAGGGATCTCTGGTGCTGTCCTCTGACTCTGAGGTCATCCATATGTGGCCTGTGCATACAGACACAAAGGCAGACCTATAAATAAAAAACAAATCTTCAAAAAGAAACAAAAGTGAGATCCAAGAACTGCACATCGGTAATGTTACCACACAGGAGGCTGAGGCAGGAGGAGCACAGTGATCCTGAGGCCCATCTGAACTACATAGTAAGTTCCTGGATCTGAATGCTCTGACCAATAAGATATGGCCGTAGTGACCTGGTATAATGTACTCGGGAGTTAGTCCTGGAAGCCAAGGTTGTTCTCAAAGAGTCCTCCAAGGAGTCTCCCCTACAACTCTCTGATCCCTACACACACATACACACACACACACACACACACACACACACACACCTTACTCTACCTCCCATCACAAGCTACATGGGAGAAGTCCGAGCCACAGGGAAGGTCACATGAGGTGCTTTGTGTGGCAATTCTAACTAAACCCAGGTCCTTCCCCAGGGTGAAGACTTCACCTGACTCCAGTCCAGAATCTGAGAGTGTTCTGAGGCCCAGGCTATGTGGAGCCCTCCCTGCCACACTCTGTCCAGATTCCTGTGACATGTTTAAATCCAGTTGCTTTCTCACAGGACATAGGGTGGTCAGCCACCCAGCAATAGTATCTCACTGTGCAACTTCACTGACTCCCCACTGACTGACTGAACTCAGAGCTCTGTGTGCCTCTGTCTCCTGAGTGCTAGGATTAAAGACATGTACCATCATGTCTGGACCTAAACTGTACTTTACCTGAAACTTACTCTATACTAGGCTGGCCTGGAACCCAGAGATCTGCTTGCCTCTGTGTCCTGAGATTAAAGGGGTGTAGTAAGGGTATACCTGTATTCCAGCCCATGGAGTTAAAGGTGTGTCCTTCCAGCCAGATTGTACAAACCTAGAAGACCTTTGAATGGGGTCACTTGCCAGAGCAGCCATGTTGCTGGACTAAAAGTTCTCTCTACACCACTCTTTTAGCTGTGCTAAAAAGCTTTGCAGGCCAACGAGAGTGGTATATGCCTGAAATCCCAACATATAGTAGACTAGGACAGAAAGACTAACAGATAAAGGCCAGCCTGAGCTACACAGCAAGTTCCACTCCAGCTGGGCTACAGAGGAAAATCTTGTATCAAAAACAAATAAGGAATCTGAAGAGGTGGTTCAGTTGTTCTTGCAGAGGGCTTGGGTTCAGTTCCTAGCATCCACATGATAGCTCACAACCATCCATAATTCCAGTTCCAGAGGAACTTAATAAACTAGCCTGCGGGCTGGAGAGATGGCTCAGCGGTTAAGAGCACTGACTGCTCTTCCAGAGGTCCTGAGTTCAAATCCCAGCAACCACATGGTGGCTCACAACCATCCATAATGAGATTGGATGCCCTCTTCTGGTGTGTCTGAAGACAGCTACAGTGTACTCATCAATAAAATAAATAAATAAATAAATATTAAAAAAAAATAAACTAGCCTGCCTCCATCTTAGGCTTAAAAGCCCTCTTATAGTAAAGACTAACCAAGTTCATTCCTACTTACGGTTAAACTTCTATTTCCCAAGGATTGGTCTGTGCCTCACCTATAACTGTAACTACAAATGGCTCTGTATGGCCTGTTTCAAAAAATAGCAACCTTGTCTTTGTTTCAGGTGGCTGTGCTGCCCTGGCTACAGTTGCTATCCTCACCTTGCAAGCATGTGTTTGTTTCAAAAATTTGTTATGAGCACCTTGCAACCATGTCTGTTTCAGCAGGTTGTTATGAGCACCTTGCAACCATGTCTGTTTCAGCAGGTTGTTATGACCACCTTGGAGCTGTTTAGGCTCTGATTCTATAGCCCACACCTATTCACTTGCTAAATCCCTCATTTGGAAAGCCCCTTTTCCTGAACTATAAAAACCCTTATCGTCCTCATGTTCAGTGCTGATCTCTTGAACCCATGTACATGAATTTAAAAGTTTAAAAAATAAAAGCTTGCTTTAACTAGTTCGGCCATGACTTGGGTCAGTGATTTTTCTTCTCATAGCTATAGGGTTAACATTTGGAGGCCCCAGTGAAAATAAGACCCCAACCCAAATTCAGAAGCCTTCCTTCCAGCCCTCCAGAACTCAAGAGCTACTCCTAGGAGGTTCGCACACTGGAGACATCCCAAGGCTCTAGAGCATGCCTTCAGTTTGGCAGACTGCCTGAGTGACCAAACAGTCACAGCAAAAGAAAGCAAGCACCCACTATGGAGTCCTCTTCTGTTCAGCTTCTGGCTAACCGTTCTTGTTAACTGAAATATGTCAACCCCAAACATGGTTTTTATGCTTAAAAGCTCATCCTGGGAAGGGATCAGCAAAGACTGACATAAGAATATGGGTCTAGCTTCCTTATCTTTGCTAAACTGTATTACACTTTAGATATTTTGATAAAGTTAGTCATGCAAAAAAAAAAAAAAAACCTATGATATTCTGCAATAGTGCACTACAAAAGGACCAGGAAGGTAAAGTTGCCAGTCTCCCTATGGATTATATTTATGATTTAAAATTTTATTTTGGTACCAAAAGAGCTTCAATTCAAGAACTTTAAGGCTAAACTTAACATGGATAAGACTGTAAAATCTAATCTTATAAAAAGCTGCTAACTTGCCAGGTGGTGGTGGCGCACACCTTTAATCCCAGCACTTGAGAGGCAGAGGCAGGTGGATTTCTGAGTTTGAGACCAGCCTGGTCTACAGAGTGAGTTCCAGGACAGCCAGGGCTACACAGAGAAACCCTGTCTCGAAAAAAAAAAAAAAAAAAAAAAAAAGCTGCTAACTTACTATAAACTGTCAAAGGTAATTAAGACATGCAAGCGAATAGTCACTTTATAAGTGATCAAATCCTTTACTGTGTTGAGAACTATAGTCAGTCATGTTAAATACAAATCCAACTCATTTAAAAGGAAAGCTTTGCTTAGCCTTTTGTATATGTTTTCAAGGTAACTAAAACAAAGTTTCTTTTAAATCAAGTATACTTAATAGACGGCCCTCAAAACTTTTCAGAAATCTGCTGAATACGGCATTTAAAGTGTTTAATGAAAAAAAAAAAAGCTTCTTGTACTAGACAGAAATGCAAGCTCCTAGCGGTGACCCTAAAAAAGATGATGGGACACACATGACCCTACCTGAATTCTGGTAACACTAACCACTGCCCCATCCCATGCCAGGGCCTGTCCAAACTATGGAAACTATTCTGTTGACTACCCTATTCTGCCTCATCAAAGTGAGTAGGTTTTCTCAAGTTCCTCTTCCACATGGAGATCTCTCAGACCTTCTAGGCAGCCACAAAGGCCTGTGCTGTCCTATGAGCAGGTGAAGATGTAAGGCTGTCTGGGATGACCAGTGACCTATGATCTCGGCCCCCAACAAAGCCATCAAGACCACCATGGGAGCCTAGCATAATCAACTAGAGAGCTGGTAAGTCTCTGTCATTTTAATTAGTACAGAGGTCATTTGGATCATAGTTCCAGTTAAAATTTATCCTTCTCAGATCACTGATGTGTTGATGGCTAACTGTGACTCCTTCACTTTTCTTGAGCCTCTAGGTCTCCCTGCTGAGAACGGCAGATTCTGTCTACGCCACACTAAAACATAAACTCACTCCAGGCTGTGGAGCTAAGTGCGCACTCTTAGTCTCAGCATTTGGGAAGCAGAGACTAGTGGATTTGTGAGTTCAAGGCCAGCCTGGTCTACAGAGTGAGTTCCAGGACAGCCAGGGCTACCCTGTCTTGAAAAACCAAAAAAAAAAAAAAAAAAAAAAAAATCTAAAATTGTCACATTAACCAATGAAGTTCTGATAAGCTAATAAAACACTCACTGCTGTTAACAGTCACCAGCTTCAGATATTAAGAGTTTCCACTGGTTGTTTTCTAAATATAGACTTTTTGGGTTTTTTGTTTGTTTGTTTCATTTCATTTTGCTTTGTGTTTTATTTCTCAAGTCAGGGTTTCTCTGTGTAGCCTGGGCTGTCCTGGAACTTGCACTGTAGACCAGGCTGGCCTTGAACTCACAGACATCTGCCTGCCTCTGCCTCCCAAGTGCTAGAGTCAAAGGTGTGTACCACCATGCCAGTCTATTTAAATATTAGACTGAGAGATG
>NW_021620574.1:286439-306023 GCF_004785775.1 Grammomys surdaster
TTTTTTTTGGCTTTTCAAGACAGGGTTTCTCTGTGTAGTTCTGGCTGTCCTGGAACTCACTCTGTAGACCAGGCTGGCCTCGAACTCAAAAATCCGCCTGCCTCTACCTCTCAAGTGCTGGGATTAAAGGTGTGCGCCAACACTGCCCTGTTCTGAAAGATGCTTTTAACCATGCTAAAAACTCTTCATCTCATCTGTATATTTAGCCCTCTGGGAAGAAAAAAAATGTTCATACTTTTTAACATAAAGCTATGGCTTTTGCTATGACTCAAAGGTGTGAGTTACTCCAGCTGCCTTAAAAATACTTGCTGGCTGCTTTTACTACAATATGGATTTCAGTACAGATCATTTTTTAAAATGGTATTTTATGCTCCAGGGAACCAAGAAAGTCGTGAGTCTTAGGTCTACCTCTCACAGGTCAAACACACTCCAGATAAAAACTCCTGTCTACCAACAGCCTAAGCGTCCCTGACTTTTTGCCTATTCGTGAGTGGGAAGGCTCTAAACATACATTTTTCTTTAATTTCTTTAACTTTAAATTCTGTTCCTAGTCTGTATCTGTCTTGGCAGAGTTCCACTCGGCTGGTAGACACCATTCTGAAATCAGCTGCAGACTACAAACTGCTCCAAAGGTGGTCCAAACCATACTTGCCCCAGGTAGTCCTACAAAACTGGAAAGTCCTACATGCTGGCTCCCTGACTGGGTTAGAAAACTAAATGCTTCTGATGAATATCCTACTGTCCTAGCCTCTTCCTGGCCTTTGACTAATATTCCAACCTTCCTGGGCCCTGACAATAATGTCCTAATTTCATCTGAGAAGCAGTTACAGAAGAGAACAGGTTGCTCCTTATCTCAACAAAAGGCTGGAATACATTAGATCAAAACAAGACTCCCTAATAAAGAGGACAAAATAGAGATTTTTTTTAAACAAAACCAGCATAATTTATGAATGGGCCACGCACTACAAATTTTGTTTCCCCCTAGATAAAGAATGCTAAGACCCTATCAAGGATTTGACAGAGACACGTAAGACGATGGGAGAATGATGAATCACCTTGCCTCCATCTTGGGCTTGAAACATCTTATAGCAAAGTCAAACTAGGTTCATTCCTGATTATGATTAAATTTGTTGCTCAAGGATTGGGCTACGCCCCACCTGTAACCTTAACTACAAATGGTTCTGTACTGTCTGTTCCAGGAAATGGCAACTGTGCCTTTGTCTCAAAAGGTTACTATGACCACCTTGTCATGACCACCTTGTCATGAACACTTTGCCATGAACACCTTGGAATTATGCCTTTGTTTCGTGATGTGGTTATGACCAACTTGCTATGCCTATGCTCTGCTTCTGTAACCCCATCTATTTCCTGCCAAATCCCACATTTGAGAAACTTCTACTCCTCAACTATAAAAACCCTTATATTCCCCATGTCCAATGCTGATTTCTTGAAGCCCACCTTTAAAACAAGAGACAGCCCATATATATGAATTTTTTTTTAAAAAAAGCTTGCTTTAATTAATTTGGCCGTGATTTGGGCCAGTGGCCCTTTTCTCATGTCGATGGGAATAACAATCTGACATTCTCTTCTGTCCTCCACAGACACCAGGTATGCATATGGTGCATGTGGGTAGATACAGGCAAGGCATTGATACAGATAAAAAAAAATCAGTATAAAATAATAAATCAGTCTTGGTTAGGTCAGGGCTCAGATTATTTCTGACCTAGTTTGTGTTCTGTTGCAATGATAAAACAGTGGGAGGAAAAGCTTTATTTCAGCTCAGCAGTTAGAGCCCTTCATCAAGGGAAACCAAGACAAGAACCAGGAGGCCTGAACTGAACCAGAGACCACAGAGGGAAGCCGTTTATTGGCTTGTCCCTATGGCTTGCTAGCAGTTTTCTTATGTATTCAGGGCCATCTGTGCAGGGATGGGCACTTGCCAAAGTATGCTGGCTCCTCCCACATCAATCTTTAATCTAGAAAATGCCCCACAGACACGCCCACAGGCCTGTCTGATGGAGACCATTCCTCAACGTCCATTCTCTCCTCCAAAGTGACTCCTAGTTTGTGTCAAGTAGACAAAAAGTCAACAGTACAGTATCTGAATGCACTGCCTTCCTGCACTGCATCAGAGTGCACTGTCTTTCCTGCACTGCATCAGGGTGCGCTGCCTCTCCTGCACTGCATCAGAGTGCACTGCCTTCCCTGCACTGCATCAGGGTGCGCTGCCTCTCCTACACTGCATCAGAGTGCACTGCCTTCCCTGCACTGCATCAGAGTGCACTGCCTTCCCTGCACTGCATCAGAGTGCACTGCCTTCCCTGCACTGCATCAGAGCGCGCTGCCTCTCCTGCACTGCATCAGAGCGTGCTGCCTCTCCTGCACTGCATCAGAGTGCACTGTCTTTCCTGCACTGCATCAGGGTGCGCTGCCTCTCCTGCACTGCATCAGAGCGCGCTGCCTCTCCTGCACTGCATCAGAGTGCACTGCCTTCCCTGCACTGCATCAGAGTGCGCTGCCTCTCCTGCACTATATCATCAGAATTTACTGCCTTTCCTACACTGTATCAGAGTGCACTGGCTTTCCTGCTTTGTGTGTGTGTGTGTGTGTGTGTGTGTGTGTATCACTTGGAAGCCACCAAAAGCCCTTAGATTCTCTCTTTCTGGGTCCCAGTCCAGCCTAAGAGATGCCATCTTTGCCTTGGTCCCAATCTGTGCACAGAAGTCAGTACTGACTCAGACTGGGAGAACTAACCTCACCCTCTAGAAGAATAGAATTCTGTCTTTTACCTGAGCCAGTCTCTCCAGGCCTCCTTTCAAAATATTGTTTTGTTTTGTTTTGTTTTGTTTTTTAAATGTATGAATGTTTTGCTTGCATGTGTCCCTAGTGCCTTCAGAGGCCAGAAGGCATTGAGTCCTCTGGAAGAGCAGCCAATGCTCTTAGCCACTGAGCTGTCTCCCCAGCCTCTGTTTCTCTTTCTTTCTTGCTTTTCTATTTATTTATTTATTTATTTATTTATTTATTTATTTATTTATTTATTTTTGAGACAGGGTTTCTCTGTATAGCATGGCTGTCTTGGAACTCACTCTGTAGACCAGACTACCCTCAAATTCAAAGATTCCCCTGTCTCTGCCTCCTGAGGGCTGGGATTAAAGATGTGTGCCACTGTTGACTTCTGTTTCATTTTCAAAAACAAAGTCTTACTACATAGGCCAGGTTGGCCTGAACTCAA
The DNA here is from genome assembly GCF_004785775.1 of Grammomys surdaster. Taxonomy (NCBI): domain Eukaryota; kingdom Metazoa; phylum Chordata; class Mammalia; order Rodentia; family Muridae; genus Grammomys; species Grammomys surdaster. The sequence goes on from NW_021620574.1 coordinate 289,672, forward strand.
AATCCTCCTGCCTCAGCTTTTCATGTACTAGGATTGCAGACACACACACACACACACACACACACACACACACACACCACCCCAAACAAGACAACTGAGTTTCTTCTACATCCAAGTTCAGTGAGAAAAAGCAAATCCAAGATCAGGAGAGATTTATCATCTGAGTCCAGGACCAGTCAAAAACATTTTGGAACCGGTGTGGGATAAGCAGCCATGAATACAAGCCTGGTAGGAAAATCAGATTAACAGTAGAATCCTTCCACCTGGATTATTTGAATTTTCTTAGGTAGTTTAGTGATAAAGGACTGTTCTAGGGTGAGTAAGACCCTGGATTTGATCCCATCATTGACAAAACAGTAAGGAAAGAAGGGAGGGAGGAAGGGAGGGAGGGAGGGAGGGAGGGAGGGAGGGAGGGAGGGGGAGAGAGGGAGGAAGAGAAAAGAAGGGAGAAGAGGGAGAGGGAACTTTTCTCAAGGAACAGACATAAAGAAAGGAATTCGGTGAGCATATGGCAATAACTCTGAGAAATCCTTAGACTACAGGGATGATTAGTGCTGTCTGATAGAAATAGTAGCTGAGCCCCAAGTATAGCCAGCCATTTCCCACTAGAGACAAGTATAGCCAGCCATTTCCCACTAGAGACATTTTAAAAGGTAAAAAGAAACAGGCCTTCTAGATATAGAGTAGCTAGAGGCTGGGGCTCGATGATAGGCACTCGCCTAGCATATGTGAAACCCTGAGTTCCACTCCTAGCACAATACATACTACATACACACATACACAACTGCACATACACCACACACACATACAACCACATATATCACACACAGAGACAGATGTACACACAAATACACACAGATATACATGCAAATACACACACCACACACATACACAACCACACATGCCACACACACAGACAGACACATACACATGCAAATACACACACCACACACATACACAACCACACATACACCACACACATATACAACCACACATATCACACACAGAGACAGATGTACACACAAATACACACAGATACACAAACATACCACACACACACACACAAATAGACATACAAATACATGCTTACATACATACATACACACATATACAACCACACACACACACACCACACATACCACACACACACAAAAACACACATCACACAGGCATACTTCAAGTATTGGATAACTTGGTATGGTTAGTGGCTGTCATATTGGATAGCACAGGTCTACAGAGAGTGTTGTCTGGTTTCTTAGCACATGAAACTGACTAGACAAGATAACCCACAAGAGCATTCAAGTTTTTACAGCCAAAGACACAGCAGAACTGGGTTTAGCTGCCTCTGATCTGAGGCAGTTTCTAAATTCCCAGCTCTCACTAGCAGTAAAACAGCTGCCCGAGCTCTGCCGTCCCCAAGAAAAGCATATGCCAAATGCCTATATTAGGCATGTCCCTGCAGAACATGGCTGAAGCATTCCCAGAGGATGACAGACTAGCCCACAGGTTTACTGCCTGCCAGGGTAGGCTCTACGCTAGATTGACTGGCACTGTGCTAGAAGCTCTGCAAAAACAGCTGCAGTGGGATAAGAACGGCAGCACACACCTGTAAACACGCACCGGGGACCAAAGCAAGAGAACCACATGTTTAATAACACTTAAACACTGTGACAAGTCTCTGTCTGAAAAGAAAAAGGGGGGGGGGAAGCTTTAGTAATGGCTCATCCATTTACCACCTCTAGGTGACTTCTGCGCCCCTCCCCCATCCTGATGTAATCTGAGTTTAAGCAACTGGCTTGTTTGACCAGTGAGGTAATATCCAATGTGACTGAAACTTGGGAAGAACATGTGCACAGACGCCGAAGCTCACTGGGCCCTCTCCTGCAAGTTCAGAGACCATTGTCACGAGAATGGAGGCTAGCTCACCAGAGGAGAGACTTGGCTCAGTTCCTCTCATCACCCCGGGCAGGGCCTAACCCACTGCAGAGCCAGGGAGGCCACATTCTGCTACATACAAATCCCTGAATGAACCCAGCTCGGCTAGGCCCAAAAGGCCAACCCAGAACCATGTGCAAATAAATGATCCCTGTTTTAAGTTGCTAGAGTGCAATCTGCTAGAAAGCAAGAGCTGATGTAAAACAGAATATTCTGGGCTTGGAAATGGCTCCATAGATGAACTAACTGCTTGCTAACCAAGCAAGGAGACCTAAGTTCAGATCCATAGCCCCCAGGTAATAAGCCAGGCCTGGCAGCATGCACTCGTAACCCCAGTGCTGGGGGTGGATCCCAGGGACTTCCTGGTCAGCCAAATTAGCCCAAATAGCAAGCTCTGTGTTCAGAGACCGTATCTGGGAAAGGAAGAAAAAAAAAAAAAAGGAAGAGAGGTAAAGAAAGACACCCAAGGTTAACCTCTGGTGTCCACATGTACAAACCTGGGTACAGGCACCCTATACACACATGTACCCACAACACACACACACTCTCTCAAACCCTTTAGACTGGGGTCCCAGGCACCAGAAATTTTTGTAAAATGGAATTTTCTAGATGCTCAGGCATAGTGTCCCCTGCACACTTGGGTTATGGCTCCTTGTCTGCCACTGTCTTGCTGGGAATCTTCAACTTAAACCTACAGCAGAATTGCATGGAAGGCTGATGAGGACACAAATTGCTGGTCCTTCCTTCCTTCTTTCCTTCCTTCTTTCCTTCTTTCCTTCCTTCCTTCCTTTCTTCCTTCTTTCCTTCCTTCCAACCCCCCTTCTTTCTTTCTCTTTTTGAGACAAGGTCTCACAATGTATTCCAATCTGGCTTTGAAGTTGTCACCCTTCCCTCTTGGCTTTGGAAATACTGGAATTACCGGGCCTGCTGTAGCACACCTGTTTATAATTTTCCTTTCTAGCTAGCTATGTTGTAGCTGGAACAATGAGAGTAAGTGAGCCACCTGGACCACAACTGGGGCAGTCCTTGGTCTACAGATGTGCTGGAGGCAGTTAGTTGGCTTTGTCTTTTAGCTCCAGGATTTTGAGGAGTCCTCTCCAGACCTGATGGACATTGCATATACCCAGGAGTCTTGAACATAGACGAACTTAATGGCAGCAATAGCGAAATGAATATTGCTGGTGTCTGCCCTAGGGAGAAAGATTGAGATGTTCTTAAGGAACTGGCATTTCTCTAGCCCAGATACTGTGTAGCCTTGGCTACTGTGGAACCCACTGGATCATCCAGACAGGCCTTAAACTCCAGGCAGTTTTCTTGCTGTCATTATAAAGAGGGGTGTTGGAGAGGTGGCTCAGCAGGTACACTGCGCTTCCGAGGACCTGAATTCAATTCCTGTTAGGAAACGCTGCTACTAAGGTCACCCGACAGCTCCCTGAGCTTGGCACAAAATGGAGGACTCCCTTTTTAGGGGGGCTTCCTCTTCTCTGCCTGATCTTATCTGGGGACACCCACTCCCATTTCCTCTTCCTGAGGAATGTCACATAGAGCTTGTCGAAATCACAGGTTCGACATCCTGGAATGCTTCCCCTTGCAAATGAGGTATTCCCAATATCTTAAGTCTCAGCCAGTGAACATTCACCTAAGAACCCCTTCCCACTCCCTGAGATTTATAGACCCCTTGCTCACCCCAAATAAAGAGCACAAGCTGTTTCACTGAGTGGCATCTAAAAGAGCTGTAGCACTGAAATCCCTGGAGAAGACCTTCTCCTCTGGCACTCCCTGCTGGGCCCAGCTCCTGCTGCCCGCAGCACTCGAACACCCGAGGGAGGAGGTGGAACTCAGAACCACAAACTCCTACCAGCTCACATAAGGCAGCTCACAACAGCCTGTTCACTACAGCTCCAGGGGAATCTATGTAACCCTGGCCACTCTGGAACCCACTGGATCACCCAGACAGGCCTTAAACTCTAGGCAGTTTTCTTGCTGTTACTATAAAGAAGGGTGTTGGAGGAATGAGTCACTGAACTCACATGCACAAGCACACCCATATATACATATTTAAAAAAAATAATAAAATATTTTATTATTTGGCCGGGTGGTGGTGGCGCACACCTTTAATCCCAGCACTTGGGAGGCAGAGGCAGGCGGATTTCTGAGTTCAAGGCTAGCCTGGTCTACAGAGTGAGTTCCAGGACAGCCAAGGCTACACAGAGAAACCCTGTCTCGAAAAAAACAACAAAAAAAAAAATCTTATTATTTTAAAAAGTTTTTTATTAAATTTATTTGTGTGTCTCTGTATGTTTGTATGTGTGTGGGCATGCACACCAGTGTGTGAGAGTCAAGTCTTCTCCTACCATCTTATGGGTCTCAGGGACCAAACTCAGGTCCCTAGGCTCAACAACAAGTGGCTCTTTACCCTGAGACATCTCACCAGAGCAAAGCAAACAAACAAACAAAGAACCCCAAAACTTTTAAAATTTTAATGTACACATGTGTGTGTGTCACAGAGAGAGATAGAGAGACAGAGACCGAGACAGAGAGACAGAAACAGAGACAGAGAGACAGAAACAGAGACAGAGAGACAGAGACAGAGAGACAGAGGAGACAGAGACAAAGAGAGCATGCATGGGCATGTGCTCACACGCCACATAGCACACGTGTGTAAGTTCAAGTACAGCCTGTGCCCATTCTCGCCTTCTGCCTGTGACTTCTGACGCTCAAACTCAGGTTGCCAGACTTGGCAGCAAGCACCTTTAACACTGGGCCTTGTCTCTGGTTTTATTGCCTGTAATGGAATACAAATGAAGCAGCTTTGGCAGAAGCTGAGTGTCACACAAACCTCACTTCCCTACCCATCCTACAGAGCCCACCATCACCAGATAGTCTACCTCCCTTGCTGTAGGGTACTGGCACATCGTTCAGACCTGGCCAAAGGCTCCGAAGTCATGTGGAGGGCAGCTCTGGGCAAGATTTGAGGACCCTGCAGGGTTCCTGGATCATGTATCTGCAGCAAAGAAAAAGAAGGCAGGTAAAAGCCTTGATTTTTGGAAAACTTTATCTTCATTTATTTTGAGTCTTTCCCAGGCAGAGCCTCATTATAAAGATCTGACGGACCTAGAACTTACTGTGTAGACCAGACTGGCCTCAGATTCACAGAGATCCACCTGCTTCTGCCTCCTGAGGGCTGAGATTAAAGGTGTGTGCCACCACATACAGCTTATTTTTATCATTTTATGTACATAATAATTCTTTTTTGCCATGCATAGTGGCACATGCTTTTAATTCAAACACTCAGGAGGCAGAGGCAGAGGCAGGCATATCTCTGAGAATTCAAGGCAGACTTGGTCTACAGAGAGAGTTCCAGAGCATCCAGGGGTACACTGAGAAACCCTGTCTCAAAAAAAAAAACCTATTTTTTATTTTATTTTATTTTTTATTTTATTTTTTATTTTATTTTTTTGGTTTTTCGAGACAGGGTTTCTCTGTGTAGCCCTGGCTGTCCTGGAACTCACAGAACTATTTTTTTAAAAGTTGAATTTATATATGCATTTAAAAGCATATATACATAAAATATATGCATATATTTATATGTACACATATTCATATACATAAAACATGCATATATTTATATATACATCAAAAAGTTGAATTTGTGTGTGTGTGTGTGTTTGTGTGTGTCTCTTGTGAGTATAAGCTATGTGTATGCAGTTTCCTGGGGAGGCCAGAAGAGGGCGTTAGATCCCCTGCAGCTGGAGTTACAGGAAGTTGTAAGCAGCCCCGTAGGGGTGCTAGGAATTAGACTTCAGTCCTTTGTAAGCAAGGTGGAATGCTCTCAACCACTGAGCCATCATCTCTCCAGTCCAAGAATTCTGAATGTAGCGATTTTACTAAGCATTTCTTGCAGGAAAACTTGGTCCCGTGTCTGCAGACCTATTTGGGAAGGACTAGGGAAGGATGGCCTTATTGGAGGAACTGTGTCACTGAGGGCAGCCTTGGGGATCAAATACTCTCACCACTCTCAGTGTGCTCTCTATTTCCTGTTTGTAGACTGGGGTGTGAGCTCTCAGCTGCTGCTCCAGCACCATGCCTGCCTGTCTCCATGCTCCCATAGAGAGACAGACGCCAGTCTCCGGAACTGTAAGCCTCTAATAAGCCCTTCCTTCTGTGTGTTTCCTTGGTCATGGTGCTTCATCACAGCAACAGAAAAGTAATATGGGGGTGTGCACCTTTGCCTATGATGATAACTGTGGGGACCAAGGATCCTCGCAGGGGTCCCCCTCCACCACTCTCTGCCTTCCTTTTTTAGATAGGGTCCTCCACCAAACCTGAAGCTCTCCAATTGGTCAGACAGACTTGGGAGTGAGACCTCCAGGTGGAGACCTCCCAGAGCTCCCCCACTTCCACACCCGGGTTTTAGTAGCTGTTGTAGCTGTTTGTTTGCGTTTATAGGTGTTTGCAGCTGTTTGCATTTATAGGTGTCTTTTGGGTGTCTTCATACTTTTACAACAAGTACTTTATCCACCCGGTCTCTCTTTAACCCTATTTTGTAGTTTTTTGTACTTTAATGATACAAACTATCTTTTGTGAATGTACTGGGCAAAGAAATAGACAAAGGAGAAACTGAAACATTAGAAGCTGAAGTGTGCACAAAGGGAAACTTATTTGGGGAGAATGGTATCTTTAGGTGCGTGGGGGATGCATTTGTTTGTTTGTTTGTTTGTTTGTTTGTTTGTTTGAGACATAAAGTCTGGTGAATCTCAGGCTAGCTTAAATTTCGCTAGGTAATTGAAAATGACATTTAACTTCTGATCTTCCTGCCTCTGCCTCGGAAGTGCTAGGATTACATGTCAGGGGGCACGTACCCTCCACACTCAGCTCTAGGATAAAATCTAGAGCAAGCACTCTATGAACTGAACTACATACAAGAATATTTTAAATCAGAAATGATCTAATATTCAAACATTCATACTGGAAAATTTCACTAATGTATTGGAATGAAATTTAATACATCATATATAATTGTATAAATTAAGAAGCAAATGTGAAAAGCAAATATTTAAAGCTAAGGCAGGTATGGCGACACGTATCTTTAATCCCAGCACTTGGGAGGCAGAGACAGGTGGTACTGGGGGTCCAGGACTAGCCATGCACTGACCACTCAGGCATCAATTCAGATATGATGAAAGTTTACTGAACACTTAATTCAGGCTGATCGACCAGGAACACAGAAAGGACTCGGGAGACAAATTGTGGTACCAGTCTGTTCTTCAGGCACACTTTTCATAGGAACAACCAGGTTAAAATTTTCCCCCTAAATCCAAAGATGTATATTGGGTTTTGTCCCTTGCATCTAAAGAGTCATCATAGGTTCTTAGGACCATTAGTTTAATCGTAGATATCCTTTTCCGGATAAGGACATGAGGGTGTTGATAAAACATAGTAATACACATAGCAGCCCACTACGGCAGTAATCAGGGATGTTAGCTAAGAGGATTAATAGAATAATTTTTCAAACCAGGTCATATCTTTTTTTTTTTTCTTTTTTTGTTTTTTTTTTCGAGACAGGGTTTCTCTGTGTAGCCCTGGTTGTCCTGGAACTCACTCTGTAGACCAGGCTGGCCTCGAACTCAGAAATCCACCTGCCTCTGCCTCCCAAGTGCTGGGATTAAAGGCGTGCGCCACCACTGCCGGGCCTGGTTAACGTCTCTTAAAGGGTCTAATTCATCCTCTCTACCTGACCTAAACTCTGGGATTCGTATGCACAATGGACTTTCTGATTTACCCCAGTGTTTTTGCTAAAGTTTGACTAAGGTCTCAAGGTCATAGGAGTTCCAAATCGAGGTATTATTTCCTCGAGTTTTTTTGTTTTGTTTTTTGTTTTTCGAGACAGGGTTTCTCTCTGTAAGCCTGGCTATCCTGGAACTCACTCTGTAGACCAGGCTGGCCTCGAATTTAGAAATCCACCTGCCTCTACCTCCCAAATGCTGGGATTAAAGGCGTGTGCCACCACTGCCCGACTTTCCTCGAGTTTTTACTTTACAGATTGAACAGTTTCCATCTTGGTTAGGAATGCCTCAGTTCTCCTGAGAGGGTATCAATTAACACTGAAAGATATCTGTGTCTGAGATCCAGCGATCGGGGCACTTTTGAGAACTCCCTCTATGACATGAGGGGTAGTTATGGTTAGAGGTTGTCCCAAAGTTAATTAATTTGTATCTTTAGTCAGCAGAGCAGTGGCTGCTATAATCGTCAAGCAGTTTGGTCATCCTGCCATCACTGGATCAAATTTTTTTTTATCTATTATTTTATTTATTTACATTTCAAATGTTATCCCCCTTCCTGGTTTCCTCTTCTCAAACTCCCTATCCCATCCCCTGTCCTCTTTTGAATCAAATTTCTTTTTGTTATTTTTGTCTCCCCCTCTCCCCCTCAGAGCTGAGGACTGAACCCAGGGCAAGCGCTCTACCACTGAGCTAAATCCCCAACCCCTCAAATTTCTTTTTTTTCTTCCTTTCTTCTTTTCCCTTCCTTCCTTCCTTCCTTCCTTCCTTCCTTCCTTCCTTTCTTTCTTTTCTTTTCTTTTTTTTTTTTTTTGGTTTTCTGAGACAGGGTTTCTCTGTGTAGCCCTGGCTGTCCTGGAACTCACTGTAGACCAGGCTGGTCTTGAACTCAGAAATCTGCCTGCCTCTGCCTCTCAAGTGCTGGGCTTAAAGGGATGAGCCACCACTGCCTGGGCCCCTCAAATTTCTTATACAGGTAGACCACTGGTCATGGTCATTGCCAGGTGCCCAAATTTTGTGTCTCCACTCCTTTAGCAATGCCTTGGCTTTCATTCACAAACAAATGGAAGGACTTAGTCACATCGGGTAGAGCCAGGACTAGGGCAGATAGCAGTGCTAATTTTAAATCTTGGAAACCCTTTTTTCATTTCCTTTTGTCCATGTGACGGTGTCCTCCTGCCCCCTAGTGGCCTCATAAAGCGGTTTAGCTATCTCAGCAAAACCTGGTGAGCCTACAGAAACCAGCCTCCCCCAGAAATTCCTATATTTGGCGCTTGGATTTAGGCGTCAGTCAGGATGCCGAAAATGGTCTCCTTATAGACTTGAGAAAGACGTCTTCGATCTCCGCTTGAGTTAGACACTCAAGTATTTCACTTCAGATACACAGATCTGAGCCTTCTTGGCCAAGACCCTACAGCCCAGTTCCCATGGTCTTTATAGAAGGGACCTGGTTGCTTCCATACAAGTGCCAGCATTAGAGGCAGCCAAACCAAATCATCCTTGTACTAGAGCAAAGAAACCTGTGTCATAATCTGTACTCATGCAGGTCTGGTGGAAAGCCTCAGATAAGATAGTGGGTGAGTTTTAAATCCCTGTGGCAGTCAAGTCCAAGTCAGCTGTGGGTGAATCCACTCTCCAGGTCTTGTCATTTAAAGGCAAAAGTGACTGGTTGTTCTTTTCTACGGGAGTGCTAAAGAAGGCATCTGTCAAGTCCAAGACTATAAATTTGTCTGTCAGGTAGTAGGGAGCTCAAGAATGTATACAGGTTTAGAACTGTTGGGTGGATATCTTCCACTCTTTTATCTACCTCTTAGGTCTTGCACCAGTCTATAATCTTGTCCTCCCGGCTTTTTAACCAGCAGGAAGAATGTTCCAGGGAGAATGATGGGAAATCAGCATCCCATAATTGTGGAGACAATTGATATGGCGCTGATACCCTGGAGGGCCTCTGGTGACAAGAGATACTGCCTCACCCTAATAGGGCTAGCAGTGGCTTTCAAATCTACCACAACAGGAGGCAAATTAGAGGCCAAGCCTGGAGGTTATTTTCAGGCCATACCTGGAGTATTAATTTTATAAGTTCTTTTAGGAGGGACAATGGGAGATTTGTTCCTCAATTCTTTGGTCTTAAGTGGTCAGAGAGGACTTTGACCCCTGAAGGCCTCAGTCTGACTGTCCATGATGGCCTTAGGCTCTTGTTTCAGTTTAGGCTTTTGGGAGTACTAATTCTTCCAATGGCCCATTTCCTTACAGTAGGCACACTGATATTTTTGAAGCATTGGATAGGGCTGAGACTGGCCAAATTGGTTACAGTTTTGTTTTTATCATTTAGGGGGTCTTTGTGGACCCACATTGCTTGTATGATCTCTTTGAGATTTCTTCATTGTGGTAAGAATTTTTGCCAGTTTCTTAGTTTGTTTATCTTCTTGACTTTCTCTATTGTTAAAAGTCTTTTGAGCAATCTCCATTAATTCAAATTCTTGCCTTTGAAACTATCGATTTTTCTGGATCTTCCTCTAAATGTCAGGAATCTATTACTACAAAGACCACATTGGTGGCTCGCCTGGTTCTCTGGTGGAATGCTGATTTCCTGTCATTCTCCCTGGAACTTAACTCTGCAGGTTAAAAAGGCCAGAGGACTTTTTTTAGGTGCCATAGGTGTCCGGGAGCCTTTCCAAGGTAGCCAGGGATTCCATGGGACCCTACACTACCTGGCTTACCTTTGACACATGTCTGGGATGCTTAGCAGCAGCATGAAGACCCACCATAAGAATCTGGTGAAAAGCTGGGCGGTGGTGGTGCACGCCTTTAATCCCAGCACTTGGGAGGCAGAGGCAGGTGGACTTCTGAGTTCAAGGCCAACCTGGTCTACAGAGGACAGCCAGGACAGCCAGGGCTACACAGAGAAACCCTGTCTTGAAAAACAAAACAAAAACAACAACAACAAAAGAATCTGGTGATAACCTTTATGTACTTCCTGACCTTGATTTATATCAGGGTTCCAGGCTGACTCAGGAAAGTGGCATCAATGGCTGCAGATTCCTTGGTGACTATACCTTTGTCCCCAGAAACATGTTTATGGGCTTCCTTCCATTGTGGTCCTATTCATCTGTGGTGAAGAGGGTCTAGGGGAACTGTTGAATATTATCCCAGGTGGGCTGGTAGGTATGAAAAACAGTCTCTAGAAGAGACATTAGAGCTTGAGGTTTCTCAGAAAAGAGCGGATTCTGAGCCTTCCGGTTGTAGGTATCGCTAGTGGAGAAAGGCTGGTAGATAGATTATCAGAAGTATCTGGTTGACTCTCAGGTCATTTTACTAATTCTCTCCAGAAGAGACGAAGAACAATTATTACAAGAAAGATAAAGACCGGTGGGCTGAGGAGAGGTAGAAGCCAAAGCCCTAGAGAACTCCAGCAAGAATTCTACATTGGAGTTGGTCTCTAGAGGCTGTAAACCACTTTGTAAACCACTGCAGGTAAATCTATACTTCTGCTTGGCCAGACAGATTCACTTAGTAGCAACTCTTCATCAAGGACGAGACAAATGCCCCCTTCCTGCCTCGTCAGTGGTTAGCAGGTTCAGGGCTCGGGGGTTTGTAGGACCACTGAGGCTAGAGAGGTGAGCTGGTTTTGGAGGTCCTTTCAGGGTTGAGATTGATTATCTTAGGGTTTTACTGCTGTGAGCAGAAACCATGACCAAGGCAAGTCTTATACAGACAACATTTAATTGGGGCTGGCTTACAGGTTCAGTCCATTATCGTCAAGGCACGAGTATGGCAGCATCTAGGCTGGTATGCTGCAGGCAGAGCTGAGAGTTCAACATCTTCATCTGAAGGCGGCTAGGGAGAGTGGAAGACTGACTTCCAGGCAGCTAGGGTGAGGGTCTTAAGCCCACTCCCACAGTGACACACCTACTCCAACAAGGCCACACCTCCTAATAGGGTCACTCCTTGGGTCAAGCATGTACAAACCATCACATTGATGGATGACATCTGCCATCTGTGTGGAAATTGCTGGCGCAATACAGACTAGAGACAAAAAATAGAGTTAAAGACTTAGGGGGATCTTTCTATGGGGTACATGCTTGTGATATCCAGACCTGTTGCACTGCCTGGGGAGCCAGGAAGACAGAGTTCAGCAGGGGGGGGCAAAAGGTTGACGAAAAGAGATTTAAGTTTTAGATGTATCCGTATCCACCCTGGTATCCTCACTGTGGAGAAAGCAGTTATGGTCCATAGGCATCCTGAGCAGACTCAGTTCTTGGAGCAGTAGGAAAAATAAAGTCTGAAAAAGTTGCTACCATCATGAGATTCATCTGTGACAAGACAGGAACGCCCTGTCAGGGAAGAGAGCAAATGGGAAACAGCTTGAGGTCCTGAGAGACGGTGGGATAGGAGCACTCGCACTCAGCAGCCCCTGCTGCTGCCAACGAAAGCGTTAGCAGTCGACGTTTATAACCGTTATCAAGACTTGGTCAATAGTGTATGACAAGTCTATCGATTGATATGTTAACATTTTGAACTTTGAAGTTTTAAGGTAACATGTATCATCTTTAAGTCTCATTTTTCACATACCTTAAGTGACTTTTCCAGGTCCTCAAAACTTGCATAAACCTTCTGTTTTTCCTTTCCATTCTGGAAACATTAGCTATTTTAATCTTAAACTTTTACCTTTTCTTTCTGTCTGGAAACATCCAATCTTTTATCATGAAGCACGAGGTACTTGGAAAGGCAAGTCTTTTTGAAATTTTCATTGGAGCACAAAGGAATAGTAAAAAATAAATAAATAAATAAATAAATAAATAAAATCAATTTCTAAGTCAGTAGCAACAGCGTGGCAGTTTTGAGTTTGCTTTCTCGTGGAAGCCTGAACTGTTAGCTTCAGGAAAAGGCAAGGTCTGCCTTTTACGCTTGAAACCAAGTTAGGCTGGCTGGCGAGTAACTGGGCCTTGGTTTTGAAGTGTTTCTCTTTAAGAGACTTATCTCTTTAAGAGATAAGTATGGATCAATTTGCATTTTTCTACATGCTGACCACCAGTTGGACCAGCACCATTTGTTGAAAATGCTGTCTTTTTTTCCATTCGATGGTTTTAGCCCCTTTGTCAAAGATCAAGTGACCATAGGTATGGGGGTTCATTTCTGGGTCTTCTATTCTATTCCACTGATCCTCCTGCCTGTCTCTGTTCCAATACATGCAGTTTTTTATCACTATTGCTTTGTAGTACAGCTTGAAGTCGGGGATGGTGATTCCTCCAGAAGTTCTTTTATTGCTGAGAGTAGTTTTCGCAATCCTGGGTTTTTTGTTATTCCAAATAAATTTTAAGATTGCTCTTTCTATCTCTGTGAAGAATTGAATGGGAATTTTGATGGGGATTGCATTAAATCTGTAGATGGCTTTTGGCAAAATAGCCATTTTTACTATATTAATCCTTCCAATCCATGAGCATGGAAGATCTTTCCATCTTCTGAGATCTGCTTCGATTTCTTTCTTCAGGGGCATGAAGTTCTTGTCATACAGGTCTTTTACTTGCTTGGTTAGGTTCATCCCAAGGTATTTTATATTATCTGTGACTATTGTGAAGGGTGTCATTTCCATAATTTCTTTCTCAGCCAGTTTATCTTTCATGAAGAGGAAGGCTACTGATTTGTTTGAGTTAATTTTATATCCAGCTACTTTGCTAAAGTTGTTTATCAGGTTTAAGAGTTCTCTGGTGGAAGTTTTGGGGTCACTTAAGTATACTATCATATCATCTGCAAATAGTGAGATTTTGACTTCTTCCTTTCCAATTTGTATCCCTTTGACCTCCTTGTGTTGCCTAATTGCTCTGGCTAGGACTTCCAATACTATATTAAATAAGTAGGGGGAGAGTGGGCAGCCTTGCCTAGTCCCTGATTTTAGTGGGATTGCTTCAAGTTTCTCTCCATTTAGTTTAATGCTGGGTACTGGTTTGCTGTATATTGCTTTTTACTATGTTTAGGTATGGACCTTGAATTCCTGATCTTTCCAAGACTTTTATCATGAAGGGGTGTTGAATTTTGTCAAATGCTTTCTCAGCATCTAGTGAGATGATCATGTGTTTTTTTCTTTGAGTTTGTTTATATAATGGATTACATTGATGGATTTCCATAATCTAAACTTCCCATTAAGGCTCTTACATTTGTATCAACAGCAAGCAACACACAAGTCCCTCTTTGCACCCGAAGTTATTATAAAGCCAGAACTGACCAGGTAGCTCTGGGAAGGAACTGGCCAAGGACTGCTCGATGCTAAACTGTCTGATGAGAATAGGGCTTGACATGGATTTCAGAGGAGCCAGGAGGAAGGAGTCCTGTCAGATGTAGCATTTCCCAAAGCTGTATCGTTAGGAGGGCCTGGTTATTAAGGGGCTAACTATAACCTGGTCAAAGCAGACCATGGCAGAACCCTTGTGGTGGGGGCCAGTGCAGCTGAGAGAAGAGCTCTGAGTCAGGTAGAGTCAGGACATGACGGGAAATGTAAGTTGTGAATTGTTGTGTTTCATGTGGCTCTGGGCAGGAGGAATGGATGAGGGCCTTGGGAAAGAGTGTTTCAGGATAAAGAGGAGGGCAGGAATCAAGCGCTATGAGGAATTTCTAGGAAGGTGGTATGTAAAAGCTCAAACTTAAAAGGGACAAACCAGACAGGCTCTTGTGTGACGGGAGGACCTTGAGCTGGTATGGTGACAGGTCAGAGAGCAACTGACCAAAGGTGAGCTTAGACCCTCCTGGGCTGTAAGGAAGGCTGCCCAGAGGCAAAGTTGTCATGCCCTAACTGTTGTGTGGACTGACCAGGAACTAAGTGTCCTTGCAAGCTAGTTGACCTTTGGGGGCAGATTAAAGGAGGTTTCCTGGTAAACAGACACCCACCTTTAGGTCTAGGGGTCTCTCTGCAACCTTCACAGGTAACAGTGATGGATTGTGGGAGGCAAGAAGGCAGTTCGGCCAACACAGCTCAGCAGTCATTGTCACTTCAAACGTCTAACCCCAGGTAGTTTATTTTATGCTTATTTAGCACAGCACAGTCTGGTAAAAACTGCTCTCGTGATGACTATCTTGGTCCCACAGGCACAACAAAACATACCTACATCTTTGAGGCACAAAGCTCAATCAGGATCAGATATGACTACATGGAAACTCTCTGTGAAGAGGAGATATGACATCTTCTGTAACAATGTGTGGAAAGAACAAGTTTATTAGGAGGGTCTGGAGGAGTTTTTAGCGCTAGCCACACATACGACACAAAGGTCGCCAGGCTAGAAAGCATGTCTGTTCCAGCCTTCTGGGTGAAAAACATGTTTTGTGTAAACAAGCCTAAATGTAAGAGGCAGGCTAAAGGATGACATCGGGTAAGTTCTCCATCACTCTCCAGCAAACTCCCAATTGGAGCTCCCAATGTATAGCCAATTTGACTGGCCAGCACACCTCAGGGGTCTTTCTGTCTCCCAGTGCAAGCATTGTAGTTGCACAACCCTCCACGCTTTACCAACTGAACTATTTTCCTCTTTATTGTTCTTATGTGTGTGGGTATGAGGGAGGCCACATGTGTTCTGTGACGCATATGTGGATGTCAAAAGAAAATTTGACAGTTCTCTCCTACCATGGTGTGGGGCTACAGATCACTCTCTTCTAATGGGGTCTGCTGTCTTTTGAGGATCACATAAGATTGCCACCTTAGTGCCATCAGAGGTTCTCTGTAGGTATTCCTGGATCCCTGTCTCCCAAGTGACTTTAGATTTTGCCACACTAACAACAGTAACCATCACAGTTGACGTCCTTTTGTTTCCTTTAAAGACAATCTCCCTCCCCCCCCCCCCCCTCTCTCTCTCTCTCTCTCTCTCTCTCTCTCTTTCTCTCTCTCTCTCTCTCTCTTTTTTTTTTTTGAGACAGGGTTTCTCTGTGTAGCCCTGGCTGTCCTGGAACTCACTCTGTAGACCAGGCTGGCCTCGAACTCAGAAATCAGCCTGCCTCTGTAAAGACAATCTCTTACTGACCTGGAACTCACTGAATAGCTTTAGCTGGCATTGTGCCACCACACATGCTAGACAAACTTTGCAGAGGACTCAGGTTCAACTGCCAGCACCCATATGACATAGCTCACATGTAACTCCATTTTCAGGGGATCAGATATACCCTCTTCTGCACTCTTCAGATACCAAGCATGCACACGGTGCACATGCATAATGCAGGAAAAATACTAATACACACAATAAAATAGTAGCAAAACCAAACTAGTAATGTACAAAAAGAAACATCCACCTTAAGCAGGTGGGTATGTCAAAGAGGCTTGAAAATAAGATATAGGCAAATCGTCCTCTGACCTTGACAAATACATTGTAGTACACAAGCTTGCATTCACACCTGTTAGTACATACACACACACATCTGCTGGATTAAGTAAAGCTGTGTGATAGAGCCTTTACCTAGCAGTCTTGAGATACTGGATTTATTTTCCAGAACCTTAAAAAAATTGGAAGGGCTGAAGAAACAGCTTTTACTACTCTTGCAGAGGATCCAGGGTCCATTCCCAGCACTCACACCAGACCCAAACCCTGCCTTCTGCCATCTATGGGCAGTTCACACACACACACACACACACACACACACACACACACACACACACAC
>NW_021620574.1:306033-329145 GCF_004785775.1 Grammomys surdaster
CACACACACACACACACACACACACACACACACACACACACACACACACGATGCACATAAACTCATGGACTCTAACACATACATATAAAAATAATAAAACACAAATAATTGGGAGGTGAGGCAGGAGGACCACAAATTCAAAGTTGGCATAGTCAATAGGCAATGTCAATACATTGACATGACTCCAAGACAATGACTAAATCCCTCTTGCAGAACACTAACTAAAAATGAACCTTAGTTTAAAAACTAGAGGCTAGAGAAATGGCTCAAGAGTATTCGCTGCTCTTGCAAAAGACCAGGGTCAATTGGCAGCACCCTGATTCCTAGCACCCACATGGTAGTGGCTCATAACCATCCATAACTCCTCTTTCAGGGGATGTGATACCCTCTTCTGGCTTTCTATAAAGGGACATGGTACAAATATGGGAAGGTCAAACACTAATACACATAAAAATTAATTTATGTATGGTGTGTAAAGGTGCTTGTTACCAAGCCAGATGAAATTCAATCCCTGGCTGGAAACCATATGGTAGGAGAAAAGTGACTCCTCTAAGTTGTCCTCTGGCCTTCACACACACCATGGAAAGATATGCACCTGACCCCCACCCCAAATAAAATACATACAAAAATTGAATAAAAGTGTAATACTTAAATGTTTTCTAACTAAACTCATTCAAAAACTGCAAATATGAGATTACTGAATTGACTGAATCCACGAAAAACAATAGCCACTTAGAGGCTAGGATGTAGCAACGATGACAGAGTGCTTTCCCAGAATACTCAAAGCCCATCCTAGCACCAAACAAATGGTGGTACACCGCCAGCACTCAGGCAGTTTCTAGTGATCAGAAGAAGTTCGTGGTTAGTGAGGATGAGGCTATGCTGGGCTACACTAGACTCAAAGTAAATAAATGAAACAAGGAGAAAAGGAAAAATAGCAGTACAGGGTCAGATGAGTGTGATTCACAGCAGCACAGGCAGCCCATGAACACTTTAACTCCGGCTCCAGGGAACCTGATACAGCTTTCTGGCCTCTGTGGGCAGCCACAGACAACACACAATGAATCTCTGACAGACCATAACTTGCCCCAAGACAAAAATCCCTAAGCTTTGAGTTGCCCTGTCACTTTGTAGCTGACACATGGAGAAAACAGAAAATCTGGGAATCATAAAACTTAATTATTGGCTCTCTGCTATCATCTCACAAATCAAACACACTCCCCCCCTACACAAAACCTAAG
This sequence comes from Grammomys surdaster, assembly GCF_004785775.1. Classification (NCBI taxonomy): domain Eukaryota; kingdom Metazoa; phylum Chordata; class Mammalia; order Rodentia; family Muridae; genus Grammomys; species Grammomys surdaster. Next base: position 307,275 of record NW_021620574.1, read on the forward strand.
AACTTCTGCTTTAGTTCTATGACAGAACCAGAGGGGGCAACATAAAAATTCCTGAGAAATAAAACAGCAATAGAGGCACACCACCTGGAGAAAACAAACCAGTCCTGTTTTTCAATAATTTTATTTTTTTCTAATTTTGTAATTTTAATTTCCCATAGCACCTTGGCAATGTTGAAAACAATACAAATACAAAGATGCTCATTTTAACAGTTTATGCATGAGTGTCACACCATTTTTTTTGGGGGGGGGAAGGGACAGTTTTGACAAAGGAACAAATCTAAGCTATGGACAAAACAGAAGCCAGATAAACTGGTTCGGACACGCCACTCCCAACATTTAAGATACGTCAGTCAATGGACACCTGAATCGGTTAGAAAAACAACAACAGAACATTGATGTGGGTATCTCTTTACATTTCTAATCAGTGTTCTGTGCTATAGAACTGAAAACAGAATACTTGGCCCACAGCTCAGACATCAGAGCCGCACCTTTAGGACTGTGTAATGTGCAGTAAGACACAACAAATTGTTAGTTTTAAAAATAAACATTGTTATTTAATAATCAGGTGACTTTTAAGAGAATTCAAAATGTCCTCATTCAGCTAATAAAAACTGAAATGTCCATGCATATTCTTGAAAGCCCAGACTAGCTACTTAGTATATGCCAAAGAGTCTAAAGTTAGAGCAATAGCCACCAAATTGTAAGGAAATATAAAAAATTAGAAAAAATCCATCATATATTATATTTATATATATTTACGTATTAAAAAAACCCTCAAAAGGAATATACTGTTTGATTTTTCTTTTCCATAAAAAGCCAGAATGATACTCTTAAAATATGGTTAATATATATTGCCAACACAAGCATCAGGAACTGAACCCCAGTGCTGTTCAACTGTGTCAAAGTAAAACCAGTGAACATTTAAGCCAAGAGACTGATTATTAAGGCCATACATAACTAAAAAAACTAGACAAAGTGCTCCTAACTCTTAAATAATATTTTCTTGCTCTCTTTTCCCTAAGTGAAAGATACTAACTTAATTCCGCCCCTAAGTCTTTGCAAAGCAAATCTGGTTATTTAGAAAGAAAAAGGAATGTGAAATAATATTGAAGCTACCTTAACTTTAGGAACTAAAAATAAATTAAAATTCTGCATATCATTTGATTATATGAAAGATATGCAGGTAAGACAACAAACCCCTATCACTGAAAGGTTTCATCTGCTTCCAAAATACAGGTGGGTAAGAATGTAGATAGAAATCTTTTAAACGCCACTGAGTATTTGGCAAAACTGAGACTATTCAGATTAAAGATTAGTTATCATCAAGACATAAGACGAGAAGGTTTGCCATGCCAGCCCCTCTAAGCATCTTCTCAGTCAAGTGCAATGTGATGAACTTGTGTGAATTCTGCTCTCTTCATGCAGTGGGAACTAGGATGTACTACTGTAGGATACATTCAGCATCATTTTATCTACTTTTGGCCTTCAATAATGCAAGCCATAAGGTGAAGAAGAAACTTTGACATTTAAATTCCCCCATCTACAGAACCAATAAATAGTTGAAGTACAATGAACACCTACCCAATTGACTTGAGTAATGATGATGGGGAAAAGCCAGTTTCACGTAACTCAGAGGCATCCTTTACACACGCTGCAATAAAATAACTGCCAAATACACACTGCAAATATACATTACACATTCACATTCACTACCCCTCCCAACATATACCCCCATCAAATGGGGGCTGTTTAAAAACACTTAGGAAAATTGAAATAAAAATCCTATGCTTTAAAAAATTTCTACACTCAGTATTTGGAGAAAAAAAAAAAAGAATATACGTGCTTTCTTTAAGAGGAAATTTTTCTTGGACTTCAATCAGACCTTTAGAAGTTGGAGGTATAGCTCAATGCTGTAACGCTCATGGGGTCTGTGTAAGGCCCCGGGTTCAAGGGAAGCACTGTTTTAAAAAACCAACCTGTAGTAATGGATCATCAGTAAGTCACACAAACTAGCAAGAAATTGGAAACTACATCTGTGACACATTTAGAGAAAACAAAAAAGTATTTTTAAGTGCAAAAATAAAGTTTATAATCCTTATCAAGCGATTTTTTGCAAAATGTTTATTCTATTGATTCACCGCATTCATAAGATGTTAACACTTTAAATGTTTATCATTTCTAAGTAAACCAGAATAAACACTGTTTTATCATAGATGTAGCTAATGATTAGTAATACTTTTAAAGGACCTAAAGCTCTCCCAAATTTTAGTACAGGTAGTTTTATTGTATTTTTCATCTAGCAGATTAAAAAAAAAAGTATGTAGAAATAATTGTTTCCAACTAAGTAAATATATTATACCATGTTATCAATCCGCCAAATCAAAAGCACTCACCAAGCTGAATAATAAGTTACAATGAAATGATAATTCTGGGCTACATGGATTGCGCAGTGTTTTCAGAGCTCTTAAGAATTACCCACTAACACAAATCTCTGACATTTAAGAGTTGGAAGGCAAGCTTCACAGTAATGTAATTTTAACTTCCATTTACATTCATTTTAAATATATTACTACGATGTTTATGTCACAATGGTGCTTTCCAGTGTTCACAATTTACAGTTTCAATTTGTACATACGTAACTCACTAATATAAGGGACAGTTCTTAGTATTGTAAACTATCCCTAAGAAAAATAAACCACCACCCTACATAAAACTATAAAAATGTTCTGACTTAAAACAGATTAATGCAACATGGTTTTTCATATTTGAGCTGTTTTCTAAATGCCAGCATGTAACTTTGCCTATGTAATGTATGACAGCTACAACTTTATTCACTGAGAAATTATGCATTTATTTTCTTCAACCATTTTTTCACTTTATCTCAAAAACATCCTTGACTTGCTATTTTTTAATCTGCAAATGCTAAACTGTACTTTTGGGGGGAAGCAAAAGAAAGATGATAAACATTTTAAACAAACAATGAAATTCCCCAAATTAATGTTTGACTTTTTCTTTTAGACCATTTAGAAAGTCAGTTACACGGCTTATCTTTCTTTTCTTTTTCTAGACAGAGACTAGTGAGAGGTAGAGTCCTGGATAGACTGGAACTGAGACCCACCTGCCACACCTCTGGAGGCCAGGGTTAAAGATTTATGCCCCCACACCCAGAAGCACTATTTCATTTTATAACACCAGTACAAATTACTGGCAGGTCAGTACCATCCTGGGACCTAAAATTCTAACTGAATAAAATCTTTCAATATTCCATTATGCAGCTTAGAATAGTTATATAATTTGATTAAACTGGTCAAAGTAGTAAGAAACGTACAGTTCAGTAAATGGTTAAGTCATTTTGCTTCTGGGGGCAGACAGTCAAAGAACAGAGACTAACAAACAAGAAAAAATTTTAAAAAGGAAAAAAAAAGTCTCAGGGCAGTTTGAACTTCTGAAATCAATTTGACCTATCCAGTATTCAGGTCTAAAACAGAATTTTCAATTTTTTTTCTTGAATAATCTCCGTTCTTTCCTTGAATATCAAACTGATTGGTAGTCACAGCTTCACACACAATCAGAGCTTTATAGCTTGCTCATACAATACAGTATTAGTAAGGTCAAAAAAAAAAAAAAAAAAAAAAAACTCAAGGGGAAAAAAAAACCTAAATTCCAAACTACAAAGAGTATCTACTCAAGTATTACATTCAGCTTTGAAATCATTCGCTAACATGACAACAGATTTGGCTTAGATCACTTCTGCACACACTCAGACCCAGAACAGACTCCCCAGCCACTCATCTACTTTGCAACACAAGGCCATTTAGTCAGAGATAGCATTCTTCAAGCCAAACTTTAAATAGATTAAAAAAAGTAATTTCTAATTTTTACAGAAATGTTTCTTCAAAAAATATTTTCTCTCACTCCCTCATCTCCTATACTGAAGGATGTATAATGTTTTTTTGTTTTTTTCTCCCAAGCTAAATCTGAACCCTCAAAATTGATTCCAGGCAGAAAAACCCTGCAAATTAAAATCAAAAACAAAAATAGAAAAATTATACTTATATATATATATATATGTGTGTGTGTGTATATTTATATATATATATATTTATACTGATTGGAATCCTCCAGCATTTGAAAATCATTTAGAGATGAATTTTGGGCTCTTCCTACTCACAATTCCAAAATCCGTCATATTTAGGGACATACTTCCCATTCTTTCCTGGCTACTTCCTCCCTCCAAAACAGTTCAACAGAGGCTCAAGTTTCGTGGGAAGGGAAGTTTCTGAGTAGTTCTGTACAGTTTGGTTTACTTTGGTGATCTGGGTGGCACGTACTGCTCTTTCCCATTACGTCGAGTCACTCCCTGAGGTGTAGCCCTATGGCTGAACTGGCGTCTCTGTTCCCTGATTTTTCCAGCTGCTCCCCTGGGAATGGTGTTGCCTCGGAAGCCAGAATGATCCTTACTAGCCCTTGTTTCTGGTTTCTCATGTGGCTTCTCAACAGGCTTCTCAGGAGCTCCGTTCTCTTCATTTCTGGTGGGGGATACTACATTGGACCGAAGTTCCCGCAGTGGCTGTACAAGAACTGGAGACGGCTCTTTAGGAGGCTTCTGGCACACTTCAGCATAGCTTAACTTTCGAGGTTCCTTTGAAAAGAAATAAAATTATGGTATATAATTCTCTGAAAGATAAGAATTAGCTTTAACCAGAAGGACAGTGTAAGTTATTGTCTGGGAGAGGGAAATATGTATTCTCATGGACATTGCTATAATGGATATTAAATGTATGAACTTAAATGTCTTCAGAATTTTTCTAATTTTTTTCCCTTAAATTAAAAAGAACAAAACAAAGCAAAACAAAAACATTCTACAGTACACAGGTGTAGTTTAAAGAGCAATTTGTTTGAGTTAGTTCTCTCCTGCCATCACGCATGCTCTGAGGGTCAATTCAGGCTGTCAAGCTTGGTAACAAGCACCTTTTCCTGCTGAGCGATCTTACTAACCATTTACCTAGTCATGTATAGTAACTGCACGCTCATGATTTGTGTGAGAGGGTGTACATGTTGCAGCATGTGAGACTAGAGGACTCCTTGTGAGAGTTGCATCTTTGTTCCCACTGTGAGTTAGTTCTGAGATCAATCAGATCTTTGTGCTCAGGACAAGATGGAGTCATCTTGCCACCTTTCAATTTATCTTGACCTAGTGATTTTACTTGAGGAACTTTTCAATATTTTTGTCTGCTTTGTCTACATTGATAATACCAGAAATGGCCAGGAAGTGGTGGCACGCGCCTTTAATCCCAGCACTTGGGAGGCAGAGACAAGTGGATCTGATCTCGAGTTCATGGCAGCCTGGTCTACAGAGTGAGTTCCAGGACAGCCAGGGCTACACAGAGAAACCCTGTCTCGAAAAACCAAAATGAAAACTTGTTCTATAGTAAAATAGAACAAGAATTTTAAGGAGGTTGATGTCATTAACATCATCCATAAATGATAAATTCCCATAACTCTTTAACTGTAACATGGGTTGGGGAAAAAAAACCCATAATGAATTAAAACTTTTTTTTGGAGTGGTGGGGGAAGAGATAAAAATCTGATTCTATGGCCCAAGCTAGCATTAAATTCACTCTGTAGTCATGGCTAGCCTTGGTGTCATGGAGCTCACCTCCCTCCTTATCCTCCACAGTGATAGAATTACAGTCATGTGCACTGTCACGTCTGACCGCCCTGTTGTTTTCTCAGTGATCCAGGCAGTCCTAATGGAGAACTCTCAAGTGTTATATGAAAAAATAAAGTTTAATGCATGTTACTTACACTATGTCTTGTGTGTACATGAACATGCACCATGGTGGGTGTGTGGTGGTCAGAGGACAACCACAACATGGAAGTTGCTTGTCTTCTTCCACCAAGTGTGTCCTAGACATTAAACGCAACACAGCATGGCATCAGGCACACTTACTAAGCCATCTCACCAGCCTTGAAAAAGAAGTGTTATTTTTGTTGTTGTTAAAAATTATATTAAAGACAGGGTTACTGGGAGCTGCTCTCAGGTGGGTGAGTCTACTGACTCCGAGAATAGAGGCCAGGGAACTCACCATGGGTGAGAGAGGAAGAGAGGGAGAGAGAGAGAGGAAGAAAGAGAGAGGGGAGGGGAGGGGAGGGGAGGGGAGGGGAGGAGAGGAGAGGAGAGGAGAGGAGAGACAGAAAGGGCCCAGGCATGTAAATGTAGAGAGAGAGGAAAGGGCAGGAGGAGGAGGAGAAGAAATGAAAAGACGTTTTATCTCCTAACCAATTGTACTTTTTTTCCTCACATAAACTCTTCAAATTACCTGTAGGGCCACAGCTATAGGTGTATTTACATTACTATTGCAAGGTGAAGCGGCGTTTGCCCTTGATGGCTTTGTAGTAGTTGGAGAAGACACTGGTACAGTCACTGGATTGAGAATGTCCTTTGGAACAACAGAATCCTCCATTTGATCCTTCTCTTGCTGAGTTGTGCTAAAGAAAAAAAAGTTTGGTATTAGGCTTAGTATAATACGCAGGAGCAGCTGAGCTACGGGTTTTGTGGGGTGGGCTGAGGCGTCAGTCCCCTCAGTGGAGGTCCTGGGAGGGATCCACGCTCCAGGGACCAGCCCTCGTCTACTGCACTCGGTGGATTATAAAAACAGAAGAGTTGGGAAAACAGAAAGGGGAAGATAAGATCAGAATACAGAAATCATCAAAGAATAGTATAAAACATAAAAAAGGCAGGGCAGTGGTGGCACACGCCTTTAATCCCAGCACTTGGGAGGCAGAGGCAGGCAGATTTCTGAGTTCGAGGCCAGCCTGGTCTACAGAGTGAGTTCCAGGACAGCCAGGGCTACACAGAGAAACCCTGTCTCGAAAAACCAAAAAGTCTCCCCTCCTCTTTTATTATCTAAATTTTACATTTAGTTTTTTGAGACAGGATTTTACTATGTAGTAGCCCCAGACATCTTGGAACTTGCTATTTAGACCAGGCTGGCCTCAAACTCTGAAATCTACCTTCCTGTGCCTTCCAAGTTTTGGGATTAAAGTTTGTGCATCGGGTTTATTTACATTTACTTTATTATTTCCTTATGTGTATGGTGTTTTGTCTGTATCTATGTGTGTACCACATGGTGTGCCCAGTCCCAGCGAAGATCAAAAGGGAATCAGAGTTACAGATTGTTTTGAGCCACTGAATATGTGCTGGAAACTGAACTCTAGTTCTCTGGAAGATCCGTAAGTGTTCTTAACTGCTGAGGCAATTCTCAAGCCCAAGATTTATATTTTTAATTACGTAAATGGTTTGTGTTTTTATGTGCACATGAGTGCAGGTGCTCTCCAAGTCCTAAAGAGCAATTCCCTGGAGCTGGACTTACAGGCAGTTGAGCATTGCCTGACATGGGTACTTGGAAACTAAACATGGCTCTTTTGCTCCTAACTGCTGAGCCATCTAACCAGCTCCACCCCTACTCCTTGAGAAAGGTCTCCCTGGATAGCCAAGGCTGGACTCAACTTGCAATCCTCTTCTCCCAGTCTCCCCAGGGCTAAAATTCAGTGATACACTACCAACTTAAGAAAAAGTTGTTTAATGTTGAAGTTCTTATTCTGAAAAAGAAGAGAACAAGTACCTTAACGCAGGAGGCTCAGCTGTACATGGAGGGCTAGGACTTATGCTGAGCTGTGGTGCAGAACTGCAGTCTGTCTGTACGTCCTCTGCAGGCACAGGGCAACTTACGCGCACGTCCTCACTGTCCTAAGGGTTGAAAGAGCACAGGCTGAAATTACATTTGGACACTTTACTAGAAAAGATGAACAAGCATACAGTAAGTGCTAAAGTATGCTCAATTATCACTCAACCAGCAATGACACAGTGGTTCACAGTGCAGTAAAAGGCATTCATGGCAAACAGTGGATCGCATCTGAAATCCTAGTGTTTAAGAGACAGGGGCAGGAGGATACTAAAGGCAGCAATGTTATAATGATTTAACTGTTTTAGAAAATAATCTAGCAGCTAAATAAAACACAGTTATCCTAGGACCTAGCAACCAGTTCTACTCATGCCATCAAAAGAAATAAAAATATGCCGTAATAACAATGAAATTCTCTATTACAATTGTTAAAAAAAGAAAAAAAAAGTCTAGCCAGGCATTACTTCCACACCCTGACTACAGGAAATTTCATACAAATAATCACTATAGCATCATTTATATGAGCCAAAAAGGAAATAAGCCAATGACTACCCAGTGGTAAAAGTATAAACATAACCAAGTATGATTCAAATATGAACCTTGAGGACACTCTGATAAATACAACAAGCCAGATACAGAAAGGCAGAACATTTCAAGACTTCATTCATGAGATGCATACAGAAGCCAACAGTTGCTAGGGGGAAAGATGAGTCTCTTCACAGCTGAGAACAATGGCTGACTCTTAGCTCCAAACACTTGAAAAGCTAAGGAAGGAGAATTGCCACAGTATAGGCCAGTTTGAACGACATAGTGAGTTCGAGTCTAGTATAAGCCACAGAATGTGATCCTGGTCAGAACATAAAAGCAAAGCATGGGCTGGAGAGATGGTCCAGTGGTTAAGAACACTGGCTGCTCTTCCAGCGGTCCTAGGTTCAGTTCCCAGCATCCACATGGCAGCTCACAACTGTCTGTAATTCCTGTCCCAGGGTATCCAACACTCTTACACAGACACATGCAGACAAAACAGCAATGCATATAAAATAAATTTAAAAATAAGTAAATAAAGCAAAACACAGGCTAGAAGAATGTTCAGTGGTTACAATCACAGGCTGCTCTTCCAGAAGACCCAGACTGGATTCCTGGCACTCAGTCAGCTTATAACCATCTCTAAGTCTAACTCCACAAGATTCAACATACTCCTCTGGTTTCCCTGGGCACTAGACACATGCATAACATAACACAGGCAAAACACTCAAGACATTTAAAAAGAGAAAAAAGAAAAAACAAAACAGGGCTGAAATTACAAGTGCTTGTGAGCTACCCTATGTGCTGGAAACCAAACTCAGGTGGTCTACATCAAGAGGAGTCGGCATTCAACCATTGAGCCATCTCTCAAGGTCCAGTGTTATTTTTAGCAGTACTTTTAATAACAAGAAACTGAACTACCTTTAAAATTCTAAGGGAAAATGATTTCTGATTGCGAACTATTCCTACAGAAAAAGTGACCAAATATGAGAACAGAAAACGTCTTGGAGCCAGGCAGTAGTGGCGCATGCCTTTAATCCTGGCACTTGGGAGGCAGAGGCAGGCAGATTTCTGAGTTCGAGGCCAGCCTGGTCTACAGAGTGAGCTCCAGGACAGCCAGGGCTACACAGAGAAACCCTGTCTCGGAAAAAAAAAAAAAGAAAGAAAAGAAAAGAAAATGTCTTGGAAAATGTATACCTAATTTCCCATTATTTTCTGTACTGTTTGACCTCCCCACCAACCCCTTTTCTTTACACCCATCTCCCCATTCTTTATTTCCCCCTCATCTATTTATTTGTTTATTTATTTATTGTTTGTTTCTCACAACACAGTTTCTCTTTGTAGCCCTGGCTCTTCTGGAACTAGCTCTGTAGATCAGGCTGGCCTCAAACTCAAGAGATCCACCTCCCTCTGCTTCCTCATTGCTGGGATTCAGGCCCTTTAGTACTTCTTTTAAGTGTATGAGACATTGCTACAGTCCTCTAGCCCCACTGTTTGGTATTTCTCCTCTTGTGGCTCATTTTTAAAATATTCTTTCCCTCTTTCCTAGTGTGACTACTTCCATCCCTTCCCTCCCGATCACCACACTGTGGTGCTCTACAGCATCCCTCTTCTCTGCCTAAAAAAGGGAAAATCTGAAAGGAAGAGAAAAATCACATTTAAGGTTTGTAATCTTAGTACTCAGGAGGGTGGGGAGAAAGATCACTGTTTAAGGCCAGCTGGTTCTACACACCAAGTCTCAGGTCAGCTAGCCAGTCAGGAAGTCCTCAGAAGTTACATAAACCCTGCCTGCAGGAGTGTACTACAGTAGATGGCTCAGTGGGTAAAACTGCTCAATGCACAAGTCGGCCAACCCCAGGCTGACCCTGGAATATATATATGGTGGAAGGAGAACAGACTTCTGAAAGTTGTTCTCTGACCTCTGTATCTGTGGGCTCCTCCCCCAACCCCCACCCCACAAAAGAAAAAATTAAGGTAAAATTTATGAGACCAGAAAAGCCCACACTCAAAAATATATTGCCAGACAATTGTGGCACATGCCTACAATTCCAAATCCAACACTAGGACAGCCAGGTGAATGGAAAATTTAAGGCCAGTTTGGACTATGCACTAAGACTGCCCCAAAAATGTATATGTGTGCGTGTAGAATGGATTCTATCAGTACTTCCAGACTCTAAACTCACAAACTGAGCCAAGGAATGCCTTCTTGACCTTTTTGGAGTTTTACTATAGAACTTTTAAAAACTCACAACATGGTGAAAACTAAGTAAATTGAACTTATAAGTAAATATTAATGAAGACAAAAATTTAAGTAACATCCCTAATACACTTAACTATGATGCCATAAAGTGAGAGAACGGAGGGCACTTCTGAGTTTACCTTTTCTTTGTAGACACCTTTAACAACATCAGACATTCTATTCTCCAAAGCAAGTTCATCTGGCATTCTTGATGAACTTCCGGGTAAAGGAGGAAAATTTGTAGCAAGTAAGTCAAACTTTGGTGTTGGAGCCTTTGCTTCAGTTGCTGTAGGCTGGGGTCTCTTAAAAAAAAAAAAAAAAAAACCAAACCATTAACAGGTCATTTGCCTGATGCTTTCTCTAACCCTCTGCCCCAACAGCTGTGAGAAAAACAAGCAATGACTTCTGGAAGACACAGAATCACCTCGGTATAAATTCCTCACCTCAGTTGAGTTCAATCATCTTAATCTCCTCTTCTGTTTGAACCCTGGCCAATGCCCACAATTCTTTGCTTCCTAAATTACCCCCCTTTTTGACAAAACTGAAAACAATAGCCCCATCTTGATCCTACTTTTTCTCCTTCCATATAATCTGTAGATAAAACAATATCCCTCCTGCTATAAAACATGTTTGAAAATGTCATTCTTCCTTTCAATCTACAATCCTATATACCCTGAGAGGCCTTACTAACTCACTGCTTCCTCATTACTGAATTCACAAAGGCTTTTACCACAGATGTTCAATAGACTCACTCTTGGCCATCCACCAGGCATGCTGTTTCCTGAGCCTGCGGTACCTTTGCCTTGGCTCTTGTTGAATCTGACAATAATCTTTCCCTAATTACTTTTTAACTTTTGGTCTCTCCTGTTCTTTTCACAGCCGACCTGTGTTACACATTCCTCAAGACATCAACTACAGTTTCCATGTAAGTGCTAAAACACTATTTTTACCCTTTAGTGGTCATCAGTGAACAACTTTTCACAGGCACAGGCAATCATGCATGCACACATACTCTCTCAAAAATCACCCAAATGTACAATCAATATTTTTATTTCAGGGTTTTCTATTCAGATTTCACTTTGGGTACTTTGAACTGAACAATCTCAGTTTTCAGTGCAAAGTGACCACTGCAATCCTTAACATCTCACCTCTTTCTCTTCTAAGGAGCCTGCACATTCTCATCAAATTGTAACACTTCTATTTCTAAGATCCCACTCCGGCATAAAAGCTCTCCTACTCTACCTCAAAGCATCTTTGTTTCCATTTCCTTCAAGCCAACTGACATTTTTGATGTATTATATCCAAAATCTACATTCTTTCCACTCTTAATTTTTCTTTTTAAGACAAGGTCATGCTAAGAAGCCCAGTCTGGCCTCAAGCTTGGTCCTTTTCTGTTTAACTCTCCAAATGCATAGATGACAGGTATGCACCAGTTGCCTGGCTTTTTTCTCATCCTCAATCTTTGAAGGCTACTTGAGGATTCACATGGATTGCTATAATGACTAAAAACTAATTGGGGCCTAAATTTTCCTGGCTGCCTATAAAAGGGACAGTCATAAATAAAACCACTGGGTATAATGTCTGCCTAAGCATACATGAGCTTAGGTTTGCTCCTTAGCCAGTAAAGAATGTGTAGTGATATACACCTGTGACCCAACACCTAGGAGGCAGGAAGATCAGAAGTTCTAGGCCAGTCTGGGCTAAATGAGAAGCTTAGTGTTATAATAACCTTCTAAGGTCTAGGATCACATGTGTGCACTATTATCATGTCTTGTCTATACACTTGTGTGTATGTGGGCATGTGCACGTGAGGGCATGTCCTTGCAAAGTGAAGCAAGCTAACTCCAGCTGAAGCTGGAGTTTCAGGTGGTCTTGACTACCTGATGTGAATGCTGGGAACAGAACACAGGATGAATGGAATAGCAGTCTTAGCCACCAAGCTAACTCTTCAGCCCTTGTGAGTTTAAAAAAACTAAGACTGTAAATGTAAGAATGAGTCATAGGGTGAGTGAGATGGCTCAGTAGGTCATGTTCCATAGCACATGCCACAAAGGCTTGACAACCTGAGCTCAATATCTAGACTCCATAGTACAACCACAAAAAGCTGACCTCTGCACAAAGGCAAGTTTCCATCACCTACACAAGTTTGAGAACGAATCTAACATGTCAAGACTGACAAAACCAATATAAATTAACATTTACTGAATTTTAATTAAAAAAATTGTAGAAATCTATGGTGGATAGTTTTGTTTCATGTATGCCTGTGAATGACATGTGTATCTCATGCCTGTGGAAATCAAAAAAGGATGGTGAATTCCCAGCAACTGGGATTAAAGATTACTGTGTAGGTGCTGGGAATTGAACCTGAGCTATCAGGATGAATAGCAATTAACCACTGAGGCACCTCTCCAGCCTGTTCATTTTTTAATAACAGGGTCTCACTTTGTAGCTCTGGCTGGGCTAAAACGTATAACTGGCAGAGACACCTGCCTCTGCCTCTTGTCTGCTTGGATTAAAGGTGTGTGCCCACATGCCTGGCTACTGGTTTTAAATGTTAACTTAACACAGCCTAGAATCACTGGGAAAGCCTCAGTAAGCATCTGACTACACCAGGCTGCTATAAATGATATGGGAGGAGCCGCCTCTAAAGTTGACAGTATCTTCTACTACTGAGTGAGAAAAAAAGGGAAAGAAGAAGAAAAACTTCAATTATCTAGACTTCACTCTGGATAGTCAGTTCATCTACCTTGTTGCTGCTGCTGCTGTTTCTTCTGCTAACAGAACAAGCTTCTTTGGGTTTCTAACTGAGCTGGAGATAAGCTCAATGCCAGCTTTGGATGGCTCAGGTATTCTCGAACACTCAGCAGCTACTGGGTTCCTGGTCTCTCCAGTGTAGGAGAGCCACTGTTGGACTCCAACCACATTATATAAACTATAATAGTCTCCCCTTTTAATTAACATACATGAATTCTGCTCGATTAGTGAACTCTAATGCAGTCAGACATGCAGAATGATCGTTATAAGGCTATGCTCTGGATCTACAACGGTCCCCATAGGATCACGTGCTTTCATACGCAGCCCAGCCCTGCTGTGTTGTAGGGACTGGTTGCTAGAGATAGACCACTAGTTGTAGACCTTTGAAGGCTTTAGTCCAGCTCTACCTCTCTTTCTTTTAACTTGGCTGGCTAGAACTTGCTGTGTAGCCCAGGCTGGCCCTGAAAACTGTAAAGACCCACTGGCCTCTGGCTCCTGAGCACCACTACTTCTTTTAAAAAATAAATTTTTGTAAGTTCTAGTTTTATGTATGCGTGTCTGTGTACCACATGTGTGCTTGGTGACTATGGTGGCCAAAAGTCACCAGATCCTTTGGCAATGCAGTTACATACAAACAGTTGTAAGCAAAGTCAGGGTACTGAGAACCAAACCTAGGTCCAGCAAAAAGCAACAAGCGCTCTTGACTGCAGGGACATTTTACCAGGCCCCAGCTCTACTTCTAGTCCTCTACCCTCAGCTTCCGATGTGTCAAGATGTGAGGAGTCTGCTGCTCCCTGTTCTAGGGATGGATCCATCACAGCTTCATTACGAGAGGCTCTCATTGTATTACTGATACGAACACTGTGAGCAACAGAAGAAGCTGGCATGGCATTACACACCTATAACCCCGTAACTCCTATAACTGGAGTGTAAAGCAGTGGGACTGCGTGGGAAACCAGTATGAGATACACAGTGAGACACTGCCTCAGCACAGGGATCCAATAACAACACCATAGTAACCTTTCCAATTCCGCTACCTCCTCCCACTTCTTTTTAAAGGCAGGGTCTCCTCGATAGGTATCCCCAGCTGGCATGAACTGTCTGCTTCCAGGAGCTGGGATTAAATGCATGCATCACTCCTGGGTCAAATTTACTTTTAAGCAATGTGAATATGTTTGATATAAAATATTAGGAATACAACTTTGAACTCCTAACTAGGCACTAGAAGGTGTATTTTTAAATAACCTTCAGATCAATCTCAGGTTCAGTTATATTTTGGAAAAAAAAAAAACAAAACAAAACAAAAAGGAAAGACAGATCAAAAGGAAAAATAATTAAAGATTAAAATACTTACTGGGATCCTGTCATCTTCTCTTCGTCTTCGGCCTCTAAAGAGAGTTCTCCTTTTAACACAAGAATAATACAGATAAAGTTCTTAAAATACATACATCCTATCACAGATTTCTATTTAAAATATCTAAATTTTCAAAATAAGGGCTATTCCTCCATTTTATTAAGGGGAAAGTTAATTCCTTTGAAGAATCTTGAACTTTGAACTAATCTACAAAAAGGTTCTCCAACTACCACTATAGCGTTAGCTTGGGCTGCTTGTATCAGTAACACTTTCCACATCAGAATCATCTTAAGGTCTAATTCAGGCAGAGTAGACAAAATATAACTCCTAGAGTTGAGAAATTGGAAGAAATGTGGAACTAGAAGGCAGAGCTGGATCTTGAATCCCAACACTCTTAGGCAAAGAGAGTTGGATCTGAGAGGTGAGGCCAGCCTAGTTTCTGCATGGCAAATTCCAGGCTAAGTATGGGTGAAAACCAAACCAAACCAAAAAACCCTTAAAAACCACTGATAAATAAGTTCAGCCGGGCAGTGGTGGCGCACACCTTGAATCCCAGCACTTGGGAGGCAAAGGCAGGTGGATTTCTGAGTTTGAGGCTAGCCTGGTCTACAGAGTAAGTTCCAGGACAGCCAGGGCTACTCTGTCCTGGAACACTGTCTGAAAAACTCTGTCTCAGGAAGAAAAAAAAAAAAAAAATTCAGCAGTAGCTTAAATAGGATACTTGAGAACATCTTTTCAAACTAAAACTAAACCTTCCCAAATCCTATTAACTCATTAAAACAATAAATTTACTTACTATAACCACATTAAAAAAAGATAAAAATCATCAGATTGTTTTCAACGTTCAAGATAAGCATATTATGATTAATTTTTTTTTCTTCTTCTTGATTTTCGAGACAGGGCTTCTCTGTGTAACTGTCCTGGCTATGTTTGTAGACCAAGCTAGGCTTGAACTCAAAGAGAATCACTTCCTCTGCCTCCCAAGTGCTGTGATTAAAGGTGTGAGCCACCATGTAGGGGAATTAAATAACTTTTATACACCCACATTTCCTTACCTGCCTCTTCCAAAGTCTCCATTCTGTTCCATCTGTAAAATGGGAGCTTCCTTTGGAAGGTAAGTTTGTTCTTGATGCCCCGTTACTGTTGCGTTATGCCTTTCAGAAAGAAAGATCCTTGAACTAGATCTGCTCAATGGTCCGTCCCCCAATGACACAGAGCCTTCTGTTGAGTGTTCTGAACCACTGGATGACCTAAAATGAGGCTTTACACTAAAAAAAAAAAAAAAAAAAGACAAAGAATAAATGTTATGTTATATTTTTAATAAAAGGCAATTAAAGAATTTCCACATCAAGTAATGTATTTGGAGAAACTTGGGGAAAAACACTAATGGGAATTTTAAAAAATTCATTATTGTACAGGGGAACTAAAAACATTGTATTTCTTTTTATGTATTTACAGCATACACATAAACTTATTATCTGTAACATTAAATATTTATAGGAAAAATTATGTCTGAAAAGAATAGGGGAAGCTGGGTAGTGGATACACACAATCAAAACACTTGGAACGCAGATCTGTGAGTTTGAGACCAACCTATACTACAGAGCAGGTTCCAGGACAGCCAGAACTACACAGAGAAACCATGTCTTGAAAAACAAAATTCAGTCTAAAATTATGCTTCCAAAAAATATATATATATTTAGAAAAAATATCAATGAAAATTACAGTACATTCTTTGACAGGCATTTAAAAATGGTTACCTATCTTTCTGAAAATAACTTGGTAAGGTAAATTACAATGTTTACATGGAGTTCAGAAACTCATTTCACTATGGATTGTAACAAGGCTAATACAGGAGTTTATTAACTTTAAATAGCTCTCAAATCACATAATCTTACCAAGAAGGACTTAACAATCACAGTCCAGGCAACAGAAAAGAAATAAACCAAACCAAACCAAACCGAACACACAAGAATGTGATAACAGAAAGAAGAGCACAGTGGCAGAGTCCATCCTCCCCATCACCAGGCTGTCAAGAGGTAACAGAAACATTGTAACAAAGTGCTCCACTAGGCATGATAGTGCAGGCCTATAATCCAAGATCTGAGAGTAGATGCAAGAGGAGTGGGGGTTTAAGAACATGCCCTTGACCCTACTACATGCCTCTGAGCTAGACACTATCTGAGAAAACCAACAAACAGAATGCTAGTGCGTATCTTGAATCCCAGCACTCAAGAGGCGGAAGCTAGCTTGGTTTAGTGAGTTACAGTACAGCCATCTCCCGCTCCCCTTTTCCCCATAGGAAAATGCAAATGACAAAAATATTCATAAACTAAAGAGACTGGAGCCTTTAACTGAAAAGGGCCTGGTTAGACCATCACTTCTTAGGAGCAAGAAGGAAACAAGAATTAGGCTGGTAGTGGAAAGCTAGCAAGTAAGTATTCGTGCTTATGTAGGAGACGGCTTAGCAGGTCAAAGTTTGATCCTGGGAATGCACACATCCAGGAACTACAGCTGTGGTAGCATCTGTAGTCCCAGCACTACATTCCAGAGATGGAAGGCAGACAAGAGAACTGACCCAAGGGCCAGCTAGACCCGTTTCAGTGGTAGAAGCAAGAGATGATGCCTCAAAAAGGTGAAAGGTTAAAAACTGACTTCTCAAAGTTGTCCTTTGACCACCACCCCCTACTTGTATGCCCACATGCATACACACAAAAGAATGTATGGCTGCGCAGGGCGGTGGTGGCACACGCCTTTAATCCCAGCACTTGGGAGGCAGAGGCAGGCGGATTTCTGAGTTCAGGGCCAGCCTGGTCTACAGAGTGAGTTCCAGGACAGCCAGGACTATACAGAGAAACTCTGTCTCGAAAAAAAACCAAACAAACAAAAAAAAAAAGCATGGCTGGGCAGTGGCAGAATTTAATCCCAGCATTTAGGAGGCAGAAGCAGGTAGATCTTTTGTTCAAGGCCAGCCTGTCTACAATTGAGTTCCAGGACAGACAGGACAACACAAAAATCTGTCTCTGAAGGAGCTGAAAGCATTTGCAGTCCCATGAGGAGAGCAACAATACCAACCAACCAGAGCTCCTAGGGTCTAAACCACCAGCCTGGGAGCACATATGGAGGGGCCCATGGCTCCAGCTGTATATGTAAGGGAGGATGACTGTGTCAGGCATAGGAAGGAGAGGAGGTCCTTGGTCCAATGAAGGCTGGATGCCCCAGTGTGGGGGAAATCGTGGGTGGGGAGGTGAGAGTGGAAGGATGGGTGGGGGCATATCCTCATAGAAGCAGGAGGAGGGGGGATGGGATAGGGGGTTCCTGGGTGGGGAGGGGGTTACATCTGAAATGTAAATAAAATATCCAATAAAAATTTTAAAAAAAGTATATTCATGGTTACATGCATCATGTGCACAATTATTTTATTTTGGAAAGAGTAAAACTTAGGGCCTTAAGCAGGGCAATACTGCCACTTAGCTACATCCCAGCCTTGCAGGTCTGGTTTGTTTATAATTTTTATTATTCATGCTTATGGCTGCATGTATGTTTGTGGTGATCAGAAGAGGGAATCAGATTCTCCATAAATGGAGTCATGGATGATTGTGAGCTACCATGGGGGTGTTGGGAATCAGACCTGGGCCTGCCAGAACAGTCTGTGGTGCTCTCAAGGGCTAAGCCAACTCTCCAGCCTCCCTGGCCATATTTTTTTTTTTTTTTTTTGGACAGGGTTTCTCTGTGTATAGCCCTGGCTGTCTTGGAACTCACTCTGTAGACCAAGCTGGCCTCAAACTCAGAAATCCGCCTGCCTCTGCCTCTCAAGTGCTGGGATTAAAGGCGTGCGCCACCACCGCCCGGCAGCCATAATATTATTAAAGACAAACACTTAAGGTCAGTACTTAAAATTTTATGTGTGCTGGAGAAGAAACTCTGTTGGTTAAGTGCTTGCCTTGTAAGCACAAGACTCTGAACTTAATCCCCAAGATTCATATTAATAAGTAAACTGGGGGTGGAGCCGGCTCAGCAGTTAAAGAGTACTGTTTTTCTAGAGGACCCAGACTCAATTCTCAGAACACACGGAGGCTCACCGTCCTTGGTGACTCCAATTCTAGGGGACAACGCCTTCTGGACTACTCAGGCAACAGAAGTGAGAGTTGTGCATACACATACTGCAGGCAAAACTCCCCTCCTCATAAAATAAAATAAAAAACTAAAGACCAAACAGAAACCACTAAAATCTTCACCCCTTTATATCTATTATTCATTCTGACCCAGAAGCATCTTTAGAATTCTAGACTGGATAATTCATGTACATTTTTAAAATAGAAATTAGCAAACACAGGGCTAGAGAGATGGCTCAGCAGTTAAGAACACAGCACCTTCCAGAGGTCTGGAGTTCAATTCCCAGCAACCCCAAGGTGGCTCACATCCACCTCCAATGCTCTCTTCTGGTGTTTCTGAAGAGAGCAACACTATACTCACATAAAATAAATAAAAAAAAAACTAACACTTATAGAAATAACAAGTCTCCCAACAAGAACATAGTAATTCCTCAAGAATTACTGTGAATTGTTTAAAATAAATTTATTATTTTTTAATCTTACCGATTTTTTTGGAATGGTCGGCCCATATTCATAGCAGCAGCATTTGTTTTATAAGATCCTGGTGAACTAAAGCCATTCACAAAACTACCATTGGGAAAGGGAGCCTAGAAGAGAAGGTTAATATTTAATGGTAAGGGTTAAAATACTTGAGAGAGGGTTCTGAGAAACCCGAGTGAGAGGCTGCCGTATCAGTTTTGTCAACCAGTCAATAGAAACCTCTTACTTCTGTGATGCTCATGTCACACAGCACTTGATTATAACACTTCACTAGTCGTTACAGACAAAACTCTTTCATGACATTTTTTTTTTTTCCGAGACAGGGTTTCTCTGTGTAGCCCTGGCTGTCCTGGAACTCACTCTGTAGACCAGGCTAGCCTCAAACTCTCGAACTCAGAAATCCACCTGCCTCTGCCTCCCAAGTGCTGGGTTTAAAGGCGTGCGCCACCACTGCCCAGCTTCATGACAAAATTTTACAACACGGGAGTTATTTAAAAATCCCCTGGGAGCCAGGCGGTGGTCCGCACGCCTTTAATCCCAGCACTTGGAAGGCAGAGACAAGCAGATTTCTGCGTTCGAGGCCAGTCTGGTCTACAGAGTGAGTCCAGGACAGCCAGGGCTACACAGAGAAACCCTGTCTCGAAAATCAAAACAAAACTCCCCTGGGAACCAGGCAATGGTGCACATCTTAAGTCCTAGCACTCCAGAGGCAGGCAGGTCTCTGAGTTCAAGGTCATCCTGGTCTACACAGAGTTCAAAGACAGCCAGGGCTACATAGTAATAAGACTCAATCAATCAATCAATCAGTCAATCAATCAATCAATCAATCAAAAAGGACTTATTTTCTTCTTTAATTCACTTATCAAACTGTAAAGAATCAAGCTGTGGACACTAACAGCTCAACCCGTGACAGTATGTTTATAATGAGTAAGGAGCTACTACAGTTACCCAGAAATCAATGGACCTGACCAGTGTGTGTGTGTGTGTGTGTGTGTGTGTGTGTGTGTGAGTACACACAACTATGGCTTGTTGCTATGCAAACTAGTCTGGCCTTCAAGTTGCAATGAGGCTGTTAACACAGAATCTCTGGTGAGACAGATCTGTACCTACCCTGTAGGTAGTCTAATTACATGCAAATGCATCTGCATCTGGTTTTTAGATGATTTTTTTCCAAATCTTATCTTGAACTAAATATTTTATTATTTTCTAAGAGACTCACTTACCAGTGGTGTTTCAAAGTAAGGTGCAGGACTTGGAGACCAAGACTGAGGCACAATACTATACACTGAGTACTGCTGATGAGGATTATACACTGGTTGCATGAAGACAGGTGAGGGATATTGAGTTGGAGCCTGAATGGGTTGAGCATACATACTAGAATCCATTAATCGATAACCATTCTTAGCAAAAAATGTATTGATGGCTTTTATCCTTGCCTACAAGAAGAAAACATAGTAATAAATGAAGTATATTTTACAACAAATATATTCAACTTTTTTTACATTATCTTATGATTCATTTCTGCTTAGAATCAACAGAGCAAAAGACAACAATAGCTTTAATTAATAGGAAAGTGTGGACTTGAGAAGAGCCACAGTAAACAAGGTAAAGCAAGTGAATTTGTGCTGGATCAATGGTTAAGAGAGAGCCTGCTTCTCTTGAGGACTCTAGGATCTGTAGCACCTGTAACAACATGAACCTGGTGGGCAGTAGGCTACAGGAAACAGCTAAGAACAGAAAGGTGCCCTGGGCTCTGCTGGCACCCATACTCACATGCAGACACATTCACCTATACATAACTAAAATAATAAAAGTAAATCCTAAAGACAAACTTTCTTTTTTTTTTTTTTTTTTTTTGGTTTTTTGAGACAGGGTTTCTCTGTGTAGTCCTGGCTGTTCTGGAACTCACTCTGTAGACCAGACTGGCCTCGAACTCAGAAATCCGCCTGCCTTTGCCTCCCAAGTGCCTAAAGACAAACTTAACTTGAAGTTTAACTAAAAAACCTGCCATCCGCCGGGCGGTGGTGGCGCACCACCAATTATAGTAACTGTGGTAATGGGTTTTCTCCTGAGAATAAACAATGTACCCCACTAAATCATAAATCAGGGAACCAAAAGTCCAATAGAGCCACCCTGGAGGTGTGGGTGGTGATGTCTTCTGCACTGAGAACTTCTCAAGTCTGGTATGCTGGTTGATCCGCTCCTGTTTGAAGACAATTGTGAAGCATCTTCATGTTTCTTGTAAAGAAAAAATACGCTTCTCAGGGGGCTTCTCTTCCCTGGATTTGTTATTGTTCTCTATTTGTTTGATCAGTCTCTCTGGCAGCCAGCGTGCGGCATCTGCCGTTTGGGAATATATGTAGACAGAACCTCTTCCCCAGATAAGCACTGGATCTGGCCCACTCCAGGTTCCAGTTAATGGGTCTTTTTAGAGGACTGTTGTTAAAATTCTTTTTAGTATCAGGACGTCAGAATCTATCTGTAGTAGATTTTCTTTCAGAATCTAAAGTTAAAAATATTTAAAATAAAGAGCGTGTGATGGCCGGGCGGTGGTGGCGCACGCCTTTAATCCCAGCACTTGGGAGGCAGAGGCAGGTGGATTTCTGAGTTCGAGGCCAGGCTGGTCTACAGAGTGAGTTCCAGGACAGCCAGGGCTACACAGAGAAACCCTGTCTCGAAAAATCAAAAAAAAAAAAAAAAAAAAAAAAAAAAAAAA
>NW_021620574.1:329545-367579 GCF_004785775.1 Grammomys surdaster
AAAAAAAAAAAAAAAAAGAGCGTGTGATGAAGGATATTTCTGGAGGATCCCTTAGTAGGTACCATTCCCCATTTTTAATTTTTTCTAATTGACATTTAATGGTTTCATGTGCCCTTTCTACCATACCTTGGCCTCGTGGATTATATGGAATACCCGTTTTATGTAGTATTCCCAATTTTTCACAAAATTGGTGGAAACTGGAGCTTGTATAACCTGGGCCATTGTCAGTCTTGATCTGTTTTGGCACACCTAATACAGCGATTGTAGCAAGCATATGATTGATCACGTGTTTGTTTGTTTCTCCAGTTTGCAATGTCAATCTCAGCACTTGGGAGGCAAAGGCAGGAGGATTTCTGAGTTCGAGGCCAGCCTGGTCTACAGAGTGAGTTCCAGGACAGCCAGAACTACAGAGAAACCCTGTCTCGAAAAGCCAAAAAAAAAAAAAAAAAAAAAAAAAAAAAACCAAACCAAAACAAAAAAACCTGCTAACCCATTTCAATATTGCTTTATTTGGTTCTTTGTTGGCATCAAACATGGAGCTACAGAGTAAAATCATAGAAAGGAAGAAATCACTATGGAAAAAAGGACACTGAAGCTGGAGACAGCAGTAGTTGGCCAGGGAAAGAGAGACTCAGGAAACAGAACAAAGACCCCCCCCCCCCCAGACACGTCTCTGAAATGTGACAGATTCCATCAACAAGTAGACAATTCCATAATAATGGAATTAGGCTTTATTCTACTATATATGTGTGTGTATCAAAATAGTGAAGTTTTATCAAACACCTAAATATAAATATAAAACTTTAAGTCAGTGGGAGACAGGAAACAGAACCTCTGTAGTCTCAGAGAGACAGTGATTTAAAAAGAGACAAGGCTCAAAAGCAGAGGAGTATTAGCAAATGAAGCTGGTCTGTAATATGGGACTCTACCCTCAGAAATTACAGGTAGAAGTGTCAAGTGCTTCCAGCAGTGACAAGTGCAAGTTACTTGCATCCTGTTTGTCACTGACTCAGTCACGTGAGCCTCTGCTGGTCATTGCCGTTTTCCTCAGGAGGTGAGTGGAGGAAATGGCCCCACACCTCTCATTAGGAGGTCTTTCCCAGGCACCCAGACCTGCCGTGAACTCACTATGTAGCTCAGGCTAGCCTGAGACAACTGCTTCTCTTGTCTGACCCTCCTGAATGGTGAGATTACAGATATGAGCCCTGACCCCTTGTCCCACTGTGTTCATGTGTGTACAGTGCTTAAAACTGCAACGGGTTCACAGTAGGAAAACAAGAAAGGAGTCACAACGGCCATGAGGCTGAGCCAACTGCTCACATCTAAAGAGCAGCAATAGTGTTGGAAAGAAGTGCAGCACGGGACCACACTGAGTAAGTGTTAGTTATTAATGGCAATTCCTTCTCACATGGATGTCACTGAGACAAGGCTGAAAAATGAAAACGGTTTTCATCACTATTAAAGAAGTATTCCTACTATACATTTTGAGAGCTGAAATTACAGGCTGTGAATCACTTTAAAAACTTTGTTTCCCTGTAAAGAACTTCAAGTTCTGTAAACTAGTTTTCTAAAGTAAGACAAAGTCAGAAAATGCTTTAAAATTATTACAAGTCTTATAAAACATCTGTTCATGTATCTTAATTCTTTTAAAAGAAACAATAAACAAAAGCCCAACAACAATCACCTCCCACCAAAAAAGACTTACTTCATTTAAAAATGTTTCTTACCATGATTGGCTTGCCCTGAAATGTTTTAACTTCTTCTCTTAAGTATTTAAAAGCCTGTTAAACCAAAAATGACCTTTTATTAACATCAAACATTTCATTACAGCTTCATTCTCCTAAGTAAGTTTGCCATTATCAGCTTCTAAGCTAAACAAAAAGGTTCTGCCTGCTGTGTGGCTAAGCCAGCCTTGGACACAGCCTTGGACACAGCAAGGCAAAAACACTGGAACAACAAACTCTGAGAGGAAAAATTAAGAAACCATAACTTCCCCAGTTATAGCTGGAAGTTGTATGGAGTTAATGCATCAAGTTGGTATGGAGTACTGTGACATAAGGCAGAACAAAGAGACCAGGGGATCACCAGCAAACAGCTTCTAAATCTGCTGGGAGTGGTGGCACACACTGACCAAAAATGTCATGAGTTTAAGGCTGGCATAGCACCAGCATAGCACCATCTGTAACCAGTACCAGGGTACACAAGCATTCTTTACTTGCCTTGCACCTGGCACATTCAGACATGCACACAGACAATACACTCACTCATACACTAACAAAGCCAAATCAGCATTCAGGGGATATGGAGGAAGAGGACTGCCATGTCTAAGTCCAGCCTAAGCTACCACAATGAGTTCTAGATCAGCTAGCCTAGGCCTCAGAGTGAAAGACTGCCCTAGCCCATCAAAAAAGCAAAACAAAACAAAAAGCCCTTTCCCCACTGCGGGCCTAGTATATACCAAAACCACTATTGAGTACATAATTCCAAATCTTTTTTTTTTTTTTTTTTAGTTCTTCAAGACAGGGTTTCTCTGTGTAGCCCTGGCTGTCCTGGAACTCACTCTGTAGACCAGGCTAGCCTCGAACTCAGAAATCCGCCTGCCTCTGCCTCCCAAGTGCTGAGACTAAAGGCGTGCGCCACTATTGCCCGGCCATAATTCCAAAATCATTCATTTGAAAAGTCTGTGTTAATATTTTTCATTGACAAGTAAATATTTTTAAAATTAAAACTGGTAAAATTGTGTGCGCATGATAAAAATCAAAGTTAACTGTCAATTAAGCAAAAGTATGGTCGAGGTCTTTACCAGTCTTAGTAAACATTTTCTCTCTTCTTTTTTTAAGACATGGTCTCACTCTGTATCCTAGGCTGGCCTGCCTCAGTGCTGAGTGCTGTAATAAGAGGCATGCACCATCACTACCACGTCTGATTTTTTCCATTTTTGATGCAGGATTCATATAGCTGAGGATGGCCCCAAACTCGCTTATGTAACTAAGATGGCCCTGAACCCCTGATCTTGCCTGTTTCTATCTCCCAAGGGCTGGCATTAGAGGAGCAAACCACCATATCTGACTTTTTCTTTGTGGTACAGACCTTATGTATCCTAGACATGAACTATACACTAAGCGACACCCCTAGTCTACATACATCTTCTTCAACAACATATACAACTTTATCCACTAAGGTTTTTATTAGGAGAAACTTCTCACCTGCTGTGCGTCTGTGTCTGACTGGAACGTGATATACCAGTTGCTGTTGTGTGCAAACTCACAGCTTATCACTTTGGGGCAGTTTTCATTTTTAAACAAAGCTTTCACTTCCTAGAAAGGAAAAAGTGTATTCAAATCTTAAAATGAAACCATGTGCAGTTATGTATGGTGCAAAATTTGCACATTATTTTATGAGCAACAAAACAGAAGTTTTAGAGGTAATCTAAACTCTTTACAATACTATGCCTCCAGTAATTCTCCTCCCCTATAGGGAGGGAACTTTTTAAAGTTATGATTTTTACTAACATAATATCATTCATGCATTCTTTCTTAATTTAGACATTTTGTCTACATTAGAATCAGATTTGAACTCTGTACAAACATCCTTCCTATAACTGTATAACTTAAAAAGAAAGACTACGCCAAAACTGAAACAGGTAAGGTAGTTAACTGGTAAAAAGAACTTACAAATGGGGGATGGGGGAGATATCAAATATTTATCATTACAGAATAAAAAGTAACATTTATTGGAATTACCAGAGACCAGACATAATTTTGGATTCAAAAGTTGAAGCTCTCTACAACTGTTTTCATCACTGAAGTCCGCTGAGTTTTACTATCAACCACTTTTGGGCTTAGTAAGTCAACATTCCAGATATATAACATGGATAGGACCTAAAGAATTCTTTTTTAAACTCCTAATACATTAAGGTAAGTTAGTTGCTAAGCGATTCGGTCTTTAACTTACAGTACACTCAGACGGTTTACAGCGAAGCTCTGTCCCACAGCAGCAGAGAAACAAGCTCTGGGATCAGAGGACGCTCTGTCTAGCCTGTCATTTAGTTATCTAATCCACTTGCCTCTGGGTGGCGGGTTTTTTTTTTTTTTTAACCCATCCTAAGGCTTAGTTACTTTGTAAAACAGACAATGAAACTTTCGCTTTGGGGAATTGTAAAGTAAGTGATTCCTGGCAGGATTATTGAGTAAATG
Source organism: Grammomys surdaster (assembly GCF_004785775.1). Classification (NCBI taxonomy): domain Eukaryota; kingdom Metazoa; phylum Chordata; class Mammalia; order Rodentia; family Muridae; genus Grammomys; species Grammomys surdaster. The sequence continues at coordinate 333,742 of NW_021620574.1, forward strand.
TGGATACGTATGTCTTTTTAAAAGGTCTGTTTCTATAGTATACTTTTTATTCAAATGTTATTTTATTCTTGAATCTGAACCACACTTGATCTTTATGACTATAACTTTGTTTTATATTTTGCTAACCAATCCTTATTCAAAATTTTCTTTTTCTTCCTTTGTTATTAGATGAATCCTCCTGGTTAACTGTCAGTCAGGTCAATACAATCCATTCAAACTAGAATTACTGCAATATGTAAGTTTATACCAGTCTCCTACCTTCAGAGCTAACAAGTCAGCAGTAATCGACATGACAGCACTGATGTCTGCTTTGCTTGCCTGCTTCCTCCAATTTAAATAGTCAAAGAACACTCAGCTTGAGTAATCATCAATGCTTCCTTACCTCCACAGGTGTTGTCTCGGGAATTTCTCTGAGAATCACAATACAACGCTTATGACTTGGTCTCACCTTTTCTCCCTTCTCATCAACTTGTACCATAGGGGAAGCTGAAATTTAAAGAAGAGTATGACCCACTTAGAAGTAAATGGTAACGATACTAATGATGCCATTAAAAACTATTCAGTTCAATTTCTAACCAAATAAATTATCAAATGCGAAGTTAAAATGTCAAAAATTAGTGTCATGTTAAAAAAGTAGGTTTATATACAAAGAAGATAATTGAATGTTATTTGCCAAATGAGTATCTGGAGCACCTACACTGTGATTTAATGTGTTACAAAGAATCCTCCAGGAAATAAAAAGCATTTATTATTATCACTTCAATATATATTTCCTTTTTTTCCTAGTGATAAGCGTAAAACCCAGGATTCACCCCAACATATCTGCTCTTATGTACATCACTACAGAGGCCAAAAATAACCCTCTAGATGCTCTGCCAACTTTCTGTGTAGCTAAGACTGGTTGAGTTTTAAGAAATGACATCTATACGAATGATTTAGAAATACTATAAATGGCCAGGCGGCAGTGGCAGCACATGCTTTTAATGCCAGCACCTGGGAAGCAGAAACAGGCCGATTTCTACCGAGTGAGCTCGAAGACAGCAGGACTACACAGCCATCTAGAAATACAAGTCCTCAACTCCCTTATATAAAATTGACTATTGTACTTGCTATATGAAGCTTTAAGCTTGTGAACACATTTCATCACTAATATTCACTCACATATTAAGTGAAGATCTGAGAAGGCTGGGGATACAATTCAATGCAGGGCACTTACTTAACATGCACAAAGTTCGAGGTTCAACTTCCAAAGACCTGCCTTTATTCAGTCAGGTAGTTAACAAACCCATTTATAAGACAAACTATTATGTACTCCCACACTCAAGTGCACATATGCACATATGCATGCACAGACAGAGCATGCAAGTACCTCTACTAAGCCAGCTTACTGGCCTCATCAACTAGCTAGTTTTGTAACCAATTAGTATGATTGGAATAAATAATTCCAATAGACTTGTGGATGCAGAAAGCATACCAGTAAAAAGTCCAGTTAGTATTAAAATTAAAACATCTAATGATGTTCTAAGAAATTATGAATGTTCCACAGTCACCAAAAACATGAGTATATATAAAAATGAATTTTAGGGCTGGAGAGATGGCTCAGTGGTTAACAGCACTGACTGCTCTTCCAGAGGTCCTGAGTTCAATTCCCAGCAACCACATGGTGGCTAAAGTACTTGTTGCTCTTACAAAAGATCCATGTTTGGTTTCTAGCACCCATGGTAGTTCACAACAATTCATAACTCCTGGGGATCTGATGCCTCCTTCTGACCTCTTTGGACACCAGGCATGTATAGTGTACATATACATGCAGGAAAAACATACAAAACATATGTAAGTTATTTGAGATAGGGTGTCTCTATGCAGCTGACTGCCTTGAACTCTCCCTGTAGACTTGAGTGGGTTTGAGCTCACAGAGGTCCTCGTCTCTACCTCCTGAGTGCTGGGATCAGAGGCTTGTGCCACCATGGCTTAAACTAAATTAAAAAAAAAAAGGTAAGTAAGGTGGACAGCAGTTCAGTTAAGAAATAAATCCTCAAAAAACAAAAAAACAAAAACAAACAACAACAGAGAGAGAGAGAGAGAGAGAGAGAGAGAGAGAGAGAGAGAGAGAGAGAGAGAGAGAGAGAGAGATCGATCCATAGCCAGGCACAGTGGTTCACACCTTTAATCCCAGCACCAGGGAGGAAGAAGCAGGCAGATCTCTGAGTTTGAGGCTAGCCTGGTCTACAGATGAGTTCTAAGACAGCCAAGGCTACACAGAAAGAAAACTCTTGCAGGTCACAGTGGTGTCCATCTATATATCTCGGAAGTTTGGAGGCGGAGGCTGAAGGACACTGAATTTGACGCTATCTTGAGCTACACAATGAGACCTCATTAACTGGTGGGAGAGAAATCGAAGAGAATAGGTAGAGACAAGTTCATATCAAACTTTGGAAATATCTAACTATAAACTGCAACTTATTAGCAGTTGTGAAGTCAAGATAAAACATGTCATTCTTAAACAATGAGAGTTAATTCTTAACGCTTCCTATGTGAATAATAAGAAAACTATAGATTCAACATAGAAGCTGCTACTCAAATGTACATACTAACACAGATTAAAAGACCACTTAAAACAAATCTCTGTATGATCAGAAATAAAAATATTTCACTTTTATAGTTAAAAAAAGAAGCTAAAAGGCATTTACATACATCTCAATACTTCAAGAATTAAATCTGGATCTGTAGTCAATTTTTTTATTTCTTCCATGTTGGCAACTGTCCATATTGGGACAAACTGATCACTATCCATTTGAGATATCAAGTAAAGGTCCTTTGATAAATTTTCTCTGAAAGAAACAGAATCAATTATAATACATAATTCTAAAAAGTACCTAAAGCAAAACATGTACCATATTCATATTTATCAACGCCTAGAAAAATAACAATAGAATAACTAAAAGGTTATGCATCTATAGTAAATAAACAGATTCTCCTCTTTATACTGTTTTAACTTTTTATCAACAGCAATCATCACCTAAACATACACTAGCTGTATGTTTACTGTATTTACTGTTTTGTGTCTCCTAGGTGGATTATGGGTTTCATGAAAGAGCTTCATAGGTTGATAATACTTTAAAGGCCTTATGGGAAGCTGCAGAGATGTCCTAGGGGTTAAGAGAAGTGAATCGTTTTCCAGAAAACTCAGGTTTAATTCTCAGCACTAACGTGGCAGCTCATACCAACTGTTAACGTCAGTTCCAGGGGATCTGACACTCTCTTCTGGCTTCTGAAGGCAATTCGTGTATGTGATGTGCAGGCATATGTACAGGCAAAACAACCACACAAATAAAAAAGTCTTTTTTATGGGCAAATGGTAAGCTCAAAGACCTTTAAGGAAAGACTCAACTTAAGATAGTTATTATTCTATTCAGTTTATAAAACTAAAAGGTCACAAGTTATTTGTTGGGGGAAGGGTCATAAAAGATCTGTCAAATTAACATCACTGTAATAAATATTACTTAATAACTTGAAAATCAGATATCTATAAACAATTGAACAATTAAAAAGCTGTAACCTTACAGTATCCCTATTCTTATCAACCAGTATCAAAGTGCTTTAAATGAGAATTGTCAAAAGTAAATGAAATTGATAGCACACCTAAGTACACAAGTAGAACCTGGTATTATCATCTACATCGGCAATGTTGCTGAGCTAAAAATTATATTTGTCAAACTGGTAGATCCTGAACAAACACTCTTATTGCAGAAACTAAAAAGGCTATATCAATTGCAAACATCATGTTTCTGCAGACATGAGAGAGCGCTCTGGAAGCTTCAAGGACAAAATTACTCAAGTATTAGGAATATTTAAAAAAAACAAAAAGCCAGGCGGTGGAGGCACACACCTTTAATCCCAGCACTTGGGAGGCAGAGGCAGGCGGATTTCTGAGTTCAAGGCCAGCCTGGTCTACAGAGTGAGTTCCAGGACAGCCAGGGCTATACAGAGAAACCCTGTCTTGAAAAACAAAACAAAAACGGAATATTTTTTTCTTATAGAATACATCTGTGTATCATGGTTCAGAGTAACTTTCCTGGACAACCAGTAAGGGGAAACCGGAGAAACAGATTTGAGTGAATAGTTGTGTGTAGGAATGTGGTTATGTTGTATATATTAGGCAAAGAACTGGCACTATTAATTAAAAATCACAGATACCTCTAATGCACAATGGATTTTTTTTTTTTTCAATGTTTCCTAGGACTTTAAGGAGGCAGATGGGGAACTGTAAGTCAGGTTGAAGACAGTATAAACCAACATTTACAGAAAGTACAATAAAGCAACTGATTACCCGGGTGTGGAATCACCCTTGTAATCCCAGCAACAGAGAGGCTCAAACAGGAGAATTACATATTTAAGGCCAGTCTATATCATTGGGCTACGCAGCTGAGGTTGATCTTATAAAGGAATTATGGGGAGTTTGTATGCTTCAGTGAGCATACAAACAACACAACATAGACTTTTCTTTAGGGATGGTGGTAGACATGGGAGGACTGAAAGGTGAACCCAGCTGGGACCCATGATGTGAGTAAACAAACGGCCTTGTTTTATCATTATCCAATGCATCTCTTTTTTTTTTGGTTTTTCGAGACAGGGTTTCTCTGTATAGCCCTGGCTGTCCTGGAACTCACTCTGTAGACCAGGCTGGCCTCGAACTCAGAAATCCGCCTGCCTCTGCCTCCCAAGTGCTGGGATTAAAGGCGTGCGCCACCAACGCCCGACCCCAATGCATCTCTTGAATCCAAATTCAGAGAGTCAGCCCATAATCACAAGTTTAAAAAAATCATTTTAAGGCTGGGCAGTGGTGGCGCACGCCTTTAATCCCAGCACTTGGGAGGCAGAGTCAGGCGGATTTCTGAGTTCAAGGTCAGCCTGGTCTACAGAGTGAGTTCCAGGACAGCCAGGGCTATACAGAGAAACCCTGTCTCGAAAAACCAAAAAAAAAAAAAGAAAAAAAAGAAAGAAAGAAAGAAAGGAAGGAAGGAATAGAGGGCCTAGAGAGGTGGCTTGGGGTTTAGCGTGCTTGCTGCTCCTGTAGAAGTCTCAAGTTCAGTTCCCAGCACCCACATGGCAGTGCACAACTGTCTTTAAGAGATCAGATGGCTTCTTCTGGCCTCTGTGGGCACAACAAATAAGTAATGCACACACATACTTAAGCACATACAGTCATAAACATAAAATTACAAATAAAAAAAATGAAGGAAACTGGTAAGAGGATCAAGGGCTAAAGATAACAGCATGCATTATTTAATAATCACAGCACATGAGAGGCAGAGGCATGTGGATCTCTGTAATTTAAGACCAGCCTGGGCTAAATAGTGAGTTCCAGGCTACAGGTAGACACAAACAGAAATGTTTAAAATTCAAAAGTAAGATTCAGAGTGGAATGGGCAGTGGTGGTGCAGGCCTTTAATCCCAGCACTTGGGAGGCAGAGGCAGGCGGATTTCTGAGTTCGAGGCCAGCCTAGTCTACAGAGTGAGTCCCAGCACAGCCAGGGCTATACAGAGAAACCCTGTCTCAGAAAAACAAAAAAAAAAACAAAAACAAAAATCCACAGAAAAAACAAAAAACAAACAAAAGATTCAGAGTGGGAGGGGGGAATGTTGTGAGGCAGGAGACATGATGATATGCAAGACAAAAGAAGGGGTTCCACAAATGGTAAGTATGTAAGAACCTAATTTTTAAAATATGCTATGGAAAATTAATTGTTCACATTAATTTCAGGACTAGAAATTCAGAAAAAGGGCTGTTGAGAATTCAAGACCAGCCTGGGCTCATAAGTGAATTCGAGGTCAGCCTTGGCTACAGAGTAAGCTGTTGTCATAAACAAAAACAAAAAAACTAAATAGATTAAAATCTAATTACTTCAGCTACTTGTGACAATGCATGCTTATAATTCCACTGCTCCTAGAATGGCTGAGAAAGGAGAATCACAAATTTGAGGGCTGCTTGGGTTGCATAAGAAGCCTGTCTCAAACATAAGCCATAGAAAAAGGAAAGTATTTTCTTGTGGCAAAATGTCTACTACTGGACATAAAAAACTTGATGAATGGGGTACAGCACAGTGGTTGAGTCGATGCCTAGTACTCATGAGGCCCAGGATTTAATTTTCAACACCACTAAATAAATAAAAAACAGTGTGGGGGGGTGGATTAGAAAACAAAATAGCTTTGGTAACCATCAAGGAAAACAAATTATTCACCTGAGAATCAGAGCTGAGGATTACAGCTCAGTGACTCAGCATTAATTTTCTATAGCACGTGTGAGGCTCCAGGTTAAAGACCCAGCCAGGGGCTAGGGGTTGGTGACTCAGAACTTGCCTGGTGTGCTGGTGCATGTTTTTACTCAGGAGGCAGAAGCAGGATGATGTGGTCCAGGAAAGTTAGGGCTACAAAGTGAGACCCTGTCTCACAGAATCAAAGCAACCAAAACACACACACAGAAAGCATGTAATAAAATCTAAGCTCTCGCATAGAAGAACCTTGGAAAACAAGCTCACCAGACAGGAAAAGGGAAAGCACTACATATCCATGTATGTTCAAATTTTTAATTTTATAAATAGCCTTTGTTTTGTTTTGTTGGAGACATGTCTCTCTATACAGATAGCCCTGGCCACCCTAGAACTCACAATGCAGACAAGACTGGCCTTCAACTTAGACACTCACCAACCTCTGCCTCCCCAGTGCCAGGATTACTGATTAATGGTGTATGTTACAATGTACTGAAACTTTTTTTTTTTCGGAGACAAGGTTTCTCTGTGTAGTTCTGGCTGTCTTGGAACTCACTCTGTAGACCAGGCTGGCCTTGAACTCAGAAATCCGCCTGTTTCTACCACCCAAGTGCTGGGATTAAAGGCGTGCGCCACTACCGCCCAACTTGAACTGAAACTTTATGGTGTCTGAGCAACAATAAATGTTTCCATATAATTTTTTACCTATAAAACCATTTTGAAACATTTGCCTAAAAAGACTTTAAGACAAATCAACGATAATATTGATTATCAGCCTGTCTTTTTATGATCTTGCTAAAATTACTGTTCAAAAGTTACAAAAGCCAACTGCTAAAAACTTAAATTGAGATATTTTCCATTCCTTCTATTCCACTATTTTTTAAAAATTACTTTAACCTAATGCTTATGGAAAATTCAGTCTAAATAGGATTCTAGGAAAAGTATGCAATAGAAACCTCACTAACTGTTGGAAAGAGATACAAATCCAAACACAGGCTATACTTCTAAAAGTCTAGTGAAGAAATACACTCAAGAAAGATAACAAAATCCATGGTGGAAGGAGATGATGACCTCCCATTACACAGGCATTTTATGCCCACCAATCAAAACCACAAAAAGGAATCAATTCAAAAGGTTCTGTACCGTGAGAAACAGAATTCCAATTGTTTTTTCAAACATTCTTTTAAATCTTCCGTAGAAATCGTTGAACTGCTTTCTCCTGATGGCAGAAAACAAGAGGGACGAAAACTGTTACGAAGTTATTACAGGTGCTGAAACCTAACACACTCAGAAGTCAAAGAATAACCACAAATTAACATGTAACACAAAACTGTATTTTAAAATTAAGTCTAATTTCTTTCAACTTATACCTTTTTTGAGCAATATTTTGAGCTAGGACCCACAACTCCAAAATACAGCAGTATTCATCTAGGATGTGTGTAGAAATAATGGATTTCAATATGCAGTGTCAGAGACATGGCTCAGATATTTAAGGGCTGGGAAAGTGCTTTACCACACAAGCACGAACCCATGAAAACAGGAGGATCCCTGGAGCTCACTAGCCAGCCAGTGCAACCCAATAGGTGAGTCCTAAGCGAATGATAGACTCTGTCTCAAAAAACAAAGTAAAGATCTCCTCTTCCAGAAAAGAAGAATAAAAAGAAAAAAAATCTCCCTTCCCTCTTTCTCTTCTCTCTCCTCTCTCTCACCCTCTCACACACGCACACAATTTCAAAAGAAATATTAAGGACCATTAACAATAAAAGCATTTGGATACTATGATGTTAAAACATTGCCCTAATCTTTGTTAAAATCTGAAAACCAGAAACAGGCCATTATTAGAATTTTATTCAAAAATTTAAGCTGGGCGGTGGTGGCACACGCCTTTAATCCCAGCACTTGGGAGGCAGAGGCAGGCAGATTTCTGAGTTCGAGGCCAGCCTGGTCTACAGAGTGAGTTCCAGGACAGACCGGGCTATACAGAGAAACCCTGTCTTGAAAAACCAAAAAAAAAAAAAAAAAATTAAGACTAAAAATATATGCCTCTATTTTTTTTTAAAGATTTATTCACTTATTTAATGTATGAGTATGTATATGAGTACACTGTAGCTATCTTCAGACACACCAGAAGAGGGCATCAGATTCCATTACAGATGGTTGTGAACTACCATGAGGTTGCTGGGAATTAAACTCAGAACCTCTAGAAAAGCAGTCAGTACTCTAAACCACTGAGCCATCTATCCAGCCCCAAGCATATGTATTCTTATAGTGTGTACACGTGTGATGTATACATGCACACACATGAACTTTCCATGCATGCACAGAGGCCAGAAGTCTGTTTGGTGTCATCTATCATTCACCACCTTACTCTGAGACAAGATCTCTCACAGAACCTGGAATCCATTTTCCTGCTAGTTCGAAGGATCTGCCTGTCTCTGCTAACCAATACTAAGATTACAGACTTAAATCCAGTACTATGCTGAGCTTATATGTGGGTGCTGGGATTCAGGACACAGGACATACTTTACTTACTGAGCACTTCCACAGCCATAACATTTTCTCTTCTAAAATGACTATTAACAGGGCTGGAGAGATGGCTCAGAAGTTAAGAATCACTGGCTGCATTCCAGAGGCCCCAAGTTCCAATTCCCAGCTACCACATGGTGGCTCATAACTATCTATAATGAGATCTGGTGACCTCTTCTGGTGTACAGACATACATGCAAGCAGAAAACTGTATACATAATAAAAACAAATCTTTTTAAAAAGATGACTAATAGCTGTACTTAAATATACAGACAATAAGATGTATGGAGATGGATAAACTGTCTATGATTTTACTAGAAAATTACGCTACTACTCAAGAATTAGTGTTAAATTAACTTTAATAATAAATGCTTTCCATTCTATGTATATTCGATCTTTAAACACTTTTTACATAATTATTTTATGTGAATGCATGTTCTGTCTACATGTATCCCTTTACACCATGTGTGTCTGGTGTGACTAGAGGTCAGAACAGGGCATCGGGTCTTCTAGATCTGGAGTTAGATGATTCTGAGCAGCCATGTGGGTGCTAGGAGTCAAATTCAAGTCCTCTGGAAGAGTACCAATGAGCCTAATTTCTCCAGCCCCTGTGGAATCTTGTTTTTTAAAAGTTATTACCAGCTGGAGAGGTAACCTGGTAGTCAGGAGTGTGAACTACCATTGTAGAAAACCCAATTTTGATTCCCAGCACCCATGTTGGGTGCACAACAATCATAAGTAACTTGGGCTCCAGGAAGATGCAACCCTATGGTCTCTATAGGCACACATATCTAGAAAACACACACACACATAAACAATTAAGTGTGCGTATTAGAGACAACTCCGTAAGGTTAGTTCTTTTGTCTATCTGAACCTGGGCTCTGGGCTCTGGGAACTAAACTTAGGCTGCTAGACTTGCACAGGGCAAAGCACAATTACCTCATGAGCCTTTTTGCCTGTGTATGCAATTTCTGCACAGAACTCTCCTTTCCAAACGTAAACTAAATGAGTCACTTTTCTTACCTGCAGTAAGATGCTGGATTAGGAATGAAGGCTACCCCTACCTATTTAGAACACACACACACAGAAACACAAACACACACACGCACACTGCTGTTGTTTTGTTTTCCCAAAACATGGTTCCTCACTGGGCGGTGGTGGCGAACACCTTTAATCCCAGCACTTGGGAGGCAGAGTCAGGAGGATTTCTGAGTTCAAGGCCAGCCTAGTCTACAGAGTGAGTTCCAGGACAGCCCGGGCTATAAACCCTGTCTTGAAAAACAAACAAACAAAAAAACAAACAAACAAACAAAAAAAAAACAACACATGGTTTCTCTGTGTAACTCTGGCTGTTTCTTAAACTCAGATCTGCTTGCGATTAAAGACAGACATGCACTACCACCACCCAGTTTTGTTGTAAAACATTTATTTTACTTTAAAATAAATTTCATGTTAACAAAACTGGTAGAAAACTTGGTTAAACTTGTAATAATAATCTTAACTAATCAACTGAAAAACCTACAATTTTTGAAATATAGTTATATTTTCTCCTGATAATTTCATTTTTCTTTAACAGGACTTTACAAAGATTCTTTCTCAAATTACAAATTTTATGTCTGGGTACTAGCCAATAATAGTTTTAATAAACATCTAATAGTTGTTTGACATAAGCTTCTTTTTTAAAAAAGAAAACAAACTGACCAATGTCATGTTTACTCAACTGATGGAGAGCTAAAGATACTAAATTCTCATTTTAGCAATAAAACAACAAGGGTTACCAGAAACATCGTATAGTTGGTAACTCAGGTCTTCAGGTCCTAAGATCAATCCATCAGCTGACTCTTCAATGTCTGTGGTATTTCTTGTGGTTTCACAAGATGGAGAATACATTACTTCATATTCCTTACACATATCTTCTGAAAGTTCTGTATTGCCTGTTTTCAAGAAAAGGCACTGAATGTAAACAGGAAGAAACTCTTGAGTTATATCTTCAAAGATATAAGATTTCAAACAATGGTACTAGTTGGAAAAAATGTCCAACAGCTGAAGTTCAGTGTTATTTTTGAAGGGAGACAGACAGCATTTTGACCATTGTAGATAAGCTAGCACTCTATGTATCCAAATGTGCACAATTCCTTTGTTTACTTTTCTGAAAACATTATACACAGTCATCAGCTATTACTTTTATTATTTCTATTCTGTGGATAAAGGAAATAAGTTCAATGAAGTTAACTGCCAAAGGTCAATAAGTTCACTGTAAACTACTCCTGTAAGAAATTATAAATGATACACTGTATACAAATGGGCTAGATGCTGACCCAAAAACACACGTTGTACTTGAAATTACTGACTACTCATGTAAGGCATAAAAAAAATCATATACAAATACAAGCTAAACATTTATAAACACATTTCATTAAATCTTTGTTTAGATCCAAAAAGGCTTCCCAAGTGTTCAAGAAATAAGCTTGGCCATCAGTGCAGCTTTGGTTATACATGACTAGTAAAATTCTGACTAACTCCACACATATTAATCTGCTGAGGAGCTCACAATCCTGTAAACTATTTGGAAATGTTGGCAACTTAAGAGGTGGAACCTAGTTGAAGAGAGGAGCTCTGTGGTGGCAGGTCTCTGAACTCTTTCCTCTAAGGTTCTAGGATTCCTGGCCCCGTGACATGAGCAACTCTGCTCCCTCGGGAGACTCCCCCAGTCATATCCTGTCTCCCCAAAAGACCCAAAGTAATGGGACTCAGTTACTATGAACCAAAACCTCATGAGTCAAAGTGAATCTTTCTTCTTTAGTTAACTTTTCTTACACAAAGGCTATCTCAAGGTTGTTTGAGTTGATCTGACCATACATTTAAACAAAATGCAATGTTTCAATAAGGAGTTAAGACTTACCCTCAGGGTGAGATCCAGATGTGGCTGCAGTTTCATGCCAAGAGGTTTCAGTTACAGGAGTGCCATCAGGATTTCCAGAAGGAATTTCTTGCCATACTTTGGCATTAGGATTTAAACCAGTGCCTTTAGATGTCACCTGCTAAACAATCAAAAAAATCTGTGTAAACATAGAACAAATGTTTTTCTCTATTACTGAAACTGAAAAAACAAGACAAACAAATGAATACATAAGTAGTACATGAATTAGACCATAATGAGATACATACGTATGTCCCCTCCCGAGGGTCTCTACTATATACCTCAAGCTGGTGTGCAGCTCAAGCTGTCATCAGTCTACTTCCTAAGCATCAGGATTACAAGTATGTACCTCCACGCCCAGCCAAATACTAGTTTCTCATCTACCTGAAAATATAAAACTTTAAAAAGTACTTGATCGGAAATATGGCTACCTATGTAAATAAAAAAAAAAAATGCACCTCTACAAAACACTTTTCTTGTATAGATAAGGTCCCACTATGTAGCCCAGGCTGGCTAAGAACTAACAGATCTGCCTGCCTGTATCTCCTGAGTCTTGGATTAAAGGTGTATACTAACATGCCCAGTCCTTCTTAAAATACTGCCCTAGCAGATGGAGGCATATGCCCATAATCCCACACTTCGTAAGCAGAGGTAGGTCAGAAGTTCAAGGCTGGCATCAACTGATAACAAGCTTGAGGTTCGGCTGGGTTACATGAACCCTATCTCAAAATGACAAACAAAAACTTAGAAAATGCTATTTCACCCCAACCTACTTGAAAATGTCATAAAATTTATTTAAGTTATCCATATGTCTAAAATGTATCTAAAAGCCATGCTTTTGGTTATAGAAATTTTTAAAATATATCATTTTTATTAATAAGTAGTGACAGATTTCTAAGTCTGAATGTATCAATCAATGGAAATTCTATCTTAAGTCAAAAACAGTGTTTTGCTTGGTGGTATTATTATTATTATAACTTATTTTTACTTATGTGAGGCTACATGAGTTCATATACAGCACATCTGTGTGGGTATGAAGGTGTCCAGGGAGGCCAGAAGGCATCAGATTCCCTAGATGTGGAGCCCAGCAGAGGTTATGAGCTGCTAAGAACAAAGCCTAATCCTTTCCAGTCCCCTTCTAATTTTTTTTTTTTTAATTTTTATTTATTTATTATATGTAAGTACACTGTAGCTGTCTTCAGACACCCCACAAGAGGGCATCAGATATCATTACAGATGGTTGTTAGCCACCATGTGGTTGCTGGGATTTGAACTCATGACCTCTGGAAGAGCAGTCAGTGCTCTTAACCACTGAGCCATCTCACCAGCCCCCCCCTTCTAATTTTAAAGTTGTATTTATGTGCCATATGTCTGTGCACAGATATCAGAGGATAGTATGTAAGAGCTGGTTCTCTCTCAACCCATGTGTGCATCCTTGGGATCAAACTTGGGTAGTCAGGCTTAGCCGCAAATCTTTTAAAGGCAGGCACCACCACTGTCTGATACCATATATATTTCTTATTTTTATGAACTAAAAAAAAAAAAAAGGTTATGAGGGGTTGCAAGATGCATTATGAGGTGAATCATTAGTCAAACAGCTTGAGTTTGATCCCTCGAATCTGAATAAAAGTAGAGACACCTGGCGATGTGGCACATGCATTAAGTCAGTGCTCAGGAGGCAGAAGCAGGTGGATCTCTGAATTTGAGGCCTACTGAGTCTGGTCTACAGAGTGACAGCCAGGACAGCCAGGACTACACAGAGAAACCCTGTCTCAACAAAACAAAAAAAGTAGAAAGAGAGAACTGACACTAACCTTTAACCTCCACACTTGCACCATCGCACATATGCACACACATTTAAATACTGCCCACACACTACACACTAAGTTTAATTTTGAAATTAAGTCTGGAGGGAAGATGGATTAGACATTTCATGTTCCATGTCTAAGTTAACTCGTATTTTAAGAGAAAGCTCTTAAGTGCTCCCTACCACTCTATCATTCATTACTTAATTAGAGTTGATTGGTGATTGTGAATTTAGTTACAGAATAATTTTTGATAGCAGAACTATGACAAATCTATGATATCCTAGGTCTCCTGTTTGTAAATAACACTCAACTTGACACTAAAATTTTGCTGGTGTTACCACTGCCACACTATGGCTGAGAACACATGCTAAGGAACCCTAACTATATCCCCAAGTAAGCGTTTACCATGAGCTATGAATTGGTTTGATTCCTTACCACAGTAAGATAAGGTTTTACTGTGTAGCCCAGACTGTCCTTAAACTGTAAACCACCACACTACACTGTTCTTCCTCCTGTGCCACACTGTTGCTTTCCTTCCCTCTTCTCATATTAGCCAAGCTCTGAACTGATCCTGCCTCTCAAGTCCGCCACACCAGTCTAAGCGGTGCTAAACTTCCTACATGCCAGGCAGTCTACTCACTAACTGAGTGACAATCCCAGACCTTGAAGCATTCAAAGAAAACTGTTTACATACTTAACCTCCTTTCCCCTTTCAATTCTATCTTCACCCCTGAAGACAGCATACAATAAAGACAGCCATCTCAGTGTAGCTTAATAACTATTTAAACATGAAATGATTGATTCTCTAGAATCACATGTGAATTCAAAACTCACACTTGAATCTAAGGTCATGAATAATCATGGGAAATGTTATTAACTGAGCATGGACTATAAATTGATGAACTGTACTTTTTTTTATTTTTTAGTTTTTATAGACAGGGTCTCACTATGTAGCCTTGGCTGGCCCGGCTTTCACTACAAGCCCGGCATGCAATCCAGAGATCCACAAGCTTCTGCCTCCTGAGTGCTGGGATTAAAGGTGTACACTTTCGACCCCAGCAGATTGATTTTTTAAAAAAAAGTATAGGCATGGAGGTTTATCTGTGACACCAGCGTTAGGAAGATGGAGCAGGAGAGCCAAAGAAGCAAAAGGAACCCTTTGCCTGTAAGAGCAGTCTTGAGGCCATCTTGAGCTAAATGAGACCTTGTCTCTAAACAAACAAGTGGAGCCAAGCAAGGTACAAGCCTTTAATTTCAAGCTTGGGAGGAACAAATTTCTGTGAGTTCCAGACCAGCTAGAGTTGCACAATAAAACCCTGTTCTAAATGAACAGATAATTGATCCTTGAAAAGTATTAAACAGTATTAACATCCCATGTCCTGCACAAGAAAGACTGCAGAGAGCAAAACAAACAGTATCAGTCGTTTCCCTTAGGCAGTAACACCTTCTAGCTCACTTTTGTGCTTTTCTATATTTTCCCACACTTAATCCTACTTTTTTTTTAAGTTGACAAGTAAAATTGCACTTTTTAATGGTATTTAATGTGATGCTTTAAAATATATATATATAAAGAATGGCAAAAAGAAACTTACAAATACTCATGTATTAACACTTTTTTTTTTTTTTTTTTTTGGTGACAGGGTTTCTCTGTGTAGCCCTGGCTGTCCTGAAACTCACTCTGTAGACCAGGCTGGCCTCGAACTCAGAAATCCACCTGCCTCTGCCTCCCAAGTGCTGGGATTAATCGCATGCGCCACCACTGCCCGGCATTAACACATTTTTTTTTAACGCATGGCAAAATTACTTTTCAACCAAAAAAAAAGTCTGCTGAAAGCCAGGTGTGGTGGCATGAAGCTGTAATGCTAGCACTTGAAAGGTGAAGGAAGATTTAACAGGTAGAGGCCAATCTTCATTTTACAGTAAATTTTAGGCCAGCCTGGATTACATGAAACACTGTCTCAAAAAACAATGAAAAAATGTGTAGTAACATATACAAAACTGCCGGGCAGTGGTGGCGCATGCAATTACAGGGTCTCAAAGCCTGGCCTCACCTAACTGATCCACTTGCTCTGACTCTGAAGTGCTAAATGAAACGAGGCACCCCTAAGCCCACTATCTGCACTTTTATCGTTTGGATTCCTTTAACTCTTACATATAAATGTATAGTTTAATATAATGCAATAATCTTCATTTTTGCTTTAGAAGTTTTAGATATGCTACAAAAGAATACTCTTTTTTTTTTGTTTTTTGTTTTTTTTTTGGTTTTTCGAGACAGGGTTTCTCTGTGTAGCCCGGGCTGTCCTGGAACTCACTCTGTAGACCAGGCTGGCCTCGAACTCAGAAATCCTCCTGCCTCTGCCTCCCAAGTGCTGGGATTAAAGGCGTGCACCACCACCGCCCGGCCCCAAAAGAATACTCTTTACTAAGAAAAAAATCTCTGGCTGGGTGGTGGTGGCGCATGCCTTTGATCCCAGCACTTGGGAGGCAGAGGCAGGTTGATTTCTGAGTTTGAGGCCAGCCTGGTCTACAGAGTGAGTTCCAGGACAGCCAGGACTACACAGAGAAACCCTGTCTTGAGAAACAAAAAAAAAAAAAAAAAAAAAATCTCTGGCAGTACTTACTAGAGATGGAATGCAGGGATTTATATAGGACAGGCAAGCACTTAGGCAAGCACTCACTGAACTACAGCCCTTGCTTGGTCAGTTGGTAGTGTCAATCTGTGATCTCTTATTCCCAGGACACTGATGAAGATAGCCTGGGCTACCCAATGAGTTCATGACTGGCCTGAGCAAACTCAGAGAAATCCTAAAACACACACACACAGAATCCCCAAACATTTCTTTGAAAAGGAAGTCCAAATAGTGGCGCAAGAGCCAATCCAAACAATTGAAGAGGAGTGGCAGGAGTTCAAGCTAATCCCTGCTCTACAAAAGTTAAGAGACAATCTGGGCTACAGTGAAATCCTGTTTCAAATATATACATATATATAGAGAGAACTATGTTAAAACCTATAGATTTCAGTGTTTTATATCAACAATTTACTAATGTATCTACACATCAATAACTTACCACAACCTCTTACCAGAATGCATTGTATGACTTAATACATATGACAGAAACATAAATATAATCATGTCCATATAAGAGGAACAAATTACAGATAGGATCTTGAGGCTCAGAAGTTTTATTGAGGTTGTGTTTGTCATCAGCAGTTAACGTCTGAAGCAATAATTCACAAATCTTTTTAAAAAGTAACAATGTACAACACAAAACAAAGCAAAAAATATGAATCTGGTTCATATGAAGCTAATAAATATTAGAGCCAGAATCATTTTTTTGTTTTCAATTAAAAATATTAAAGAAATCTGTTTTGCCGGGCGGTGGTGGCACACGCCTTTAATCCCAGCACTTGGGAGGCAAAGGCAGGCGGATTTCTGAGTTCGAGGCCAGCCTGGTCTACAGAGTGAGTTCCAGGACAGCCAGGGCTATACAGAGAAACCCTGTCTCGAAAAAAAAAAAAAAAGAAGAAGAAATGTTTTATAATATTAAATACCTGGATTAATGAGTTTCTCACCATCCTTAACTTTATACTCCTCTGCAACACAGACTTAGACTCTATTTGCAACTACACTAAAATCTTGTTTTAAACTCCAAGATTAAAAAAAAAAATCAAAGTTGCAGGCTTCAAATGTTTATCTAGTACCAAAATTTTCTTTCCGCCCAAAACAAATCTAAAGTAACTAGTATCAGTATTTTCAGTAACTTGCGTTTTTATAATCTGAAGCACCAAGGGATATTTTTGTATCTTTCCTTAAAATGCTCAATTAATCTATTTTGTTCATACAGCTTCTTTGACTACACATGTATCTGTGCACCATGGCATGTAGTATGCAGAGGCCAAAGAGGGCACTGGGCCCCCTGGGACTAGACTTAATCAAACTTGGATCCTTTGGAACAGCAGTCAGTGTACCTAACTGCCAAGCCATCTCATTCAAAACCAACTATTCAGAAAATTTCTTGGTAAACTTTTCACAATAAAGAGGCTGGGGCTACTTAGTGCAGAATGACTGCTCAACATGTAAAGTCTCAGATTGGATGGCCTATCCTACAAAAATAAAAAATTAAGACTAAATATATTCATAATTTGTTCATGCACTTTCTTACTTCTGATCATTCTTTTTTTCTTTTCTTGGTTTTTCGGGACAGGGTTTCTCTTTGGAGCCCTGGCTGTCCTGGAACTAACTCTGTAGACCAGGCTGGCCTCGAACTCAGAAATCTACCTGCTCCTTGCCTCCCAAGTGCTGGGATTAAAGGTGTGCGCCACCACTGCCCAGCCATTCTTTTTTATAATATTAATTTTGAGGCTGGAAAACAGCTTAGTCAGGGGAGTGCTTGACCAAGCAAGGATGAAGACTTGAAACCTAGCTCCAGCACCTACATTAAACAAAACAGTGGTACTCGCCTTTAATCCCAGCACTCCAGGGGCAGAGGCAGGCGGATTTCTGAGTGAGTTCCAGGACAGCCAGGGCTACACAGAGAAACCTTGTCTCAAAAACAAACAAACAAAAACACAAGTTCCAAGCCACATCATAGTGAGTGAGCTGACTTAGCAGGTCAATCTGTTTTCCACTTTGATGGACGTAGAAAACATGCTGAAAGAATAGAGATGACTCCTGCAAGCTGTCCTCTGACCGCCATAGGTGTGTCACAGCACAAGGAAGGAAATGTGAACAACCGTATGGATATACACATAAATGTGGGGGAGGGGACTCGTAGGCCAATCCCAGTCTTAAGGAAGCAAAGGAAGTCAGATACCTGGAACTGGCTGGCCAGCCAGAATAACCAAATCAGTGAGCTACAAGTTCAGTGAGAAACTTTATCTAAGAATGTGTAAAAAGCATTGAAGAACACACCCAACATCTATCTTGGTTTCCACAAATGGATATGCACACACATAAAATATAGACATGAGTACAAAAACATAAAACCTACAAATATGTACACACACATTAATTTTCAACACCAACAACTGTAAGTAAACTATAAAAAAGTACTGCATTTGGGGTGAAAGGTATATCATCACCTTTAATCAGCATAAAATTACTTTATTTTTAAAGTCAGAGCCTTTCTATGTACACCTGGCTTTCCTGGTACTATATAGAACATGCTGGCCTCAAAGTCACTGAGATTAAAGGCATACACCATCACAGCACATGATGCTAATGGTCTTTAAAATACTACTATCTAAAAGAACATTAAATTTTAGTTAGAGAAAGTTTAATGTTTCAAATTTTGTAAAATCTGAGGCAAGAGGAATTACTGTGTGTTTTTTTGTTTGTTTTGTTCGTTTTTTTGTTTGGGGGTGGTGGTGGTGGTTTCAACCTGGAACTCACTCTGTAGACCAGGCTGGCCTTAAACTCTTGAAATCCACCTGCCTCTGCCTCCAGGTGCTGGGATTAAAGGCACGCGCCACCACTGCCTGGCTCAGGAATTACTGTTTAATGGGTTCAGAATTTCTTTTTTCTTTTTTTTAAGATTTACTTTTGTTTATATATATGTCTTTGTGCCCTAAGAGGCCAGCAGAGGGCACTAGATCCTCTGAAGCAGGGGTTGTGAGCTGCCAGATGTGGGTACGGAAAACTGAGCCTGGGTCCCTAGAAGCAAGTGCCTTTAACCATGTTTCTAGAGCTTCAATTTCACAAACTGTATGATAAAGAGTTCTGGAGATATATGTAGTGATGTAACATTACTATGTGAATGTCCTTAAAAATACCAAAGAAGGACCTGCAAAATGCTTACTGGGTAAAGGCACTTGCTGTTAGGCTAGACATCCAGAGTTTGAACCCTGGTGTCCATATTGTGGAAGGACAGAACCTACTCCAGAAAAGCTGTCCTGATCTCTGTAATAAATAAGCATCACCCTCAACAAAAACCTATATTATAAATTAAATTAAAAGAAACTTTAACATGAATGTCAGTTGTTCGTGCCTGCAATCACAGCACTTGGTACTCTTAAAAGCTGCCTCTAGTCTGGGCCATAGAGACTCGGCCACAAATAACTTTTTTTTTTGGTTTTTTGAGGCAGGGTTTCTCTGTGTAGCCCTGGCTGTCCCGGAACTCACTCTGTAGACCAGGCTGGCCTCGAACTCAGAAATCTGCCTGCCTCTGCCTCCCAAGTGCTGGGATTAAAGGAGTGTGCCACCACTGCCCGGACTCACAAACAACTTTTAATTAATAAACTTACCAGAACAAATTTTTTAAAAGCACATAGAGTATTTCAAGCAACCTAGCCTATACAAAAATCACTGCTCCTTTATTAAATGGTTAATGTTATCAGAATAAAACTCCAATAGAGAGAAATTCAATTTTAGTGGTCATTAAAATGCCAAGGGCGTTTTATGGGAAAGGAAGTGGTGACCCATGACTTTAATCCCAGCATTTAGGAGGCAGAGATAGGCAGAGCCTGGTCTACATAGCAAGTTCCAAACCAGTCATGAGCAATTTTAAAAAAAAAAAAAAAAAGGTTACGGGCTGGGATACCAAGTGGCAGAGTGCTTGCCTAACACCTGCGGGGCTCTGGCTTCATTCATCAGTACTGGAGTGGGGAAGTTGAGGGGCAGAGAGCAAACATCCTAGAACTCAGAATTTAAAGAGGATTGCATGTTCTAAAATTTCTCCTTTGTAACCCCTCTTGCTCTCAGGTGTTTCCCTCGATTTTCTTTAATTTACATGCTTACTTTCTCTCTTCCCTCTCAAAAAGTTAGAATTCAGCGTCAATCTCCATTAGCTGAGTCAGGGGGAGCAGAGGCAGTTGGATGTCTGTCATCTTTCTTTTTTTTTTTTTTTTTTGTTTTGTTTTTCGAGACAGGGTTTCTCCGTGTAGTTCTGGCTGTCCTGGAACTCACTCTGTAGACCAGGCTGGCCTCGAACTCAGAAATCCGCCTGCCTCTGCCTCCCAAGTGCTGGGATTAAAGGCGTGCGCCACCACCGCCCAGCGTCATCTTTGTTTTTGTTTTTATCCTCAGAACCCACATAAAAGTGGAAGGAGAGAAATGACAACGTGGAATGGTGATCTGATCTACATGTACACTGTGGCACCACACATACACCAAAAAAATCGTTTTTAAGTTATGAAATATGTAAGATCACAAAGTAAATCAATTATATTGAACAAGCCATTATCAAAATATTGAAAAGCTGTTAATATGGTAGACAAATCAGGGCTTTTTTTTCTCGTTTGTTTTTCAAGACAGGGTTTCTCTGTGTAGCTCTCGCTGTCTTGGAATTGGATCTGTACACCAGGCTTGCATAACTCACCTGCCTCTGTCTCACCTCCCAAGCGCTGGGATTAATGGTATGCACCACCACCACCCGAATTCTAACTGGTTTTAATATATTTCAAGACGTTAATTTTCAATAAACTACATGAGAAAATGATAAACTGAGTCAAAAGTGACTAATGGGCATATTAACTAAATCTACATAGTAGTTTAGTGGAAAACACAGTAATAATTCGGCCAGGGCTCAGGAAGCAGAGGCAGTCAGATCTCTGGATTTGAGGCCAGCCTGGTTTACAGAGGGAGTCCCAGGTAAGCCAGGCTACCCAGAGAAATCCTGCCGGGGGCAGGAGAAGTGGGGAACCCAATATTTGTGCAGCAGGGTAATTCCTAAAGAAAACTAGCCCTGCTTACAATAAAACCTCATTTCTTAGTCTTTTCAAAAATAAGGTGGATTTAAATTAATAACAAAAATGAATACAAAGATTGAGTCCAGTGTTCAAAACTTTTAGTGGTCTACTTCAAATGAATACATACTACTCCAAATGAATACATACTACTGACCTTCGGCATACAGTAATTAAGCGTCTTTAACGCCTAATTTTAGGATCCCAAACTATCAACTACATAAACATCAAGGGAGGGTAAAAGGTAGAACAGTAATGAGGAAAAATTAGAGTATATAAGATATAAGGAGGTATTTACTTAATATACAATACACGTGTTTGTGTGAAAATGTCTTTATGTAACACAATACCACGTACAACAAATATACACAATGAAAATAAAAAGAATTGCTTATTTACTTTATGCCAGACTATCAGGGAATAAGATTCTCCCACCACCAGTTCAATACACTCTCCGCCCCTAACTTAGCCCCAGCTTCCAAGTCCATTATACAACCTGTGATTCCTTCCCTCATGAAAAGATTCTTTTTATGGGCATAGTTAACAAATGCCAAGTTGCAAAGTTGCAGCTTTGCTGGATTGACGTTTTCACAATGTAAGAACAATATGATCTGGAATCTACTCAAAGCACTTGCCAGGCAGTCAGCTGATGCTCACTCCACACAACAGGGCAGAAACGAGAGAAATTAAACTTCGTGTCTAAGACAGGTAATCACTACCTTGAAATCTCAAACCGGCGGACGGCAGACGTTCCGACAAAGCAGTATTTCCACCGACCCAACACCACCACAAAACCCCGGCTCTCCCTGAGTTTCTCTCCTGGTCGTTTTCCTTGTTAACTGGCTCCTAACAGGTTCGCGGAATCAACCCGCACCACGCAGCCGCAGCAGCCCGAGTAACTTTTACAAAAGGTCAGAGCGGTGCCTTTCAAGGCTTTCCGACCCCGACCGGGCTTCGCCGTTCGCGCTAGCTCGCTTTCACCCACAGAACGTTCCACAGCTGGAGAACGGGACCCAACAAAATTTTGGTGGAGCTCGGGGGTCGGGGTGGGGAGCTTTCTACTTTCTCTTAAAAAGCACGCCCCTCCCCGGTTAACCTCACCACACCCGCATTTCCCCTTCTCCCGCGCTCCCACATGTTGCTCGCCCCGTCCCAGGCCGCCCCGCGAGGCCTCCCTCACCCCCCAACGCGCCCACCTGATCGCCCTTTCTCCGCAGGCTCCGCCCCCCCGCCCCCGCCCGCTCGCCTCCTTCAGGAGCTCCATATGGGACACCCCGATCTCCCTCGGCTCCTCACGCCACCTCAGCCCAGCCCCCGACACGCCGCCTTCCCTTCCCCGCCGCCGTGGGCCTCGACCCCGCACAGCCTCCTCAGGCGTGCGGAGCGCACGGCGGGGCTTGCAGGCCTGCACCGCCCAGGTGCTGTGTCAGCCTCTCGGCGGGCTCCGCGGCGTGTACGGCCTGGAAAGTCACATGGCGGTGGGACCGGCCCGCGCCCCTAACACTTCAGCTCTTCTCAGAGCCGGACCAGACGACCTAAGCCACTCACCTCAACGAAGAGCAACATGTCTGCTTCCGCTCGGCCCGATCGTTCACGCTGCCGCGACTCCAACTGGCTCACAGGCCCGGGCCCCAATCGGTAGGATAAGGACACTCGCCTTGCCCCTCCACCCGGCAGTGGACCCGGCTCCTCCCCCGCCGTCAGCCGCTGCGCCCTGACCCGCCCAGTCCCGCCTCCCTGGAATCAACAACTGTTTCCGGTTCTGGAGGCAAACTGCTTCCGGGAGCGGAGCACCCGCCCACCCCCTGCGTGCTTCGCGCTGGCTGGGTCTTCTCTGGCGGCGTAAGCGAAAGTGTGTGGTCCCTGTAGCGTGTGGGTAGACGCTCCGGAGGCTGCGCCGGTCTGTGCCACGGGATGTGTAAAACGCTCACTGACGCATTTTTACTTTTTAACCAAAAAGCTGACCGTCGCACTCCTAACGCTTGCGCAGCTTCGTAGTTCAAAACCTAGGTCGGATTAAAAGGCGATTGAGTGCGCCCGCCCCTGCTGATGACGTACTGGATCCCCTCCCCCATTAAAAAAAAAAAAAAGCTGTAGTGGGAGCTAAGAGACGATACAGCCACTCTATATTAATTGCATCCTACGTGCTTGGTACTGTACTAAGCGTTTTGCATGAGTTAATCTTAAGACCCTATGAATATATTGTTGAAGGAGTGCTGCAGCAGAATCAGATCCGTTTAGATACTTTAATAGAACTTTGCTCCAGGCCCCTTGGAATCAGGTCTTCATTAACACGATGCTGCTCCGCTGCGATGCTTACTGCACTACTAACTAATAATAATTAGCTTAGATCTCTTCTTTATTGTTTCCACAGTCAAACAAAGTAGTATATAGATATTTTAATTGTTCTTACTAGAGTTACTCTTCCTTTACCAGTTTCTTTTGCTCCAGTTTCAAACAACTTTTTTTTTTTAATTTAAAAAAATTTTTTTTTCTTTTGGTTTTTTGAGGCAGGGTTTCTCTGTGTAGACTAGGTTGTTCCTGGAACTTGCTCAGTAGACCAGGCTGGCCTTGAACTCACAGAGATGTACCTGTCTGCCTCCTGAGTGCTGGGACAACACTTTAAAGTGAGGTTTTCATTTTCATCAACTGTTGCTTGTTTTCTAAGCCTTCCTTTTTTTTTTTCCAGCTCTTTAATTAAATACTGTATATGTGTGTCTGTGAACCAGGTGTGTGCAGAATTGAACCTAGGTCCTCTGCAAGAGCAGCCCATGCTCTTAATCACTGAGCCATCTCTCCTGCTCTCCATTAAGAAAATAAGATTCATTTTTATTATCTTTAATTATGTGTTGTCTGAGTATAAATATGTGCACATGAAAGACGGGCCCTGAAGGCCCGTGGCCACAGATTCCCCTGGGCATGGATTTAAGTGGCAGTGAGCCACCAGGTGTAGGTGCTTGGAACCATCTACAGTAGGAGTGTGCTCTTAATATCCAAGACTTAAGAAGACTGACTTTGTTGGAGCCCCAAGATCTTCCTCTTATCCTTTGTACAGATTTATTTTCATTCTATACGTATGGTTATATGCCTGCATGCATATATGTGTGCCCTCATGCATGACTGGGAACTGAACCTGAGTCCTCAGCAAAAGCAACAAGTGCTCTTGGCCACTGAGCCATCTCTCCAGTCCTAACCTTTCAATTCTTTCCTTTCTATGTTTCCTTCTTTTGCTTTCTCTCCCCCCTCCCCCCAACCCCCATAACAACATCTTGCTGTGTATTCCTGGCTGTCCAGGATCTCATTTTGTAGACCAGGTTGGCCTCAAGCTCAGAGGCCTGTGCCTGCTCAGAGATGGGATCAAGGCGAGCACCACTACACCCAGCCCCGACTTTCCTTTTCTTAACCCATATAATCCCCTTTGCTTTGCCTCACAAGAGATTCACTTTCTCACATTGATACCCAACTCTACTCACCAGTAAGTTGCTGATACTTATGCTTTAGACCGTCCTTAATTGGCTCACCAGCAGACTCCCATTATTTTTTTTATTTTTATTTTATTTTTAGAATTATTTATTTTATGTATGTGAGTACACACTGTTGCTCTCTTCAGACACACCTGAGGAGTGCATTGAGTCCCATTGTTACTAATCTGTTGTGATCTGTACAAGCTGCGCGTGACCTTTCACCCATTGCAGATGGTTGTGACCCACCGTGTGGTTTCTTGAACTCAGGACCTCTGGAAGAGCAGTCAGGGCTCTTAACCACTGAGCCATCTCTTCAGCCTGACTCCCATTTTTTTTTTTAAATCTCAATCATTAAACTTAGTTGCAGGATATTTGATCACACTGTGAACCCTGAGATTGTGTTATTTACTGGAAAAACCTGTTTCTAGTTGTGGTGTAGCTCAGCCCTTAGCTTTAATCCCAAACAATGAAGATAGCTTGTAGAAGGAAGGACCCATGTTTGAAAGTGATGTCTAATTGAGTGGCAAAGCGGAAATCACAGAACAGGATGTGCCCAGTTCTCACAAGAACAGACAGGAAAGGGAAGCGACTCGAGGAAGCAGTGCAGAGAGGGGAAAGGGGCAGTTTTACTGGGACAGTTGTACACAGGTTGGAAAGAACAAACTAGACATAGGTGAAGACAGAACAAGCCAAAGAATGAGAAGGAGCCAGAAGATTAGAACATGTTGACAAAGTTAGTTTGAGCCAAGCAGAGTAAACCAATAAGAAACTGAGAGAAGCCAGTCTGAATCGGTCAACTTAGAGAGGAGTTTGAGCCAGGACAGCTGAGTTAACCGGCCACCCTAAGCTCAGAAAGAACTAGGAAAGGGTGAGCTTATTCCGAGACAAGCGTCAGAAGCAACACAATCTAGGCCTAGATAAGATTGTACAGTGGCTAGAAGCTTCCAGGACTAGGCCTAGGTTAGCAGACAGAGACAGTAAGCCTCAGAGATGACATTTACTTCAGGCAAATAAAAGTTATATTTACAAAACTCTGTCCCACTAGGATAGAAACTTTAGCACTTACCTCCAAAGCCATGATACCTCAAGGCATCTTCCCTATTTGTCAATCAGCATCTCTCTCCGTCAGGTTTTTCCCCAAGAGTCTGCCTCACAGATCTCTTCATGTCTTTTGTTATTAGCACCTTATAATTTATCTTAATTTCCCCCCATTTTTAATTTCTTCATAAAAACCCTGTAGTATGGTTTAGGGTAATGGCAGCAGCATAGTAATATCTCAACAGATGTTTTTCAACTGGAAGGGAAGGGTTTTAAAACTTGTTTTTAAAAGGCTTCATATGCAGTTGCTGACTAATTCCATCCTACATGGGAAAGATACAAGAGTGAGAGAGAAATAGTATTAAGTTAGTTCTGTTGACAAGGCTTTGTGAAAGGCTCCCAGAGGAGCTGTACCTTTCTGTAAAATATAAGAGAGTTTTAAAACTTTCATAATTTGACAAGAGTAGGAAGTTCTGAACTTCTAAAAATCCTTAATAAATAAGTCTGCACTATAATCTACAGTGACTGTAGGAGTCCGGGTGAGATCAACAGTCGCAGCCGGAATTCTGGATGTTAACAGATGTGCATATGGAGAGATGGCCACTTCTAGTCAGTTTCTCTGGAATAGCTAACAAAAAGCATCCTAACTGCAAGGGAAACAGAAGTCAGACCCAGCGTGTGCTCCTGAAATTACCAACTGGTGCTCACAAAAGGACTCAAACTGCTCTTTAGTTCTGTGTGCACACTGGTACCATTTAGGAAGTTATTTGGGAACAGAGAAGGCAGTCACAACCTTTTTTTTTTTTTTTTGGTTTTCCGAGACAGGGTTTCTCTGTGTAGCCCTGGCTGTCCTGGAACTCACTCTGTAGACCAGGCTGGCCTCGAACTCAGAAATCCACCTGCCTCTGCCTCCCAAGTGCTGGGATTAAAGGCGTGCGCCACCACCGCCCGGCCCTTTTTTTTTTTTTTTTTAATGAGGTAGGGTCTCATTCTGCAACCCAGGATTAACCTGAACTCTAACAATCCTCTAGCCTCCTCAGCACTGGAGAATGGTATTACCAGTCTGAGCCACCGTGCCTAGTTGACAATGGCATCTCAAAGAGAAACACTTAATTTGGTCTGTACGTGTTTATTATCTTTAAAAGACAACTGCAGCCGGGCGGTGGTGGCGCACGCCTTTAATCCCAGCACTTGGGAGGCAGAGACAGGCGGATCTCTGAGTTCGAGAGTTCGAGGCTAGCCTGGTCTACAGAGTGAGTTCCAGGACAGCCAGGGCTCCACAGAGAAACCCTGTCTCGAAAAAAACCAAAAAAAAAACCAAAAAAAAAAAAAAAAAAAAAAAAAAAAAAAAGACAACTGCTGTTGGGCCTGGTAGAGCCTGTCTATCATCCTGGCTACCTGGGGTCTGAAGCAGGAAGATCAAGAGTGGAAGACCTGGGCCAGTGAGATGGCTCAGTGGGTAAAGGCTCTTGCCACTAAGCCTGGAAACCCAAGTCAAGTCCCCAGGAACCACACATAATAGGAGAAAAAATGACTCCCACAAGCTTCACACACACACACAGACACACACACAAACATACTCACACACATACACACACCAACACACACATACACACACACTCATACACACACACACACACACACAAACACATCAGTCAAATCAGTAACTATAGTATGTAATTTTAAAAAATTAAATTCAAGACCAGTCTGGGCTACAGAGTTAACTAAAGTCCGGTACGCTAATTTAGCAAGAACTGTCTCGAAATAAATTGAAAACACAGGGGAGTGGAGCTGGGCGTCTAGCTCAGCGGTAGAGAGCTTGTGGAGCCTGCATGAGCCCTGGGTTCAGTCATCAATAGTGTGCAGAAGGGACGGGGGAAAAAGATAAGCAACTACTTCATGACTCTGGCCTCTCTCTCTCTCTATGAACTAAAACACCTACTTTGTGTTCTGTTCAAATCCTGAGGAGACTCAACAGAGGACTAATTTTACAATGTTTCCAACAAGGAATCAACACAGGAAGTTTTTGTAGAGACCTTAAACTATACAGCAATCATTTTAGAAAATGTGTCGACCCTTTCAAATGATACTGTAAAGATTGAGTCCATAAACACAGTAAAACTATGTAAAGATAGACTAGGTCCGGCACTCCAAAGCCATGCTTGCCTTTACCTCTGAATAAGGATTGAGGAGACGACACACACCAGGGAAAAGCTGAGGTGACCCAACTTTATTTCTAACACTTTTTCCATTTTTATCTAGCTAAGCATGGTCATACACACCTATAATCCCAACACCTTCCCTGTGGTCTGAGCTGCCCAGAGAGGCATACCTCTTCTTGGGTAGATAGCAGCCCCTAATGTTCCCTTTGATTTGGCAAGTCAACTATGAAACCCCAAAGTTAGTCAGGCTCTTAAAACAAAACTAAAAGCAAAACAAGAAAACAATGGTAAGGGAAACTGGTACTCTTCCAAATACCTTGTAAGTTATCAAATGGTAGAAAAGTTATGGGCAGATGAGGAACTCGTAAGACACTATTCCCATACAGGCTTAAACCTGTTTCAGCTGAGTTCAGGAAGAGAGAACAGACTGGATGTTGGGTTCTAACACCTAGAATGTAATTCTTCAATGAAGGACTATGTCTTCCATTCCTTTTAGCATTCCTGCTAGCCAGTGTTTCTTCCCCTCCCTGTTCTACAATCATATAGAATGTCTAGTTCTTTACACAGAAGAAGCGTCCCTAAACATTCTAGCCAATGATAGTGTCACAATGGGTCTACTAATAGCATCATCAAGACTTGAATCTTTGAAGCCTTCTAGTTGGTCCAAGTAGGGTGAGCCATAACCTCAGGACTCCTTGAAGCTTCCTAGAGGACACTTATTAGCATTTGCTTATATTCTGTGAAAAACAGAAGAAATACAAAGAAACCCAAATTTTCAAAATGCCTGCCAAAAGTCGAAATAATGTCTACAATGAATCTGATTCAGATGATGAACTCCAAGATTTTCCCTACTTGAAAAAGCCCGAAAGCAGCCGCGATAACTCAATCAGCTTGCAATTTGAGATCCCAGCATCAGTACAGGCAGTCATCGACAAGATTGAGGAATCACAGTCAATTCGGGCCAAAGAGGTGAGCAGCCGATCCATTTACAGACTTTGTTCAGCTTTGTGTAACTTTGTACAACCAGGTGAAAAAAATTTTTTTGTTTTAATAGGAAACACTTCACACTCAAGATAGTTGACTGAATTATAGGTAACTCTTGACCTCTAACGACACTGTTACCACACCGACTGTAGATAGCAAGCTCCAGTTGTGTATCAGCCTGTTCACACAACTTAAGAAGTCAATCGATCTGGATGTATGATAGTGTACACCTGTAATTACAACACTCAGGAGGAAGGTGTAGGTAGGAAGATCTTGATCTCGTGTTCAAACTTGAGGCCCGTTTGTGCTGAATATTAATGAGACTTGGGAAAAATAAATAAGTAAATAAGTAAATAATAAATAAAAGGTGTGTTTTCTGGAAATGGCTCAGCTGGTTGGGGCTCTTCCTGCCATGCCTCACACCTGACTGAAGTTGATCCCCAGAACCTGCTTGTCAGAAGGGAATCAACTGTCCAGCTGCGCTCTGGTCTCCACACACATGGAGTGGCGCTTTCAGCCCCCTATAAGTGAAGACATAAGGGTGACTTTAAATATAAATTAAAGCTGGCAATGGAGCACAGTGCTGGAGCATGAGATAGACTCTGGGCTCCAGGACTTCTAGAAAGTGAAGAGAGGAAAGGTGGATAGTTCCAGGACTGCTCTCTCTCTCTCTCTCTTTTTTTTGTTTGTTTTGTTTGTTTGTTTGTTTGTTTGTTTTTTCCAGACAGGGTTTCTCTGTATAGCCCTAGCTGTCCTGGAACTCACTCTGTAGACCAGGCTGGCCTTGAACTCAGAAATCCGCCTGCCTCTGCCTCCCAAGTGCTGGGATTAAAGGCGTGCGCCACCACTGCCCGGCCAGGACTGCTCTCTACACAGCATTTCCTGTTCCAGTTTCTTACAACTGGCAACGCCAGTGTTTGCTCTTAATAGCTTTATCGGTGGTTGTCTTAGTTACTTCTCTACTGCTGTGATAAAACAGCACATCCAAGGCAACTTGCAAAAGGAAGTGTTCGGTGTGAGGCTTGCAGTTGGAGAGGGTGAGAGTCCCTGACGGCTGCGGAGCAAAGGCACGGTGGCAGAAACAGCTGAAAGCTTGTATGTTGACCTGCAAATGGAGGCAGAGGGAG
Organism: Grammomys surdaster; assembly: GCF_004785775.1. NCBI lineage: Eukaryota > Metazoa > Chordata > Mammalia > Rodentia > Muridae > Grammomys > Grammomys surdaster. Next base: position 363,724 of record NW_021620574.1, read on the forward strand.
GACCATCTGGGGATGGTGTGGGCTTTTGAAACCCCACAGCCCACAAAAAATATTCAAATATGTGGGCCTACCGACCATTCTCATTCAAACCTCCACACTCCACTCCTCAACCTCCCTAGGCTTGTGGTTGTATCAGAATACAAAATCCAAGGAGTCCAACCTCAGAGATCCCCGTCCTCTTTTACAGTCTTAACACTGTTTAAAAGTCCAAAGCTCAAAGTCTTCCAAGATTCAAGGCAAACCATAACACCTCTTAACTGTAATGCCCTGTAAGGTCAAAATAAAAAAGCAAAGTGCATCCTTCCCACGCACCGTGGCAAAGAACATACATTACCATTCTAAAAGACGGATGGGGACAGAGTGAAAAAATACTGGACAAAGAAAGCAGACTCCAAACCCTGACCATGATTTTCTCCTCTTCCAACTCCTCCCAGATCCGCCTCACCCCCTATCCTCCCAACACACACACACACACACACACACGAAACCCATAAAAGTACAAAGTCAAAAACCAAACTATACAAGCAAAAGAGCAGTCTCTTCACCGCTGAGCCATTGCTCCAGCCTGCCGCGATCATTCAAACCCCAACACTGGTGTTTTCCTTGTTTATCATGGAATAAACTATATGTTTTTTTAAAAAGTAAACGGGTTTTGATGTATATTAAAATCTATGGAAGTGTCAGCTTAGTCAGCATAATGAATTAACTTGTCTCTCCCCAATTTCTTGACTTTGTTTATTTGTTTATTTGTTGGTTGGTTGTTTTGAGACTGGATTTCTGGTAACAGCCCAAGCTGTCCTAGAGTTCACTTTGTAGACCAGGCTGACCTTGACACACAGAGACTCACCTGCCTCGGGGGATTAAAGGTGTATGTCACCACACCCAGCTCGAGATGCCTTGTGATCCTCCTAGATATCTCTGCTTAGCTTCCACCCAAATTTCCGGCAAACCAACAGTCTGTTCACTGATCTATAGAGCAGTCTGCTTAGTCTTAAAGGAAGTTTATGTTATTTTCTTCTGAGTGTGTGTGTGTGCACAATACTCAGTTCAAATCCAGCTTCAATAAGGTTATTTGGCAATTTTGGTAGCAGTACCAATATTGATTCTGCTCATGGGACAAAATAGGCATCAGTTTATATTTTTTTTGTAGGTGATTTGGGTATATACATATTTTTTGTTTGTTTTTTGTTTGTTTGTTTGTTTGTTTTGGTTTTTCGAGACAGAGTTTCTCTGTGTAGTCCTGGCTGTCCTGGAACTCACTCTGTAGACCAGGCTGGCCTTGAACTCAGAAATCCGCCTGCCTCTGCCTCCCAAGTGCTGGGATTAAAGGTGTGTGCCACCACCGCCCAGCACAAAGGTTCTTTCAAATGTCTTGTTTGTCCTATGTTCTATATAGTTTTATATCAATTCGACACAAGCTAAAGTCATCTGTATGAAGGGAACCTCAATTAGGAAACCGCCTCTGGAAGATTGGGCTGTAGGCAAGCCGGTAGGGCATTATCTCAATTTGTGGTTGATGAGAGAGGGTCCTGGACATTGTGGGTGGAGCCATTCCTGGGCTGTTGGTTCTAGGCTCTATAGGAAAATAGACTGAGCAAGGTGTGAGGAGAAGATCAATAAGCAGCACTCCTCCACAAGTCTGAACCAGCTCCTGCCTCCAGGTTCCTGTCCTGTTTGTGTTCCTATCTCTGACTTCCTTTGATTTAAAAAAAAAAAAAAAAAAAAAAAAAGCCGGGCAGTGGTGACACACGCCTTTAATCCCAGCACTTGGGAGGCAGAGGCAGGCAGATTTCTGAGTTCGAGGCCAGCCTGGTCTACAGAGTGAGTTCCAGGACAGCCAGGGCTACACAGAGAAACCCTGTCTCGAAAAAGCCAAAAACAAAAAAACAAAAAACAAACAAACAAACAAACAAAAAGCCATATTGGGCCAGGCTGACGTCAGAGATTCACCTGCCTGTCCACCTGAGTGCTGAGATTAAAACTGTGTACCATCACTGCGCAGCACATTTTTATGATCGTAGTAAAGGGCTGTGCATACAGCTTTGATTTATTGATTATGTTTTGAGACAGGGCCTCCCAACGTAACTCAGGTTGTCAGGAACTCCCTGTGTAGTCCGAACTGGCCTTAAATGAAAATCTTCCTGCATTCACCTTCCAAGTGCTGAAATTATAAATATATGTCACTACCATATCTATTGGCAAACAAATATTATTGCTCTTGTTTTTACAAAGGCTCTTATCATACAGCCCTGGCTGCTGGTGGTGGTGTACAGGTTCAGTCCCAGTACTCAGGCAAGTAGATCTCTGTGAGTTCAAGGCCAGCCTCATCTACACAGTGAGTTCCGGGACAGCCAGGACTACACAAAGAAACCCTGCTCAAAACAAACAAACAAAAAACCCCACCTTATTTTTGTTTTCTTAAGTTGGAATTCTCTGTAGCTTTGGCTGGCCTTGAACTCGCTAGGTGGCCAGGGATGACCCTGAACTCCTGATTCTCCTGCCTTCCATCTCCTCTGCCACCCACTGCTGGAATTATAGGCATGTGTCGCTACAGCTGGCTTTAAAATGCTTTCAACATTTCTTGATTCCTTCAAAATTATATTCATAAATATTCTAATTGTAGTCATACTTTAAAATGCATTTGAATATGAGTAAATGAAAGGAAATTAGTTATGATTTCATGCTTCTCAATGTTTAAATCCTAGGTCAAATTTAACTTGAGGTAGATGGACCTTAATGTCTAAGTTAAACTGAAGCTACAAACAGCTGGATACAAATTTAGTTTTATTGTAGCAACACTAGATACAATTAGCAGTAATGCTTTATTATTGGTGCCATTAAGTCTGCTTTGTAAAATTTATTTCTGTTTTATGTGCCTGCATTTGGTGTTTTGCCTGCATGTATGTCTGTGCGAGGGTGTCAGATCTTGTGCGAGGGTGTCAGATCTTGGAGTTACAGACAGTTGTGAGCTGCCATGCAGGTGCTGGGAATTGAACCTGAGTACTGTGGAAGACCAGCCAGCGCTCTTAACTGCTGAGCCCTCTCTCCAGCCTCTAGTTTGTTTTTCCTTTGCTGTGATAAAGACCATAAGGGTCTGTTTGGTGTTCAGGTGACAGTTCATCATCAGGGAAGGCCAGAGCAGGGACTCAAGGCAAGAACCTGGAGGCTGGGATGAAGCAGAGGCCATGGAGAAGAGCTGCTTCATGGCTTGTTCACTTTACTCTCTGTGACTCAGGACCACCTTCCCAGGGCTGGTCTCACCCAGAGGTCAGGGCCTGCCCTCCCACAGCAATCCTTAATCAGAAAACCACCTCTAAGGCTTGCCTGGAGACCAGTCTAATTGCGGCATTTTCTCAGTCAAGGATCTCTCATCCCAGAGACAACTTGACAAGAGCTAGAGTCATCAGAGAGGAGGGAGGGAGCCTTGGATGACAAACAAGCCTCCATGAGATCCGGTTGTAAACAAGTCAGTAAGCAGTGCTCCCCTAGTTCTCTGCCTCAGCCCCACCGCCAGGATCCTGTCCGCACTGCTTGGGATGGGGAACTGTTAGGTGGGATTGAGAGTAAAATAAACCTTTTCTTTCCCGAGTTGCTTTTGGTTGTGGTGTGTGGTCACAGCAGTAGTAACCCTAGGACACAGACGACCGTATTGTGCGTCAAGCTGACAAACAACTAGCCAGCACAGGTGCTGTATGGGTGCTTTAGAATTGTGAATATCACTCAGAAATTAAAAACTTACTTATGGGATGTCTCTCTTTCTCTTTGTCTCTCTGTCTCTGTCTCTCTCTGTCTCTCTATCTCTCTGTCTTTCTCTCTCTCTCTCTCTCTCTCTCTCTCTCTCTCTCTCTCTCTCTCT
>NW_021620574.1:367589-378046 GCF_004785775.1 Grammomys surdaster
TCTCTCTCTCTCTCTCTCTCTCTCTCTCTCTCTCTCTCTCTCTCTCTCTCTCTCTCTCTGTGTGTGTGTGTGTGTGTTTTCATATCCTATGGCACTGTGTGGACATCAAAGGATAACCTGGGTCAGTTCTCTCCTGCCACATGGTAGGCTCTTGGCACAGAACTCTTAGTGGTCAGGTTTGGCAGCAAACTTCTCTCCTCATTGAGCCATTTCCCCAGCTCCCCCACTACCACCACCACACACATACCTCAGTACCTTTTAGAAGATGCTGGTAATCTATCTTTCTGATAATTTCTGACAATCAAATGTGCTCCCACAGTTTTTCAATGTCTGAGAGAGGATCTTTTGTAGCCCAGGCTAGCCTCAAACTTCCTGTGTAATCAAGGGTGACTCTGAACTTCTGATCCTTCTGCCTCCAATCCCCCTTGTGTTGGGATTCCAAGCACACCCAGTTTACTGGTAGGGTGCCTGCACAGGATGTAGAAGGCCTTGACTCAATGCTCACTACCATAAAAAGGAAGCAACTCACACTTCGCCTTTAGCAATCTTGTTTTATAGATAAAGCAGAGGCAGTTTGGAAATGTTAGTGACAGCAAATGCTATTTTAACAAAAGAACACTCAGTCAGGGTCCCAGGTCAGCTTCAAACCCACCGCTCTTTCTATTTCATCATAGTCTTGCTAGATGATGAGAGCATAAGAAGTTCTTACTGTCTTTTTTTTTTTTTTTTTTTGAAGAGTTGTTGATACAGGGTCTCCTGTAGCCCGATTATGATCAAATTTCCTATGTAGCTTAGGCTGGCCTTGAATTCTTGTTAATTCCTGAGTGCTCGGGCTGCAAGCGTGATCTGCCATGTCTGACCTGAGACTTTTTTTTTTTTTGGTTTTTCGAGACAGGGTTTCTCTGTGTAGCCCTGGCTGTCCTGGAACTCTGTAGACCAGGCTGGCCTTGAACTCAGAAATCTGCCTCCCAAGTGCTGGGATTAAAAGCATGCGCCACCACTGCCCGGCTTGCCTAAATACAATCTAATCTTTTTTTTTTTTTTTTTTAAATGAGAGAAAATCTGGAAATCATAGTACAGCCACAGTAGAGACACTTCGTTTGTTTCTGACATGGAAGGGCCTCCCTACATTGCCCAGGCTGGCCAAGGACTCACAGTTCTCCTAGCCCAAAAGCTGAGGTTAGCTAGCAAGACTGTAGTAGCTAGCAAGACCGTAGGAACAGGACTGAGGGTTGGGAGTGAGAGGCGACGGAATCACGTGATGAATCCTAGGAAATCAGACTCTGGAAACCAGTATCAGGGTGCAGCTCTGAGTTTATTGCCCGGCCCATAAGCTTATGTATGGTGTTTGAGCCAATCCCAAGCCTCTAGACCATTGTCCAATTGTATCTCACCACATCATGCTCCAGTGAAAGCGGCTCAAGACTCTTGGAGGGGTCGCCAGGGCCTGTGGCGTCTCGCTCTCCATCCCACTCTTTCCTCCACAAGGTTGACCCTTCACATCTCCCACACAAGACTTTAAGAATTTTTTAAAATTCTATTTATTTATTTATTTATTTATTTTTGGTTTTTCAAGTCAGGGTTTCTCTGTGTAGCCCTGGCTATCCAGGAACTCACTCTGTAGACCAGGCTAGCCTCAAACTCTTGAACTCAGAAATCCACTTGCCTCTGCCTCCCAAGTGCTGGGATTAAAGCCGTGTGCCACTACCACCTGGCCTTAAAATTCTATTTATGTTTGGCTGTATGCTTGTATGTGTGTGGCCATGCATGTAGTGGTCTGAAGGCAAGTTACAAGATTCAGTCCTCTCCATCCGCCCTGGGCTTGCTTGACAGGCAACTTTAATCACTGAGCCGTCTCACCGCTCTGACAAGACTTGCGTGGATGGGCTTATATTACTTACCGACATCCTTAGAGTAAACATGACCACAATTTATTTTCAAACCAGTATGCTATCCCGTCTTGTTATAGGATCTTATTTCGAGGCTGTCTGGAATAATGAGCAACGTGCAGCTGATAATGACGCGGTATAATATCGACAGCTTGGCCCCTGGGAGGAAGGGCTCTGTCTCAGAAGGCCAGAAAAAAAAGAGAAAGGCTTTCTTAGACAAGATTGCCGTATGTTTGAAGAATCTTGACATTAGAGAAAGGACTCTCTCCAAACTTCTGTCCTGGCTAGAAGAATGGAGTAAGTGTGTAGAAGGGTCCAGGGGGAGGAGCAAAGTTAAGGAAAGAGGAGAGAAGTTAAATCAGGAGGGACATGGAAGGACTGGCCACATCAAGGAGGAAGACCCAGCTGTGGGGAAGGAGACGAACGCAAGGCGTTTAAACCTCAGTTATTTTTTCATAACTTAACTGATTTAGCTGTTTGGGTTTCTATTCCGGGTCTCTTCCTATAAAAGGGAAAAGGCTCAGGATAACAGTGAATGCAAGATAACTCTATTCCTCAATGGAACCATGTTGTATAGTTACAGATTATCATAAGCCTATATGGATATAATTAGTGTGTTTCCTCTGTAAGATACTGTTCTTTTGTTCTCGTCAAGATTTTGTTCTGTCTGAGGTGGCTGCCGTTAATATGGATGAGTATCACCACTGGGTTGCAAAGATGGAGTTGGTGCCAGACATGTTGAAAGGGATCAACAATAATGTCGAGTCTATGATTCAAATGACCTTATTCCTCATCGAAGAAAAGAAGAGACTAAAGAAAAAAACATGTAAGTGTACTTTGTAATACTTGGGAATGAAGTTTAACTTTTTACCAAAATACAGCTCTATTGGAAGACGGAGAGATTGTTCTGTGGTCAAGAGCACTGGCTGATTTTCCAGAGGACCTGGGTAACATTCCTAGCACCCACATGGTGGCTTATAACCATCTGTAGCTCTGGGTCCAGTGGGAAACAATGCCTCCTTTTGGCTTCTTCAGGTACTGCATGCACATGGTGCCCAAACATATATGCAGACAAAACTCTCATACACATAAAATAATAAACAAAAATTTATTGAGGTATAATTTGCATTCCATAAAATGTACATGTATCAAGTGCACAAATAAATTCACAGTTGCTGTGGGATGATCAATACCCTCATCCCCCTTGTGATGCTAGGGTTTGAATTCAGCCTCATGTTTTTGAGGCAAGCCATACCCACAGCCCATGGTAGTCCATTTTTAAAGCATTTCCATTACCAGGAAAGATCTGTGCAGTCTGTCTTTATTCTTATTGACAGCTGTGGACAACCATCTATTTTGTCTCAATAGATTTGTTTTGGCTATTTTATATAAACATCATATTATATGTGGATGTTGTCTGCTGTCCACCCGTTTCCCTCTAGGGCATCAGACTAAGGAGGGCAAAGCAGAGCCAGGGCTATGAATGCTGGGAGCGTTTGAGCTCTTAAAAGAGAAGTAAAAGGGTTTGGGCGACCTGTGCAGGACAGGCAGCCAGGATCCTGGATCTCTTATTAGCTACAGCAGCAAGCAGAGGCAGAGGTGGCAATGTGCAGTCACTCTGATGTGAGCCTCTGCAGGTAGCAAGCGTCGGGCCAACCAAGCGGGTCCAAGATCTAGCAGTGAATGCTTTGGGAGAGAGAACTCTTCCCCAAGTGTCACAGCTCAGTAAAAACAGCCACTCTCCAATGATCCTCCATCCTCAGTGAAATAGCTTGTGCCCTTTATTTTGTGTGATTCAGGGTCTATATGAACCTTGGAGAGTGGGTGGGATTTAGGGGTAGGTGTTTTCTTTTGGCTCAGTTTGAGATGTTAGTGATGCTTTACTTGCACGGGGAAGGACGCCTAGTGCTGCATCACGTGACCGATTGCCCATGGTCCTCTCATCTGTGTGTTGTTGTTACTTGTTCCAGAGCAGGTACAGAGGCAGGCAAGGAGCAGCTCTCAAATTTCTGAGATTCCTAGATGTAAGCTCAAAGGAGCCTTACCAGTTCTTAGGACTGTCTGGGGGCACGGCCCACTTGCCCTACATGTGGGCTTTTGTTTAGTTGAGACAGAGTCTTGCTATGTGATTCAGGCTGGCCTGGAACTTGAGATTCTCCTGTCACAGCCTTCTGGAGGCTGGAATTATAGAAGTGAGTTACTACATCTTCCTGTATGGGTGGTCTGGCCGGCCTGCCTTCAGCAACATTGTAGCACACAATGGTACCTAATCCTCCCTGTTAAGCCTTCAGTGAGTTGTCAGATGTACCACATCTTATGGTCCTGCTCACCTGTTGGTGCATATTTGAGTGTCCTCCACTTTTCACTTTTCTGAATATTGCTGCTGTAAACACGTGTGTCTCTGTGAGGCCCATGTGTCTCTGTGAGGCCCATGGCTTCATTTGAATGTGTGGACAGTACTTACGAACAAGAAGATGGGCCTGATCGTACTGCAGATCTGCTTTCTGAAGTGGCTGTGGGGATTTCCGTTTCTGTCTGTAGTGAAGGAAGCCTCTAGCGTTTTCATGTCCGCAACACCCAACACTCTTTTATCACCCAGGCTGGCGGTTCATGTGAGACGAGACATTTCCTGGGGACTTACAATGCATTTCACCTGTTAGCGGTGAGGCTAAGCAACCTGTGCTTTCCAGCCACTTCTATACCTGCTTTGGGGGAAAAATGTCTATTAAATACTTCCCTTTTGCATCTTGGTGGGGTGTTTGTTTGTTTGTTTGTTTTATTAACATAGAGGCTCAAATCACCCAAGCTGGCCTTGAACTTCCTAGGTAGCTAAGGGTAACCCTGAACTCCTAATCTTTCTGTCACTACCTCCCAAGTCCTGGAATTACAACTGTATAGCACCATATGCAATTCATCTTTTATATGTCTATAAGCTTTTTGGGTTTTTTTTAAATGTGTATAGATGCTTTTGCCTGCATGTATGTCTGTGTACCGAATACTTGCTTGATGCCCATGGAGGCCAACCAGAACTGGAGTTATGAATGACTGTAGGTTCTTGGAACTGAAATTGGTACCTCTGAAAAAGCAGCTGGTGCTCTTAACAGCTGAGCATCTCTGCAGCTCCTTTTATTTTTATTTTTCAAGACATGTTTTCTCTGTGTAGCCCTGGCTGTCTTGGAACTCACTCAGTAGATGAGGCTGGCCTGGAACTCATATAGAGATCTCCCCTCTCTGCCTCCCAAGTAGTGGGATTAAAGGTGTGCACCACCACTGCTCAGCTCCCTTTTATTTTTTAGCCAGACATAAAATTGTACATAGAGGATTCCATGTGGGATTCCCATGTGCTGTTGTTCTGTCTAGAGAGTGAGCTGTGATAGTTGTGCTTTTAGTTCTGAGTGACTGAGTTTATTAAACATGCAACAAGCAAACCTAAAAGACTAGCAGTCAGACAGGAAACACCAGGCTACATTATCTGCAGAGAACATTGGCCTGATTGGAATCTGGGTGGTGGTGGTGGTGGTGGTGGTGGTGGTGGTGGTGGTGGTGATGCACACCTTTGATCCCTGAGCTCAGAAGGCAGAGGCAGGCAGATCTCTGTGAGTTCGAGGCCAGCCTAATAGCCAGGGCTACACAGAAAAAACTTATTGAGAACAAAACAAACAAAAAAGAAAGAAAGGAAGGAAAAGAAGGAAAGGAAAGGAAACCAAATCCAGGAGTGGTGGCCGTGCCTTTAATCCCAGGTGAAGCAGGTAGATCTGGGAGTTTGAGATTAGCTTGTCTTATAGTAAGGTATATTATAAGATGTTCCTCTACACACAAAGAGCCACTTCACTATACCCTGTCAAGGCTCAGGCAGTAAAGCACTTGACACATATGCCCGAGGTCCTGAGTTTGGATTCCCAGCATCTGCATAAACACTTGAGTACAGTAAAGAACATCTGTAGCCCCAAAATTGGGGAAGTGGGGATAGAGGCAGGTCCTCAGGGTTCACTGGCCAGGCAGTGTCACTGGCTGATGAACACCAGGTTCCGGAGAGATTCTGCTTCAAAAACCAGTGTACAACCAGTTGTGGGGGCAGACATCCATTGTGATGTGCACCCCTAATCCCAGCCTCTGCAGGCAGAAGCAGAAGGATCTCTGTGAGTTTGAGGCCAGCCAGGTCTATATTTCTAGTTCTAGGCCATCCCAGAGACACAGCCTTAAAAAAAAGTTACTACCTTTTCCCGTTTCTTTTGGGGAGCCTAATCTTTGGTGAATAGTCTATATCTGTAGCCTTTAGTTCAGACAAGGAGAGCGCAGCTGCTGTCCTTGTAGGCTGGAGCATCTACATAAGTTATTTTACATCTTGTGCATGGGAGGTTTGCCTCTTCTGTAATTAACTTAGTTATTATCTACACTAAAGTGAGATCATGGATATTTCACTATATATCAAGAGCCTCTCTCTCTCTCTCTCTCTTTCTCTCTCTCTCTCTCTCTCTCTCACACACACACACACACACACACACAAAGAGTCATTGAATGCTTGTCCTGTATGTATCTGTTAGTTTAGTCCGAGTTCCTTAGGCTTAAACATGGGCACAGAACAGCATGAATGAAGAAAGGCAACCGCAATGTTTCGTTTTATGTTTTTCTTCCAGTGGCTAGAGGTACTCTCTGGAAAACTTGGAAAGACCGAGCTATAAAGCGGCCAGCCACAGCCCAGGCTTTAAGACCAGATCAGATGATTTGCGACCAGATTGGCGTGAACACTAAGGTTTCAGAGATTCAGAACATGCTGCAAGAGCTCATCAGTACAGCCATGTTCAGCAAGCTGGAGAACAACGCCATCAAATACATGTCCTCCACACTGGCCAACCTCGCCAAGGCGCTGAGCACCGTCAACGACGAGCTGAGGCTTGTGAGCTATCGGGTTGCCAGGTCGTTTATAAAAGAAGATCAAGTGGCAGAGAAAGAGAAAGACCACTCCCAGCAGGTCATCCAAGATCTCAGCGAAGAGAACGAGATGCTTCAGCAGAAACTCAGAGAAGCCGAAGAAAAATGTGACCAGCTTATTCGCATTAAAAATTATCTTGGACGCCAGATACACCCAGCTGCATCCTTGAGAACTGTAGTCATGCTGCCTCTACAGGTACCGTACGTCAGCAGGGAGGCCAGGGAATCCGACAGTGATGAAAAAATGGATGACTCTAAGAAGGGGTCCAAAAGCACTGCAGTAACATGGGACTCGCCTGCGAGTGATCTGGACCTGGATGCAGCTAAGCAGCAAGCTGAGGTCAAAGTTGAGACTACCCAGGACCAGAAAAAACTCAAAGGTCTGCCACTGACAACCGAGACCTTGGAGGACACAAATCTGGAAACGGAGGAAAAGAAACCCAGTCATCTTGCTTTTCTAAAAGCACCAGAAAAGAAGAAAGCAGGTAAACAGAAGGCCCAAGAAGGCAAAGGTGCACCAAGTACCATGTGGGAACAACTCAGAAAGGGCAGATCTGAGCAGCTGCTTCGAGCCAGCCCAGGTTCACCAGAGAGTAGAGAGTCTACCCTTAAGTTAACAGACAAAGAAGACGAGAGTGCCCCAGAGCTGCAAAAACCGGAAACAAAGTGGAAAAAACTCATAGCAGCAAAAACTGAAGAAGCAAAACAGTCTGGTAAATCACAACCCAAGATCTCTAAGGAGACTTCAGTGACCACCGATGAAACTGAGCCGAGCAGTCTAGAATCATTTCAAAGGGCCATCCTGGCCTTCCTGAGGGAGAAGACAAATAACGCAGGAAAGGCTTTTGATCCAAAGAGTATATGGAAAGAGGAGTCGTCGCTGGGAAAAGCGGAAGTCGAAAAATTTAACATCATAAAGGCAAAGATGGAGGAGTATTTCCAAAAAGTGGCTGAAACCATGACGAAAGCCTTGAGAACATACAGAGATGAAAGAAAGGTACAGCCTAAAGAGAAGCCCAAGAAACAGCCAAAGGGAGCATCGGGCATATCGCGGATACTTCCTAAGCAGGGGACGGTTGGCCCCAAGTCTGAAGTTGGCAGAGTTCTCCTCAGTGAGATCACAGACCCAGCGATTAAGAAACTAGTTCAGATGCTCTTAGAAGAGATAGACAGTGATTTCAAGTACAAAAGGACAAAGGAGCCGCAGCAGGAGGAGGCAGAGGCGCAGAAGGAGGAGCCAAAACCGAAGCCGAGGGACAAAGCAGAGCTGCTGGAGGTGTGGAAAAAAGCATTCAAAGTACCAGAAGCCATCCCGGTTCAGGACCAGAGAGATGCAGAAGACGGTGGTGAACCGGCAAAGTGGAGCGAGCCCACTCAACAGGACCTGTGGAAAGTCATCAGCCAGTCCTCGATAAGTTTAACTCCCAGGTCGGCCAAGACCCCGAAATCGCAGATAAGTCAGGGGCAGGTGCTCCCGATGGAGGTTGGTGGAATGGAGACCACCAAGGAAAAGCAGCCCCAACAGTCTCCCTCCTCTTCCAGGACCCTTCTTGTTTCTGCAAAGCCCCCCCAAAAGCACATCCCTGAGCAGGCCCAGAAAATAGGCCCTCAGATATCTCCTCAGCTTTCAATGGCATCCCTCACCCCTGAGCAGGCCCAGAAAATAGGCCCTCAGATATCTCCTCAGCTTTCAATGGCATCCCTCACCCCTGAGCAGGCACGAGCCTTGAGCAGTTTGAGTCCTCTTATTCTTGAACACGCTATAGAATTAAAGACTGCTTTCACAGCAGGGCAGGAGCAAGAACTGGGGACTAAGCTGATAGTTCCTAGGATTACTCACACTCCAAAGCAGTCTCTCACACCAGAAAAACCCCAGGCAATGCAAATCTCCCAAGTGACTATTGAACAGATATCTGGGATCACAGATACCCAAGGAACAGATATGCCCTCCCAGCAGGTCCAAATAAAAGATATAATTCGAACCTCCCAGCAGGCCCTGGAACAAGAAACCACTCCTACTCCTGAGCAAGGCAAGGGACCAAGGATCACTCTCACCCCTCAGCAGACCCAGGCCCTAGGCCTCACTCTGACCCCTGACCAAACTAAGACCCAGAGGATCAGTCTGACCCATGAGCAGGCCCAGGCACTAGGGCTCACTCTCACCCCTGAGCAGTACAAGGAACAGAGAATCAGTCTGACTCCTCAACAGGCCCAGGTCCTGGGAATCACTCTCAACCTTCAGCAGGCTAAGGCCCTGGGGATCACTCTCACCCCTGAGCAGGCCAAGGCCCAGAGGGTCACTCTGATGCTTGAACAGTCCCAAGCCACGGGGACCACTCTCACTACTCAGCAGGCTCAAGCACAAAGAATTAATCTCACCCCTGAGCAGGCCAAGGCCCTGGGGCTCTCTGTGACCCCTCAGCCAGTCACCCTCACCCCTGAGCAGACCCAGATCCTAGGTACTGCTCCCCCTCCGACCCCTAAGCCAATCACTTTCACCCCTGAGCAGGCCCAGGCCCTAGGTATCACTTCGACCTCTCAGCCAATCACTTTCACCCCTGAGCAGGCCCAGGCCCTGGTGCTCGCTCTCACTGCTCAGCAGGTCAAGACTCAGAAGATCAGTCTGAGCCCTGAGCAGACCCAGGCCCTGGGTATCACTCCAACCCCTCAGCCAATCACTTTCACCCCTGAGCAGACTCAGGCCCTGGGTATCACTCCAACCTCTCAGCCAGTCACGCTCACCCCTGAGCAGGCCCAGGCCCTGGCACTCACTATCACTGCTGAGCAGGTCAGTCTGAGCCCTCAACAGGCCGAGGCCCTGGGTATCACTCCGACCCCTCAGCCAGTCACTCTCACCCCTGAACAGACAGAGGCCCTGGGTATCACTCCGACCCCTCAGCCAATCACTCTCTCCCCTGAGCAGATCCAGGCCCTGGGTATCACTCCAACCCCTCAGCCAATCACTCTTGCCCCTGAGCAGATCCAGGCCCTGGGTATCACTCCTACCCCTCAGCCAATCACTCCCACCCTTGAGCAGATCCAGGCCCTGGGTATCACTCCTACCCCTCAGCCAATCACTCCCACCCCTGAGCAGATCCAGGCCCTGGGTATCACTCCTACCCCTCAGCCAATCACTCCCGCCCCTGAGCAGATCCAGGCTCTAGGAATTTCTCTCATTCCCAAAGAACAGGAGATCAGCCTTAGTCCCCAGCAGGCCCAAGCTCTGGGGCTCACTCTTACGCCTCAGCAGGCTCAGGTACAGAAGATTTATTTCACCCCTCAGCAGGCCCAAGCTCTGGGCATCACTCTCATCCCTGAGCAGGCCAAGGCACTGAAGATCAGTCTGACCCCTGAACAAGCCCACTCCCTAGGGATCACTCTCACGGTTGAGCAGGCCAAGGCACAGAAGATCAGTCTGACCCCTCAGCAAGCTGAGGGCCTGGGGATCACTCTCACCTCTGAGCAGGCCCAGGCCCTAGGGGTTTCTCTCATTCCCAAAGAACAGGAGATGAGTTTTAGTCCCCAGCAGGCCCAACTTCTGGGACTCACTCTTACCCCTGAGCAGGCTCAGGTACAGAAGATTTATCTCACCCCTCAGCAGGCCCAAGCTCTGGGCATCACTCTGAGCCCTGAGCA
>NW_021620574.1:378056-391752 GCF_004785775.1 Grammomys surdaster
ACCCCTCAGCAGGCCCAAGCTCTGGGCATCACTCTGAGCCCTGAGCAGGCCAAGGCACTGAAGATCAGTCTGACTCCTGAGCAGGCCCACTCCCTTGGGATCACTCTCACGGTTGAGCAGGCCAAGGCACAGAAGATTAATCTGACCCCTCAGCAAGCCCAGGACCTGGGGATCACTCTCACCCCTGAGCAGGTCCAGGACCTAGGGGTTTCTCTCATTCCCAAAGAACAGGAGATCAGTTTTAGTCCCCTCCAGGCCCAACTTCTGGGGCTCACTCTTACCCCTGAGCAGGCTCAGATACAGAAGATTTATTTCACCCCTCAGCAGGCCCAAGCTCTGGGCATGCGTCTCAGCCCTGAGCAGGCCAAGGAACTGACGATCAGTCTGACCCCTGAGCAGGCCCAAGCTCTGGGGATCACTCTCACAGTTGAACAAGCCAAGGCACAGAAGATTAATCTGACCCCTCAGCAGGCCAAGGACCTGGGGATCACTCTCACTCCTGAGCAGGCCCAGGACCTGAGAATAGCTCCTACCCATAAGCAGGCTAAAGCCTTGGGAATCATCCCTACCTCCAGCCCTGAGCCTGACAAGGAAAGAAGTTTAAGTCTGACTCCTGAGCAGGCCTTGAGGCTCAGTTTCCCACCTAAGGATACCCAGTCCTTGGGGATTTATCTCACCCTAAGGCAGGCCAAGAACCTGGGAATCACTCTCACTGCTAGTCAAGCCAAGGTACAGAAGATCAGTCTGACCCCTGAGCAGGCCCAGGCCCTGGGGATCACTTTCACCCCTAAGCAGGCCAAGGCACGGAGGGCCAGTCTGACCCCTAAACAGGCCCAGGCTCTGGGGATCACTCTCACTCCTGAACAGGCCATGGCACACAGAATCACTCTCACCTCTGAGCAGGCCCAGGCCCTGGGGATCACTCTCACCCCTGAGCAGGCCCAGGTTCTGGGGCTCACTCTCACCCCTGAGCAGGCGCAGGCACAAGGTATTCTTTCTCCTAAGAAATTCCAGGAGTTGGATGTTCCATTAACCTATAAACAAGCAGAAGCACTAAGGAGGCGTCTTTCTATGAAGCAACTTGAAGCCCTGAGAAGCCCAAGACTTGACTCTGTGTCTGTCCAAATGCCAAAACCGGCTGTTGCTTCTAAAGAGACCCAGACAACTGATATCCCACTAACTACCAAACTGTCCCAGACATTTGGAGTTCCGCTTTCAAAGAAACAGGGCTCAGCAGAGGGAATCTCTCCCCTCACTTCCAAGCAGATCCAGGCAGTTGGAACTCCACTTTCAAAGAGAAAGGAGACAGAATTGGGAATCTCTCCCCTCACTTCCAAGCAGATCCAGGCAGTTGGAGCTCCCCTTTTAAAAAGAAAGGAGACAGAGTTGGGACTCTCTCCCATCACTCTCAAGCAGACCCAGGCAGTTCGAGCTCCACTTTCAAAGAGAAAGGAGACAGAATTGGGAACCTTTCCCCTCACTCCCAAGCAGACCCAGGCAGTGGAGCCTGACAAAGTAGCACAGCCTCCCCTCACACCCAGGCAGGCCCTGCCACTGCAGGACCAACTTGTCTCAGAGCTCATACAAACACTGGTGTTCACCATCACTCTCGAGAAAGCCCAGGACTTGGGTATTGCTTTTACCTACGAACAAACTCGGGCAGCGGCTGTCACCCTCACCTCTGAGCAGGTGGCAGCACTAGAAGATGCTCTCACTGAAGAACTGGCCTGGAGGTGGGAGTTAGTCACACCAGAACAGCTTCAAGAGGCACCAAGCATCACTACCACTGAGCAACGACAAGCACTGAGGATGGCTGCTCGGCGGTCAGCTCAGGCGCTTCATATTCCTTTTAGCTTGGAAAAGCCTGCCACGTTGGTTCCTTCCGCTGACAGACTATCTCAAAGATCGAAGGATTCTTACCTTGCTTCTATTCCATTGCAGGCATTAAGGCCTTCTCTTACTCAAGCCCCATTTTCCCCTCTGACAAGCCTAGGAATAAGTATTCTTCCAGATTCTGAGAAGCCATGGATGTCTCCTACCTACAGACAGACTCTCACAGACAGAGGCCAAGGCATTCCTGCACAGCCCCTAGGACCAGAAATCCCTCCTTTCCTTAGACAACTCCTGGCACCTGCGGCTCCTCCCACTCCAGGGCCACCGCTTGGTCCTAGGCATTTCTTCAAACCTAGAGACACTTGGCCCCCTCTAATATCAGAGCCCCCCTTGCCCCCAAGAACACCTCCTGCATCTAGAGTCCTACCCACCTCTGGAGAGGTGCCAGGACTTGTTTCTGGAGGCTCTGCTGCCCACAAGGAGCTCCTGATTTCCAGAACCTCCCCCTTCCAGCCTCCTGCCGTTCATGAGCAAGTTCCCCTTTCTACCCTTGAATGGCAAGGCCCGTCACGGACTGTTCCCGAGCAAGGCTTGGCATCGACAGTCTCGCCCATCCCATTGCATCCCTCCACAGCAGAGGCCCTCCCAACCCCTGGAAGACCTCAGAGAAGTTCAGAAGCCAAACCTCTAAAACCTAAATCAGCAAGAGCTCTGGGTTTTGAGGCCTCTCGGGCTCCTTTCCCTATTGAGAAGACCCAAATACCTAAGATTTCTGACACTTCAGAACAAACTCAAGTACTCCAAGATTCGTTTGGCATGCAACCATGTGGAATATTTCAGCCTTGTGTCACCAGCTCCAGGATACTGCGGTCACGGTCTCCTCTCATTGTTGAGAAAGCTCTTTCCAGAGAGAAGCCCGGAATACCACTCCCGGCTCTTACCACTCAACTCCCCCAAACACCACAGATCTCGACTTCTGAAAAGGGCGAGAAGCCATGGCTCCCCCCAATAGACAAGCCCTGGACACCAACCCCTGTTTCTGGTTCCAGAGAAGCCAAGATGCTGGTGCCCCCCTTCACTGATCAGCACTCTGAAGACAGATATGTCGTCGATGTGGAGGCTCAGAGGAAGAATCTGGTCACGTTAGATCAGGCCGCACAAAATTCTGGACTCCCTGCACAGTATCTCACAACTGCCAAGAATCTCATAATGGAATTACTTCATATAGATACAGTTCGGCTGGGGTATCTGTCCCGCAAGTATGTTGCTTATAGGCTGATCCAGCTTGCCAGGTAGATATAATTATTATACATACTGTTTACTGGAATAGTACTGATGTCAAACACCTTCCTTCACTGTGTTTTCATGTTCATCAGACACATGCACTCTCTCTCTCTCTCTCTCTCTATATATATATATATATATATATATATATATATATATATGTGTGTGTGTGTGTGTGTGTGTGTGTGTGTGTATGTATGTATATGTGTATGTATATATACATATAATGTGTATGGATATTTTGTTTGCATTGTTTGCATGTGTATCTGGACTATATATGTACCTGCGCTCAAAGAGGATATTGATCTCCTGAGAATGAGATTACATCAGTTGTGAGCTACAGTGGAGTGCTGGGACCCAGGCTCTCTGGAAGACCAACGACTGCTTAATCACTGAGCTGTCTCTCCAGCCTCGGATCCTATGCTGTAACATGCTCCTCCTGCAGGATCTGCAGGAAGGAGGTCTAAGACCGCAGAAGGAAGTCAGCTGGGGTGATACGTGCTTGTAGTGCTTGGGAGCTGAAGGCAGAAGGAGTGTGTATGTAGAGCACTCAGGGATGAGAGGGGTGTGTGTGAGCATGCCTGCGTTGCCCTTGGAAAATAGAGGACAGAGGAGAAGGCCGGGTGTCTTCCTCTTGTTCTCTTGAGGCTGCATCTCTCACTGAACCTTTCCACAAGTGTGACAGGGAGCCACCTGTTTCTATCCACCAATACTGGGACAAAGTGCATAGCCACTGCTGGCTTCCTTTATCTATTTATTCATTTGTGTTTTTTGAGATAAGGCTTACCCTGAAACTGACGCCGACCTGAAACTCACTGTATAGCCCAAGCTGGCCCTTAACTCTCAACCTTCCTGCCTCACCTCCAGATGAGTAGGATTACAGACATGGGCCGCCAGACTTGGCTCTTCATGATTTTTGAAGAGTAAGAAAGCGAGTTAAAATCAAGGTGGTACCGTAACAACTTTGTTGTTGACCCTGATTTTTTTGTAATGTCAGAAAAGGCCAGGCATGGTGGTCTACACCTGCAATTACAACCACTTTAGAGGTAGAGGCAGGATGAACAGGAATTTCAGGGCAATTGTGAACTACTTAGTGAGTTCAAGGGCATACAGGAGCTCTGTCTATAAATAGAGAGGTTGATAGAGAGCAAGCCAGGTAGGAGGCTGGGGTGGCGGTGCACACCTTTAATCCCAGCACTTGGGAAGCAGAGTCAAGTAGGTCTCTCTGAATTAGGAACCAGCCCGGTCTATATAGTGAGTTCCAGGCCAGCCAGAAGACTTTGTCTCAAAACAAAACAAAACATTTGCCTTACACATACTCTTTGGTTTATTCCTCTCTACTAAGAGATCTAGGTCTCAGTTGTTTTTTCCTGCCTAGGTACTTGGTCACGACTTGTAAAATAATCCACCTTTGCCTCCACTGAGGGAACGTCAATGTACATCTACTATAAACTCAAGGTCTTTTGTTGTTTTTGTTGTTGAGGCAGGATCTCATGAGGTCCAGTACAGTATATACTCACTGTGTACAGCATGCTGGCTTTAGGTGCACGGCAACTCTCCTAAGTGCTGGGATAATATGCACCATGCCCAGCTAGCCCTTTCATCTCCCAATATTTAGAGAATACTTTAAACAGTTTCTGCAATCAAACCCAAGTAGATAAGATCTTACATATTACCAATGGAGAAAATTTAAATGTAACATTTCTCCATCTAGACCAAGTAGGTTTTTACAATGTTTCCTGTTTGGTTTTGGTAAGATGAGAGGGATGGAACCAGGGTCTTCTAAACACTAAATTACTATTGTCTGCATTGCACTGACATCCCAGCCGGTCTTTGCCTTCAACTTTTATTCCATGAGTGTGTATGTTCTGCTTGTGTTTTCATCCTTGTACTATGTGCATGCCAAGTGCCCACAGAGGTGAGAAGAGAGTGCCAGAGCCTCTGGAGCTGGAGTTATAGATGGTTGTAAACTCCCATGTGGATGCTGGTCTGGAAGAGGCCTTTTAGCCACTGAGCCACCTTCTCAGCATCTCTTTACTGTTTTGAAACAGTGTCTTACGAAATTGTCAAACATGCATGTAGCTTCCCAAGTAGCTAAGACTGAGCTTAAATGCTGCTGCTGCTTGCTGCTGGACAACCTCTCTTCTCTGGCTCCCAGCGGGTTGCACGAGTGCACCTGCCCAGACCTGGGAGCTCATTGGATTCATGCATGAAACACACACACACACACACACACACACACACACACACACCAGTTAATTTTTGACATGCAATGACTAGCTCAAAGGTTGGGCACTCCTAAACCATCCCCTGCTAGCAAACACTCCCCTCTAGTACCCCTGAGGCTCCTAAACTTTCCTGTTAGCCCAGGCCCAATCAGGAAGTGGCCAGTGGCTACTTCCCTGAATTCTTGCACAGCTGGTTGGCTTTCTCTCCTGCAGCTCTTACATGCCATCCTTCTTCTGTGAGTCAGGGCGATTCTCTGTCTTCCTTCTCCCGGTTCCTAGCCTGTACAGATCTAAAGGTCCTGCCTCAGTCTATCTGCCTAGCCATTGGCTGTTGGCTCTTTATTGATCTATCAAAAACCAATTTGAGACAAGGACCTTCAACATCTGGACATGCAGATTCCTGATTTTGGGGGTTGGATTAATTCAAAGCATTGGAACCAATCCCCAACATCTTATCTTTTCTGTCCAGTTTTTTTTTTTTTTTTTTTTGGTTTTTCGAGACAGGGTTTCTCTGTGTAGCTCTGGCTGTCCTGGAACTCACTCTGTAGACCAGGCTGGTCTCAAACTCAGAAATCCACTTGCCTCTGCCTCCCAAGTGGTGGGATTAAAGGCGTGCGCCACCACCGCCCAGCATCTGTCCAAATTTTTAAAAAGTCTCTTCTCTCAGACATAAATTGAGCATAACCATAACAATAATGTAATTACAAAGTGTGATATACAATTAACATCCTGTCCATTGTATTTATCAATTAGATAAAGTACTCTACCACCTCACCTAACTAAAGAGCTTATAATTCTATACCTGAATTACATTCTGATTTTAGCCTGTATCACCATCAAAACCATCCTTCTAGTATATCATCTCTCTCAATGCTAAATAACTTGAAGTTTTATTATGAGATTATGAGATTATAACTAGTCTTCAACTCTGTCAGAAATCAGAGAATGAATAAAATATTACATGAATATTTAGGAAACACAAAAACATAGATTCCAAAACTTAAACAATTGTAGAGACAGCTGACTACCTGGACAGTCCCCTATTTTTCAAAATGTTGGAGCATCTGTCTTTAGCCTTCTGCCCCAGAGCTAACTGGCAGACCTTGAAATGAAGCAGGAAGCGGGGCAGTGGTGGCACACGCCTTTAATCCCAGCACTTGGGAAGCAGAGGCAGGTTGATTTCTGAGTTCGAGAGTTCGAGGCTAGCCTGGTCTACAGAATGAGTTCCAGGACAGCCAGGGATACACAGAGAAACCCTGTCTCGAAAAACAACCCCCCCCCAAAAAAAAAAGAAATGAAGCAGGAATATGAAGGACTAGCTTACCCTATCTTGGCAGAGTTTAGCATTGACTAAATGTTTGTCCTCTTTGGACCTTTGGATGGTATTTTGTCTGCAGATGAATAGGGCAATTTTTGTCCAGTGGCTACCTTGCCATTACTGGAGCAACTCTATATGAGGTTTTGATGCTCACTTTCTTCCTTGGAGAAGAATGGGGAAGCAGTTGGGAACAGACATGGCTCATTGTCAAATGATCCTTTAAAGCAATCATATTAAATGTCACATTCTGTGGATTTCTGATGTTTTTGTAAACCATCTATGTAAAGTATATCTGAACTGTTAACTCTTTTTTTTTTTTTTTTTTTCGAGACAGGGTTTCTCTGTATAGCCCTGGCTGTCCTGGAACTTACTCTGTAGACCAGGCTGGCCTCGAACTCAGAAATCCACCTGCCTCTGCCTCCCAAGTGCTGGGGTTAAAGGTGTGCACCACCACTGCCCATGAACTGTTAACTCTTAACTACCTTTAGCCATTTTTATTTGAGTAAACTGGAAATACTTTATTAAAATTAAATCAGAATCTAACACAACCATGAGTTTACTTTCAGTTCCTTAGCTTGTGTCACTTAATCATCCTAAACAGTTTGTAATAGCAGCTATTAGAAGGACTGGGTCAAAGCGTTGTATTCTTAAACGAGTTGCATAGGCACAGTGCCTATCTAAAAGTAACAATATGAATTCAGAATTTTGCATTAATGTACAGATTTAAACCAATGAAAACCTTAATTCTGCTGGGCGGTGGTGGCGCACACCTTTAATCCCAGCACTGGGGAGGCAGAGGCAGGTGGATTTCTGAGTTCGAGGCCAGCCTGGTCTACAGAGTGAGTTCCAGGACAGTCTGGGCTACACAGAGAAACCCTGTCTTGAAAACCAAAAACAAACAAACAAACCCCTTAATTCTATACCAATATATAAATTCTGTATCAATGTAAGAATTATAACTTCAATTTTGCATTACAAAGATTTCTATCAATGTAAGATTATGTCTACACAGTCCTTTGTTGAAGAATGAAATTAGTAATCCCTATTTCCTCCCTGTTCAAAATTATGACCATTTCCAAATTATCCCATAAAATGACAACCTATGTATAATTTGTAAAATAGCCATAACCAGACACCAAACCCAAGGAACAGGGCTGACAGCTCTCCAAAGGGTCTTCCTGCTAATAAGAGAGATGAGAAATTCTTTAAAGGGGTGGAGAGGGGTCGGAAAAGTTAAAAAATTGGTTAGACTTAAACCCTCCCTGCAATGGAGACTAGTATCTCCGTGGTTACATATGGGAGTGTGCCCCTTTCTCTATATAATTCTCAAGGTCTCAGTTTCTACTGTCTGAGGTAGATGAGGCTTCCTATCCCCTGCTTTCTGGTCTAATTTTTAAGGATCGAAAGCCTCAATATTTATTACCTATGTCTACTTACTCTGTAAGCCTATTTCCAGGCTCTATTTTTGTCATACCAGGCTAAACAATCCCAGAAATCCCATGTGGACCATGTTCAAAGGTTTTGAGAATTTGCCCCGACAAGGCTTTTAAATTTCTTTTTTTCTTTTTTCTTTTTTTTTTTTGGTTTTTCGAGACAGGGTTTCTCTGTGTAGTCCTGGCTGTCCTGGAACTCACTCTGTAGACCAGGCAAGTCTTGAACTCAGAAATCCGCCTGCCTCTGCCTCCCAAGTGCTGGGATTAAAGGCGTGTGCCACCACCGCTTGGCTGACTTTTAAATTTCTTTAAAACTTTTTTTCATTCTATCTCCCTACCTTCTCCCTTCCGTGGAGCTTGATATCTCTGTATACTTAGGAACATTTAAACAGTTACCGTTATATTCTCTTCTATCCTGAAAAGGAATTAAATCAAATTTTATAAACCTCTATCCTTTATTTATCTGGTAGCTGGAGGCGGGCAGCTTTTATTGGCTGCTTCTCACTGCTTTCTTCCTGGCGCCTGGTCAGGGAACCAGCCAGCCTCTTTGCACACAGTGGGTTCCCAGCATCTCTAAGCTGAGGCTTTCTCTGGAGGCTGTGTTCCTTTGTTCTAGTTTCACAGCTTGCTAGGGAACCACCTGACTCAGCTCCAATCACTGAGAAACCAGTTCTCCCCTCCTCCCTAACTTATCTCATGGTGCATGTGTATTCCGTTTGGGAATCTCTAAATTATTTTTAATAGTGAGTTCTCGCCTACCGTGTTGGGACCATCTGTAGTGGTACTTGGCTAACGGAGCTCTTTGGTTTCATGTATGAAACACACACATACACACACACACCAGTTAATTTTTGACATGCAATGACTAGCTCAAAGGTCGGGCACTCCTAAACCATCCCCGCTAGCAAACACTCCCCTCTAGTACCCCTGAGGCTCCTAAACTTTCCTGTTAGCCCAGGCCCAATCAGGAAGTGGCCAGTGGCTACTTCCCTGAATTCTTGCACAGCTGGTTGGCTTTCTCTCCTGCAGCTCTTACATGCCATCCTTCTTCTGTGAGTCAGGGCGATTCTCTGTCTTCCTTCTCCCGGTTCCTAGCCTGTACAGATCTAAAGGTCCTGCCTCAGTCTATCTGCCTAGCCATTGGCTGTTGGCTCTTTATTGATCTATCAAAAACCAATTTGAGACAAGGACCTTCAGCATCTGGACATGCAGATTCCTGATTTTGGGGGCTGGATTAATTCAAAGCATTGGAACCAATCCCCAGCACTCCTTCCCCACCCACCCCCAGCTCTCATAATGTGTGTCTAAAAGTGACACACATTTGTGATCCCAGCACTCTAGAGGGTAAAGCAAGAGTCTGGGGCCAGCCAGATCTGTATAGTAAGATCCTGTCTTAAACAAAATGCCTTAAACTTATGAATAAGGAAAAATAATTATTCAGGGATGATTCCTGAGCCCTTATCACTGACATAAGACCAAGTTTTAGGTGGGTAAAGCTTGCTCCTAAGTGAAATGCCTGAGTAAATGAATCTGCCTGACCCTCACGTATGATTAAAAAAATCAGAGCCTGTCGGTGGTGACACATACCTGTAGTCCCAGCACTCAGGAGGCAGAGAGGCAGGTGGATCTCTGAGTTTAAGGACAGCCAGGGCTACACAGAGAAACCCTGTTTCTCAAAACAAAACAAATCAGAAGGAAAATAAAAACCCTCCTCAAGGTATCTGGGATTGTGTATGTGTGTGTGTGTGTGTGTGTGTGTGTGTATTTGACCTGATAGTTATTAAAGCACTAAAATCTTGATTATCTTTACTAAAAATATACTTTTCCCATCCAAGTATAATTCATGCTATTTTAAAAATTTTATTTATTATTTATTTATGAGTATGATAAGTGTTTTGCCTATGTAAAAGTATCTTTTATTCGCCCGATGTAACTGTCATCTGGGGGGCATACTACCTCCGTCTGCTAACCTAGGCCTCTGTACAATCTTATCTAGGCCTAGAGTATTTTCAGCCTCTGACATTTGCCACAGAATAAGCTGACCCTTTCCTCCTCCTCCTCCTCCTCCTCCTCCTCCTCCTCCTCCTCCTCCTCCTCCTCCTCTTCCTCCTCCTTCTTCTCCTCCTCCTCCTCCTCTTCTTCTTTTTTGTTTTTTCCAGACAGGGTTTCTCTGTGTAGCTCTGGCTTTCCTGGAACTCACTATGTAGACCAGGCTGGCCTCGAACTCAGAAATCCACCTGCCTCTGCCTCCCAAGTACTGGGATTAAAGGCGTGCGCCACCACTGCCCAGCGCCTTTCTTCTTCTTGAGTTGGTTTAGCTCAGCTGTTCTGGCTCAGCCTCCTCTCCAAGCTGACTGATTCAATCTGTCTTCTCTCAATTGCTTTGCTTGGACTTGTTCTAACTTAGGTAACATGTTCTAATCTTCAGCCTCCTTCTCATTCTCTGTCTCGTTCTGTCTTCATCTGTGTCTAGCTTGCTCTCTCTCTTTCTGATCTGTCTCTGTACAACTGCCCCTGTGAAACTGCCTTCTCTCCTTTTCTCTCTCTGTGCTCTCTTTCGTAAGTAGTCTCTTTTTCTCTCTGTTCTCTGCTTGCCCCCTTCTCTCTCTCTTGCTCTCTTGCTCTCCTGCCTCTAGCTTCTCTCTGTCCCCTCGCCCTTCCCCCCTTCCCTTCCCCCTCTCTCCACGTGGTCATGGCCGGCCTCTACTCCTCTACCTCTCTGCTCTCTCTCTTCCCCCCCTCTGCCATCTTCTCTCCCACCTTTGCCCTCTTCCCTGAATAAGCCCCCTCCCCTTTGGAACTGTTTGGTCTGGTGTGGTCTGTTCTGAGCTGTGCGCCAAAAGTCTAACAGTTGGGCCTATCCTACTCTGTCAAATCTGTTTCCGATTTGTCACTTTGTTTGCCTCTCAATTAGATGCATCACCTTCAAACATGGGTGCTCCTTTCAACAAGGGATGGCTTGGGATTAAAGGTGTGTACTAAGGGTGTGTCTGTATTCCAGTGCTTAGCTGGAATCCAGAGTAGCCATGTTGCTGGATTAAAATCCCTGTACATGCCTATACATATGTTTGTGTACCATGAGCATGCTTGGTACCTATGGAGGCCATAAGTGGACACTGGATCCCCTGGAACTGGAATTACAGACAGTTGTGAGCCACCACGTGGGTGCTGGGAATTGAATCTAGCTCTTCTGTAAGAGTAGCAGGTGCACTAACCCACAGAGCCATCTCTCCAGCCTCAACGATTTTCTAATTTTTAAACATACCAGTTTCTTTGTCTTATGTATGAATTGGTGAGGTACCTCCAGACGTGTGTGAAAATAGTGATGATGGTCTGAGACATAGCTCAGTGGTAGAACAGATGTGCAGCGTCCTCAAGTGCAAGGTCCTTCTCTGAGGTTCAGTTCTCAGCATTGATACAGTAGCTTACAACCTTCTATAACTCCAGCAC
Organism: Grammomys surdaster; assembly: GCF_004785775.1. Classification (NCBI taxonomy): domain Eukaryota; kingdom Metazoa; phylum Chordata; class Mammalia; order Rodentia; family Muridae; genus Grammomys; species Grammomys surdaster. Next base: position 389,603 of record NW_021620574.1, read on the forward strand.
CCTCTTCTAGTCTCCAGGGGCAACAGGTATACACACAGTACAAATACATACATGCAGATAAAACTGCCATACATGTAAAAGAAAAGTAAAAAAATAATTAAAAAAATTATTTACAGTATATGATGAGTACACTGTCGCTGTTTTCAGACACACCAGAAGAGAGCATCACATCCCGATTGCAGATGGTTGTGAGCCACCATGTAGTTGCTGGGAATTGAACTCAGGACCTCTGGAAGAGTAGTCAGTGCTCTTAACTGCTCTTAATTGGGGCTTGCTTACAGTTTGAGAGCTTCAGTCCATTACCATCATGGCAGGAAGCATGTCAGTGTGCAGGCAGACATGGTGCCGCAGAGGCAGCCCAGGCTGGCCTAGAACTTAGTATGTAGCCCAGGCTGACCTTAGAGTACTCCTTTACCTCAACCTGAAGGGTAGGATTACAATAAGCAAAACTAATTGCAACACACACACACCCTCAGATTTCATGTAAATTTGAAAGCAATATAGATGATTGGAAACTTATTCTTTGGTTGGTTGGTTGGTTTTCAAGACAAGGCTTCTCTGTGTAGCTCTGGCTGTCCTGGAACTCACTCTGTACACCAGGTTGGCCTAAAACTCACAGAGATCTGCCTGCCCCTGTCTCTGAGTGCTGGGATTAAAGCCACTACTACTGGGCATAGAGATGTATACTTACAGGGAATTAGACAAAGAGCTCATTAGACAAGTCTCCCATCCCTGTCACACCTCCTACTAACTCAGAATGATATATTTTTGTTTTGTTTTGTTTTGTTTTGTTTTGTTTTGTTTTTCAAGACAGGGTTTCTCTGTGTAGCCCTGGCTGTTCTGGAACTCACTCTGTAGACCAGGCTAGCCTCGAACTCTCGAACTCAGAAATCAACCTGCCTCTGCCTCCCAAGTGCTGGGATTAAAGGCGTGCGCCACCACCGCCCAGCTTCAGAATGATATTGGAATGAAAAGAAATGAAGTCAGGTCTGCTAAATTGGGTTTGAGAGCTGTTCAGATCTAATTCTTGATTTTTTTTTTCCTTTCAAGAAACCAACTAAGCAAAAGACTGAAAACCATCCAAAATACTGGGAAAGGGTATGAGACTCAGAGCCTGTACATCATGCTGGACAGAATTGATCAGTACCAGAAGAAGGTGATGCGTGGCTGGACAGACAAACAGAAGCAGCTGGACCAGAGACGAAAGCAGTGCCTACGGTCTATGACACAGTTCTTTAGCCAGGTAAACTGCTTCCACGCCTTCTTCCAAGGGTGCTGCCAAAGAAATAAGGTTGTTTGGGTTTTAATTTATTGGAGATATGATCTCTCTACTATATAGCCCTGGCTGTCCTGGAACCTACTATACAGACCAGGCTGGCCTTGAACTCACACAGAATTACCTGTCTCTGCCTCCCAAGTGCTGTGATTAAAGGAGTGCTCCATCATGTATAGAAAAAAAAAAGTTTGACAATAACATTTGTCTGACTAGACCATATGTAGTCGTTTCCTGAGGATGCTATAACAGATCACCAGCAATCTACAATAGAAGTAGCTGGGTGTGGTGACTCACTCCTGTAAACCTAGCACTTTAGAGGCCGAGGCAAAAGGATTACTGTTTGAGGCCCAGCTGGGCTACATGGATAATTCCAGGTCTGCCTCGGCTATAGGGTAAATTCCCCATCTTGAGTATCTGACCCCCTCAAGTACTGACAATGATTAAAAGAATCCTTGACCACTGCCAACAAGACGAAGCTACCTTCCCATCTTCTAGAGGCAAGAAATTGATGAAACCAAAGCATCCCAGGGTTCACTGTCTCTGGAGTTCCCCCGAGGGAGAGATCTGTTCCTCGATTTGCCATTCCTTAGCCTGTAGCTTTGTAACCCCAGTCTCTGCCTTCAGATGGCCAATGTGTCTTCTGTGTCCTCTTCTGACTCTGAGGAGAAAGGGCAATGAATTCGTTACACACCTAAGTAGTCCAGGATGCTTTCATTTTAAGAAGCTTAATTATACCTGCAAACTCTTTTCCCAAATAAGGTCACAGTCACAAATTCTGGTGGACCTGTCTTTATTGGACGCTGTTGGATCTACTTCAAGACACTTACTTGATGACAGCTTTGCAACAAGAGAGGCTTTGGAGCAGATTAACTGT
>NW_021620574.1:391762-398827 GCF_004785775.1 Grammomys surdaster
TTGATGACAGCTTTGCAACAAGAGAGGCTTTGGAGCAGATTAACTGTTTTCTTCCTAGTCAGCTGACAGCCTCTCCTGTCACTCCTCTTTGGTTTTGTTCTGTTACTGTATTTTGAGAGTAGGCTGAACTTGAACTCCCCCCAATATTTCTGCCCCAGCTTCCCAAGTGCTGGGATTTCAAGTAGGAGCTACACAGCTGGCTTCTCTGACTGATTATGGCCGGTTACTCTTTCCTCAGAACGTTAAGAGGCCAGTTTTAAACCACGAGTTTACAAGGAGCTACAAGTTTAAATTGCTTACACCATACCCTGCACAAAGATCCCGGTAAATTCTGGCACCGACCTCTGGAGTCCCTTCTGAGACGGCGCCAGCATGCTTTTGGAAGTAACAATAGTGTTTTTAAAAGTTTCAGACCTGGGAGTAGAGATTGTGAGCACAAGCTACAGGTTTTTTTGTTTCCGAGTTTGCGAACATTGGGTGCCTGCAAAGGTAAGAAGGCGCCATCAGGGCACCCGGAGAAGTTACAGGCAGTTGTAAGCTCTGCCCCTTGGCATTAACGTTGCTTGATCCCAGGGAGAACGCTACCTCTCCAGCCCTAAAGGCTACAGTTGTGTTAACACTGAAGAGGAAGGCCTATGGGAGCAGCCTTGGCAGTTAGGACGTCCACATCAGATCTGTCTTTCGAACATGGTCGGTTTATTCACACGAACCGTCCTTATAATATCACGCTAATATAAAAGTTAAGCGGACATCTCACCAAGCGGGAGGCCAGTTGTTTGGGCAGAAATGCTGCTGTAGAGTTCCACGGGGGAATCTTCTCCGGCGAGGATGCTTCTGAGCTCCACCCGTGTCCTCCGGGAAGTCCTTCCGCTGAGGCAGGCTGGGAAGTTGGCACTGATGGCGATCTTTGGCACTGCCAGGCGAGTATGTGTGCGGCCAGCGACAGCGCCGGAAGTCCAACGGTCACTGAGGCCACGCACAGACTCAAGTCCTCTTACTCATGGCTATCAACAGGGCTCTGTCTAGGGAGCACCGCAGTGAGATCCTAAAGTCGGTTCCCAAAGTCCTAGCTTTTGTAGCATTTCACTGGGCGGCAGATCTGCGCTCTCATGCCTTGGGGTGAGTTCACTGGCGCGTCCAGGCTAAGAGCTCCTCTCTGGGCTGGGGGTGGCGTGGGTGGTGGCCCGGCTTCTATTAGAGCCGCCAGGTGGCAGGCAAGCTCAGGCATTACAATAGTTCCAATTCACAAAGCGGGTTTTTTAAGATATGTTCCTTACGAATACTTTTTTTTTAAAGACTGGCTAGCCTGGGTCTTGCTATGCAGGCTAAGCTGGCCTCCCAAGTGCTGGATTGAAAGGCGTTCATCACTACACCAGTTCTGTTATAGTATTAAATACCACAAGCTAGACATTCTATTATCTCTATATCCTTTTTCCTTTAACTTTTGGGGTTTTTTGGTTTGGTTTGGTTTAGTTTGGTTTGGTTTTTTTTGAGACAGGGTTTCTCTGTGTAGCCCTGGCTGTCCTGGAACTCACTCTGTAGACCAGGCTAGCCTCGAACTCTCAAACTCGGAAATCCGCCTGCCTCTGCCTCCCAAGTGCTGGGATTAAAGGCGTGTGCCACCACCGCCCGGCAACTTTTGTTTTTTTGAGACAGTGTTACTCTATGTAGTCTTGGCTTTCCTTGAACTCACTATAGTCCAGGCTGACCTCAAATTTACAGAAATCTGCCTGCCTCTGCCTCCTGAGTACTGGAATCGAAGATGTGCACCACCATGGCCCAGCTAGTTAATATTTATTAATAGAGGCAAGCCTGTGCTCCATAATGAGTTCCAGGTTGGCCAGCGTTTCGTAAGACCTGTCTTAAAAAAAAAAAAAGATTAATTTCCAAGACTTTCTTATCTGTTTATTTGAATAGAATAGACTTCTCTGATTATTACCAGATTAAAATAAAATATTTAAAATTCTTCATAACAATTGTATTTTAAATATCATAGATGTTTATAAAACAAATAAAACCCTCCAATTTTTGATTTAATAAATGTGCTCTTTTTTTTGTTTTTTGTTTTTTCTTTTCTTTTTTCTTTGTTTTTGTTTTTCGAGACAAGGTTTCTCTGTATAGTCCTGGCTGTCCTGGAACTCACTCTGTAGACCAGGCTGGCCTTGAACTTAGAAATCCACCTACCTCTGCCTCCCAAGTGCTGGGATTAAAGGCGTGCGCCACCACCGCCCGGCCAATAAATGTGCTCTTTATAGATGAAGTGAGAAAGATGGGGTGTCAGGAACATAAGCCATCTGACAGGAAGAGCAGTGTCCCAGACATTTCAAAGGCAACTCAGGTTCTAAAGCAGTGGTCCTCAGCCTGTGGGTTCAGACTCCTTATTGGGGTCCAATGGCCTTTTCACAGGGGTTGCCTAAGACCGCTGGGAAACAGAGATTTACATTACAATTCATGAGAGTGGCAAGATTACAGTTATGAAGTAGCAACAAACATGGTTTCCTGGTTGGTGGTCAGCACAACATGAGGAGCTGTATTGAAGGGGTGCAGCGTCAGGAAAGTTGAATAGAGGGGGTGAAGTATCAAGGCATAAAGAAAGGACAGGGAAGGGAGAAGGCTCCGTTCATGAGGGGAAGCAGAAGGACAGCGAATTCAAGGCCAGGCTGAGCTGTGTACCCAGCCAGTTTCAGGCTGTCCTATCTCAGATCCCCTCAACCTCCAGAAGAAATAAGAGGGTGGGGGTGCATAGGTATGCTATTGTCTAGATCCAAAGCAGAACTTCCTATAATTTCTGTCTTTTCTCTTCCTGATTCTCCCTTTTACACTTCAGACTAAGGAATAATATGGTGCCTTCTTTTTTTTTTTTTTTCCCTGTATCTCTAAACTTGTTTTTGTTGTTGCTGGTTTCATTTTGTAGCTTGAAAGGGCATTTAAAGTAAATCTTAGCCAGCCCATGCCCTCAGTTCCCAGCGTTAAGAAGATACCTGAGTTTACCAAACTTCAACGGCCAGTCTTGGAGTTATTAATTGATGACAGCAAAAGATCCGACCTTTTCAAAACACTCCGGTATGTACGGAATGATGTTAAACTTGTCTTGGTTGGCCGGGCGGTGGTGGCGCACGCCTTTAATCCCAGCACTTGGGAGGCAGAGACAGGCGGATTTCTGAGTTCGAGGCCAGCCTGGTCTACAGAGTGAGTTCCAGGACAGCCAGGACTACACAGAGAAACCCTGTCTTGAAAAACCAAAAAAAAAAAAACAAAAAACAAAACAAACAAACAAACAAACAAACAAAAAACAAAAAACAAAAAAATTTGTCTTGGTTGTAAGTGCTATCTAATACTTTATTGTTTTAATTAAAAATATTTCAGTTCTACCCAAGGGTTCTCCTTCCCCCACAGTTGGGACACGGTACAGGGAGACTATGATGGAGCTTGTCTCCTCGGTTAACCTAGCAAGATGTTCTGTTCTGTTTGGGGTTTTGTTTGTTTTGAGACAGGGTCTCACTGCATAGCCCTGGCTGGCCTGGAACTCCCAGAGATCCTCCTGCCTCTGCTTCCTAAGCACTGGGATTTTAAAGTTATCCGTCATGAACTTTGCTTGGCCTAGCAAGGTTTATTTACTTATATTTCTGCCTAAATGTTTAACATTTAGTTTTGAGTTCCTTTTTAAAAAATGAAACAAGATGGCTTAGCAGATAAGTGTGTTCACTGGGCACCCCCAGGGATCTGAATTCAAGCTCTAGAACCCACACAGAGGAGACAACCAACTCCACACGCCATCTTCTGATGTCCACATCTCCTCCCCTGCCTCTCTTTCTCTTAATATAATAAATTTGTTGTTGTTGTTGCTTAATGCTGCTGGGTCAGAGAGATAGACAGCCGAGGGGTGAAGGCTCATGTGCCTGAGCTTGACTCCGGAGACTTACAACGGGAGAAGAGAACCAGACTGACCAGCATTAGTTGTCCTCTGCCCTCAACACGCATGTCCAGGCACAGGTTCCCACACACATGCAGAACAAATAACATGTGACAAAGATGTTAAAGATACTCCTTATTAAGAAGCAAGTTATTTAAAGAATATTTCTCCTTTCTTTGTTCCTTCTTTCTCTCCCTCTCTTTCCTCTTCTCTCTCCTTTTCATCTCTCCTCTCTCTTCCTCTCTCCCTCTGTCCTCTATCCCCTGGTCTCTCACCACTATCTATCATCTCTCTCTCTCTTTCTCTCTCTTCTTCTTTCTGCTCCTCCTCCTTCTCTGTCTCTGTCTCTCCTTTTTTAGAAGGCAAAAGCTTTAGAAGGAAAAGGTACTTGGTCTGTGTACTTCACAAAGCTAAGAAGGTATCATGAAAATGGATGACTAGGCCATAGAGGTGTTTTGGTAACTACATCAGCAAACTCTGCCTTCCCCGTATCTCTGCCTGGGTGGCTACAGCTAGGGCTCCATGGGGACACCTAGGGCTCCCTGGGGCACTGGAAGGCAGTGCAGGACAGGGTGATGCTGTGGTATGTGAGGCTTGTGTGTTTTGACTGGTCTTCATGCTGCTGCTCTCTCTGCCTCTACAGACAAGCTCCGGTGGAGGCCGTGTGGAACTCGGAGCTGTCTACGTCAAGCTACCCAATAATAGAGAAGGCACCCATGAGTGTACTCTGGGCCCAGCTGGGTGGGTACCCAGATATTCCCAAGATGCTGCAGTTAGATATTCAGTCAACCCTCAGAAAATCTCTTGCTTCCATCCGGTCACAGTGAGTAAAGGTTTCGGGCACTCTGATCACTGGGTCATTAGTCACATCTTCTGTCTTCCTGGTTTGGCTTTCTCCTGCAGTACAGAGGAATAAGCAAAGGGGGTGTTTGGTGTGAGGTTAGTTTACACTCACTACCTGGTGCAGATGAACTCAGCAGTGGTCGGTATTTCTCTTCCCAGACCTACGGACATCATCATTTAACATTAAACCAGCAGTTACACCGGGAGCATAGCCATTCTAGAGAGGTCAGCTTAGAATTCTGTCCTCAGATCTGTTGCTGCTGGTACTAGGCAAAGAATAGTGGCTTGCTCTTTCCACACTGTAACTTGATAGCTTGGGTAGGCAGTTGGTGGCGTCTGCCCACAGCCCCAACTCCTGGGAAGCTGAACTGGTAAGTTCAACTGAGCCCATGAGTTTGAGACCAGCCTGGGCAACAGAGTGAAGCCAAGCCTTTAAAAAATATATATACAAGCCAGACGGTGGTGATGTGCACCTTTGACCACAGCACTCAGGTGGCAGAGGCAGGCAGATCCCTGAGTTCAAGGCCAGCCTGGTCTAAATATCATGTTCCAGGCCAAACAGGGCTGTAAGATGAGAGCTTGTCTCAAACAACAGATAGACAATAAACACGCAGAGTTTAGTGAGGTGGCAGGCGTTTGGTTCTTATACTATACCTGAGAGGAGGTGCTTGCAAGGCTCCATGTCTTCACATTGTGTTGAATCAGACTCCCATTTAACCATGGGGATGTTTCAGTGAAGGGGTGCCTTTGGAGTTTGTATTTCCACTTTTGGGGCACAGAGTTATTTAACATTCAACATTAAAAATTTAGTAAATTGAACATCTCCCACTAGAGTAGTTCAGTGACTTAGTTTATTTTGGGGGAAATCTAGGTCCTGAAGTAAGAACCCATTGCTAATTCATATATGAGTTCAGACAGCAGTCACCCCGAAGTGAAGCATTCCAACGTTTTAAAGCTGGGTGTTCCTCCTATAATCCCAGCAGTTGGGAATTTGGGGCGGTAGAACTCACATGAATTCAAGGACAGTCTGGGCTCCATAGTAAGGCTTTTGCTCATGAAAACAAAAAATAGAGTTAGGGATAGAGCGCTTGCCCAGCCTAGGTGAGACTCTGGATTCAACCCCCAGGGAAGAGAAAGGGAAAATATTCTACAGTACGTGGTGTGGCGGGAGAAGTGTCTTGCTGGCAAAGTGCTTGCTGGTGTATCCCTGGCCTTGGGTTCCAGCTACAACATGACAAAAGAGCAACAATACTTGCAACAATACATGTATGCAACACAAAGGCGTACCATAACGTAGACCTATTATCCCAACACTCAGCAGGCTAGGGCAGGAAGATCCAAGTTTTGAAGATCAACTTTGGCTGTTCAGTGAGATTGTCTCAAAAGCAGGTACAGAGGCTGGAGAAATGGTTTGGTTGATATGGCAACTGCCGCACCAGCGTAAAACCTAAGTTTGTATGGTTATCCTAGTGTTTGAGTAAGACACATGTAAAAGCTTATCTTCCTTCACTGGAAGGACAAGATATGAGTGTTGCAGAGTCCTGGCAAAGAAATATCCAAAAATATGACTTATTTGTCTAAAAGAGATTGTGTTGATAAAAAATAAAAGGTATTCCTACCTTAAAAGAAAAAAGAAGAGGAAGAGGAAGAAGAGAAAGAGGAAGAAGAGGAGGAGGAAGAAGAGGAGGAAGAGGAAGAAGAGGAGGAGGAGGAGGAGAAAGAGGAGAAGGAAAAGGAGAAAGAAGAAAGGGGAAAGGGGAAAGGAGGAAGGAGGAAGGAGGAAGGAGGAAGGAGGAAGGAGGAAGGAAGGAGGAAGGAGGAAGGAGGAAGGAAAAGGAGAAGGAGAAGGAGAAAAGGAGAAAGGAGAGATTCTAGTTTAGGTCCCTAGCACACATGTAAAAAGCTGGTGTGAAGGGAAGAGACAGGCAGATCCCCGGCAATCACTGGCTAGCCAGCCTATGAACTGATGAGCTCCTTCCCAGTTCTGTGAGAGACCCTGCGTCAAAGAATAAGGTTGAGAGTGACCATGGAAAACTCCAGTCATCAGCCTCTGGCTGCCGTGTGCACACTTGTCCCCTCCCCACCACACACACACAAATTAAGAACTTTTAAAGAGCAAACCTAAATCATATATATGTTAAGTGTGCACATATATATAGAGAGAGCACATGCACATATAGAGCACACATGTACATATAGAGAGAGCATACATGCACATAGAGAGCACACATGTACATATAGAGAGACCACACATGCACATAGAGAGCACACATGTACATATAGAGAGAGCACACATGCACATAGAGCAC